>NW_022900945.1:5924553-6039809 GCF_012274545.1 Fukomys damarensis
GGAGCATCTGGAAACGGGGTGCGGGGAGCGCGTGCCAGGGGGCGCCGAGTCGCAGGGCTGGCGGGCCAGACCCTGCAGGATTGCACACTGCGCAAAGGAAAGGTAAAACGCAAGGGCTGCGCGCAGATGCCGGGACCGAGGGTCCAGCCGAGGTTAGGCCTTGCACCTCTGTTCCTGGGGGGTCTCTGGTCATCTTTTTCCCGCAGCCCGGTGAGGGATGAAGCGCGTGTTGGCTGGTCTCTCTCTCTCTCTCTCTCTCTCTCTCTCTCTCTCGCTCTCTCTCTCTCTCTCTCTCTCTCTCGCTCTCTCTCTCTCTCTCTCTCTCTCTCGCTCTCTCTCTCTCTCTCTCTCTCTCTCACACACACACACACACACACACACACACACACACTTGTGGCAGGTTGCACTTGTCCCTTATCTAGGAAGGTGTTGTGTTACTGTCTTCATACATCTTTGGGGAAAAATGCAGTTAGATGGTTATGATGGCATTTGGGGTTGGAAAGGAAAAGGTGGAGTTTGGGGAGTGAGGGGGACCCAGAGCCTGACAGACTGGAGGGCAGAAAGAAGTGGGGTGCAGTGGGTGAAAGCTTTGCTCTGGAGTCGGAGAGAAAGACGCCTCCTTCTCCCGAGCCTGGCAACTCCAACCCACTCATCTCCTTTGTGTTCCGCGGGAAGCTGGCGGACCTGCGCTATTCCTGATCCAGCCGGGGCCCCTCTGCGTCCTCCTCTCCTGTCGTTAAGGATGCAGGACGAGTTTCGGATCCTACACGGAGAGAGGGAGGGCAACCCTACAGGACTGGGGTAATCATGGCACCCAGGCTCCGGAATCCTAGATTGGCCACCAGAGTCTCTGGTCTTACGGTCTTTTAGAGTCAGGAACAGGGAATTGGGCAGGGCTGGGGGCGCAGTTTGTCTTTAAAAATAGCGTGACTTCATGATAAGGGCGATGACTGCAAATCTGCTTCGTTATGCTACTTCTGTGCCATCCGGGCTGAATAAAAGACCCGCCTCCGCCCTCTCCTCCCTCTCACCTCGGGTCTCCTCCCCAACCAAGTCACAAAGCGATCGGGTTGGGCGCGAGGCGGCGCGAGGAGGAGAAGGGAAGGGGTCACTTTCACAACTCCTGGGAATCAGCTTCAGCTTCGGAGAGGAGCCATCTGCGACTCCCTCGTTCCTGTGGAAGTTCTCTTGCGCAAAGCGGGAGGGGAGTCCGCGAGACGCGAGGGTCCTCCACCTGCTCTCTGCTGTCACTTTTCCAAGGCGCTCTCCACGCCTCGCATTTACCTGCATGGTAACTGGGTCAGTTACATGGTAACTGCGTACCTGTGTGTGCTGAGATGCGGCTCTGGTGATGGAGGCGAAGCGATTTGTATCTGAGCATATTTTAACCTGGGAAGAATTTCTAAGCACAATAGAGATTTTATAGCGTGGGCGAGCTGAGTGCGTTCCAGCGAAAGCAGGACACGTGATCCCTCCAACGGGAGAGATACAGTATTAGGAACTCGCTTTTCTTTGTTCCAGGCTGAGCCTGTGGATGGTCAGCATCCCAGTTGCTGAAGTCCTCCTTTAAAGGAAATATGAGGAGGAGGAGGAGGAGGAGGAGGAGGAGGATGATGATGATGATATTGACCAGAGGCCAGAAGGGCGGGGAGAGAGCACAGGTAGATAGTTGCCTGTGAAGCTCTTGAAACTTCCTGTGACATTTCCTTTTAGGTACCCACCCTGCATCTCTAGCCCTAGCCCCTGCAGGCCCTCTGTTTTTAAATGAGGCCCTCCCAGTGGGGGACATGGTGGAAAAGTTCTCCAGCCCCTGCACACGTGGGTTTCCCAGCACCTCAGAACCTGCTGTCACTGGCATCAGATCCTGCCACCTCCCCAGGCCAGTGTCGGGCTTCAATTCAAGCATCTTGAAGCTGCCTTTTCGGAGATCTTTCTGCAGAGGGCTGTAGAACAGTCCTGTCCCCGATTTTTGGAAACCAGTGATCACACCCGGGAAAGGGAACAAGTGAACAACCCCGGATTATTTTATTTTCCTGTAAGAGCCATAGGACTGATGTGCATGTATGTGTAGCGGGTGTGTGTTTAGCAGGGTCTGCACTTGGAGTCCCTGCGGTGCCTCAGGCCCATGGAATGATCATTTTTTAGTTTAGTGAAAGTGGAACTTGACCTCCACCCACCGCGGAGCTAGTTATGTGACTTGGAGATTGGGAATTTTCATTTTGACTGCGTGTTTTACGAGCCATCTTAATAGGCTAAAGTTGTTTTAAAATGTGGGCTATTTCTGACCGTGCTGCATTGCATCATGTTAACATGTCCTGGTAAAGAGAGTATAGGCGGTTTCCATGGCATGTTCTAAGGTGAGAGTTCTGGATACATTTTTTTAAAAAATATGACTGACCAAGAAAGGATGTGTACTTACCATGGCAACCCTTGCATGCTTCATCACTTGTGCCTGAACATATGCAGTGTCAGAATTAGAAACAACTTCATATAGAAACAAACTGGGCCAATTACAGTAGCCATGTTTTATTCAGAGTTTCAGCCCAGCATTAGGCTGGCATTGAGATTTTTCCTAATTAAAATTTCATTCCACTTACTTTTGTGAGCTTTTAATTTTTCTAATTCCTCTCTATAAAGTACAGAAAATAAGCTGAAAGTATCTTTGTGTATTTGTTGGCTTTGGATTTTTAGAAGTTGTGAAAATATTAATTAGTGTTATGAATTTTTATTTTATGAAAGTCATTAACCACATTATAAACATAGTGTTTCTGGGGTTTCTTAGCTATCTCTTACTTCAGTCCAAAATAGTTGGCAGTATTTGTTATACAAGCTAGTGTCTTTGGTTATGTCGTAAAATGTCCATTTTTAGAACAGCTGAAAACTCGAAAATGTTAGATTTTAATCGATGTATCAAATTTACACCTATTGACACTACAGTTTTATTTTCTGAATGACTGTTGTATCACACACCCCTTGATAACTTCATTCCATACCCAAATTACCAAAGTACATGAAGACTAACCAGCTATTCATAAATCACCATCTGAATCATCTCTGGATTCTTGGTGTATTTTCTTTTTCCCTTAACTTTTTTCATAATTTTTTGGAAATGTTTTTCTTTTGAATTATATGATGTTCATTGAATAAAACAGTTCTAGTTACCACACCAGCAATAAAAGACATTAGCATATTTTGTTGCTTTCAGCAGCAATGGCTGTCAGCCATTGTACTCAAGTATCCAGTACTCTGGATAGAGTACTACTATCCAGAGCCCTCTTGGGGTGGCTCTAGTTGGGCTTGTGAATTTGCAAGAGGAATTTTGGAAACCACTGATTCGTATCAGTGACACAGAACGTTTAGTTGCGACTAAACTTCTGACCAGTAACTCATTCCTGTCTCCAACCAAAGACATGCAGGAGGTGCTTCTAGGATCTTCTGAGCTTTTCACCTTGAACCTTTTTAGTGTAAGGGCCTTCAGTGGAAGACTTTAAAGTTTCAGTGTTTAAAAATAAAATTTACTATTAAAATAGCAATGTAAACCTGTAGTGTAACAATGACATTCTACTCCGAGGAAATACAAAAGCAGACTTTTCTAAATTGATCGGTGTGGCATGTTGTAATCAGTGAACCTTCCTTGACACATTATCAGCCCAGGTCCATACTTTATGTTAGGGTTCCCTTTGTGACTTTTGACAAATGTATGATAATGTTCATCCACCATTTTAATCTCATGAAGAATACCTTTACTGTCCTAGACGTGCTCTATGCTATTTTTCTCCTTCCCTCCCCTGAAACCTTGAAGAGAAGTGAACTTTTTATTGTCCCTTTTCCAGAGCCTCTTAGTTACCATCATAAAGCATGTCACATTTTCAGGTTGGCTCATTTAACTTAGCCATAGCCATATTTGCATCTATCTTAAAGTATTGAATTGTGAATTGACCATGAAAACTCCGAATTAAACGTGGCAGTATAAATGAACAGTGTTTGGAAGATGGTGACCACAAATCAATAGTCGTTCTCATTTAAAATTTGAACCATGTTCTGTGACTGAAGTTTTAATCATTAGAAATATTTGTGCTTTTATAGAAATGACTCTAGGGAGTTATCCTAAGAAGATAAAAGAAAAGTAAGAAACTCTTAGGTACTTCTGGAAATAGCATGTAATCACCAACACTATCAGACAGGCTCTTTTAAAGCTATGAAACAGAGATAGTAATAATTGCTAAATTATAGCTGTAATAAAATAATGAGACAAAGTCATGCACAGAAGGTGGTGTGATCATTTTGGAAGAATGCAGCATAAACTTTGCTATGAATCAGTTTTCTTTAGTGAGGTGCGGCTGTGTGTACGTGTGGCTGTGTGCAGGGATGGCGCCCTGTTTTGAAAGAATGCCCTTGAGATAATCACGTGTTTCTATTCCCTGTCGTGGCATTGAGGAACTATGTTCAGAAACCCACGATCATCCCTTGTAACAATGTTTGAACTGGATTCCTAACAACAGCTGCCAGTTGCTAGACACCACTGGTTCAGGCACTTTATTTCCCTGTAGACATTCTGTTCTCACCATTTTAAATATTTGAAACTCAAGACTCAGATACAGTAAGTGGCATGATCGGGTCACATACTGAGAAAGTGAGGGACCCAGAACTTGGCTCCCGAGGCTCTGCCCCCATACCTGTCTGTCTCCTTCACTGCCATAAGTTGGTGTTTTTTAAATAGCTGAAATCTGTTATGATAGAATATTTTCCTAACTTATATAACAATTAAAATTTTGATTTAGTTTTTCAAAATGATCTGCATTTGATAGTCAAGCATAATACTACTTTCACGACTAAGAAATGCTGTTCCTTGTTTTCATGCCATAATTAATTCATGACAGAAACGTTTAATAACCCATTAGGATCTGTCATACAAAAGCTCATTCAGAAAGTTTTTAATGAAGCAAGTTTTGAACCTGTAGCTGTCATCCACTTCGAAACTATGATGATATAGTTGATAAATAAGCCTCTGGAGAAATGTCAGATATGCTACTAAATTATTAACCATAATAAAAAATGATTATCACTCAAAGACACATGGAAAATTGATAAATTTAGGACTTTCTATGTACACTCATTTTCTTGGCATTGTTTACTGCTTTGAGAAAGTACTTAACATCTCTAAGATATTATTTAAGTTTCTTACACTTGAAATGAGTACTTATCAAGGGTGAAATATTAAAATTTATGTTACCATTGACATGATCTTTAAATATCTTAAATATTTTAATAATGCTACTGTGTTGGTTTCTTTTTTTTTTTTTTTTGGTTACCGGGGATTGAACTCTGGTCCTTGTGCTTGCAAGGCAGGCCACCGAACTGCTGAGTTAAATCCCCAGCCCCTGTGTTGGTTTCTTAAAGACAGCATTCTTCAGATACACCAGGGTATTTTTGTGCTACTTCATGTTCAGTAAAGTTGAACGCATATTTAAAACTGGCAGATCGTTATATCATGCCCAAAATTGTAGCATAATGAATATGTTTAGTTGAAGAGAACTTTCTAATACATGTGTACTTGTGTTCAGTTGAAGGAAAGAATTAAGTTTTGTGGGATTTAAGACATGAAATATTATGAGAACAAGCCACAAGCTATCATTTCTTTTTGTTACAGAAAAGAGATAGCTGATTTGAAAAAAAACATCAAACACATGGATAGTGTAAGGGCTATCACTTTTGTATGAGATTTCATAGACGGGAAGAGAAGAGTTTGATTTTAGGAGAAAAACGGTAAAAGAGAGCTAGCAGAAAATATGGTCCCAACAATTGAAAAAGCGCTGTTTGACTTAATCACTGAGAATAAAAAACTCCCCAGAATGTTTATGCTATTACCATATTGAAAGAGATAAAGATACTTTTGTGTAGTAGCAAATTATTTTCCAGAAGCCTGGTGGCATTATTAAGTTGTGTGATAAGGGAAGGTAATGCAAGAAATGAATCTTATTGATATAATGCCTAAGTATTACGAAGACATTTCTTGTGCTGAAAGGATGAGTAATGGACACAAAGCCAAATTATGCCAGCTGAGTTTAAAGAATTAATATGGAATAGATGATGTAACTAAAATAATTAAAAAGTACAAGGAGACGTCTATAACAGTAACCATAGAAGTGTGCCCTCTGCACCAGTGTCATATTCACCATCAGTAGACGCTTAGAGTCATGCAGAATGGAAATGTACCTTAAACCATATATTTTGAACAGTCTTATCCTATGAAATATTTACTGTCCAGTGTTATTGTGAATCAGTGTAATTTAGGACATGGCAAACTTTCTTCTGTACAAGTGTGATTAATTTCTTAAAACAATTATAAACGTGATTGTAATTACATCCACTAGCTAGTTAAACTTTGGGTGAGTGTTAACTATTAGTGATGTCCTCAGGGTAATGCTGGAGTATTGAACCTGGGGGGAACGGCCCATATACACCCATGGCTGCAGTTGGTCTGTTTCACAGCACAGACACACCCGGCAGCAATCTTACCGTCTTGGAAGTTCCTGACACTTCAGAGCCGGAAGGAACTAGAGAGAGCCTCACTTTATAGGAGTGGGAACTGAGGCGAGGCTAAGCCTGCGATCTTGCTCAAGACCAGGAGGCCAGTTGTGGGACAAACAAACAACGTGGGAACAGGGATCTATTAGCCGCGCCCCTCGGCCAGTGAGACTGCAACCCCGGAATTTTTACAGCCTTTTTTCTACCTGAGCAGAGTGGAAGAGGAAAAGGAACCTTAACCTTATATATCTGAGGAACCTCATATAGCCAGCCAGTATTCTGACACGGTCCAAAACGCGTTTCTTTTTCATTTGAGTTTTGGCCTGAATTTTTCTCTTGACTTTTTATTTGGCTTAAGTTTTTTGGACGGTTGCCTTCTCTTTCTACTTTGATTTTACTGTCTAAGCAGACTGTAATGCTATAAATTTAACATCCATTAAGCATTCTATTTTTGAAAAGATGCCTTTATTTAAGAGCTATGGAATTAATTTTCACTAATACTGAAGTATTCTAAATTTGGATACTGTGTCCTCTCTGAATGAGAGTAAAAATGTTCTCTTAAACTATTGATCTTTTTATGAAAATTCAAGCTAAATGAATATTGGGTGATGGAAAAATGTTCAGTTTATGTTAAATAAATGAATTTTTTTCTAAATTTGCTAGTATCATTAGAGCCCAATCAGTGAGTTTTCTTACTAAATACAAGAACAATTTGAAGTGGTATTAGCCCTTTAGGAGGGTGGTGTAGTAAGAAAATGATAACAGACCCATTCCTGTGGATGTTTCTCATCTTCTGTGAAGCCTGCTTTATGTTTATTTGCTTGTTAGCTTCTCCCACCCTGCTGTATCTCAGGTTTGTCTCCTGCCAATAGTAAGCATGGCACACAAACTCAAAAGTTACATTGTGAAGGTTTCTTTGAAAGAACAAACTTCCCCTTCTAAATACCTGTTCAGTATCTGTTATAACTTAGTTCTTTGTCATGAGAAAAATTGGAAATAAGTATTTTTTCACTTGATTTTTTTTAAGGCTAAAATTATCAACGGACATTTTCTAGATTTGGTTATAGGGAACCTTAGGGAAAGATATTTTTCAGCATGCTGACTAAACATACTAACAGCCATTATAGAGCTTTTTCAAAATAATGGTGTCAGTCTCTTAAAACATGTATTTACATTATAAATAGTGAAATATAAAAAGTTTATAAACAAAAGGATTGATTAAGCAAGGTATACCTTCACAGCCCTATCTAAAAATCTTTAAAAAGCATATAAAAAATCTTAGTGCAAAAAAAAAAAAATCTTAGTGCAAACATTGTTTAGAATTGAAGAAACATCACAAAGGCTAAATCAGTGCATTGCACAGCAGCATAGTAGCTGTGCTTTCATTTGTAGAACGCTGTTGCTCGAGCTGGCTTCCAGTGTGCTGTGCTGAGACTGGTGGGCGTGATGGAACGGAATGTGTTTCTGCATCTGTGACTGCAGTCCCACACAGTTTTACACAAGAGATCGGAGTGTCCTACAGCTATGTGTTAGCAGTAAGACGTCAGCTTCTTCCAGCCCAAGCCTTGGATTACCTCCATAGCAATACCTGCTTTATCTTTCAGGGTTGTTAATTTAATTTAACTTACTGAGATGTTATTTAACTATGCAGTGTAATAAAAAACATGTTTAATGTTTGATGATTTTCTGAGGTTTGCTTTCTGCAGACAAAATCATGACATCAAAACTCAAACACAGTAGACACCAACATGGGATGAAAGAAATGGGAGGGAGGAGATACTCTTTTTTTTTTTGGTAGGGGGAATCGAACTCAGGACCTTGCATTTGAGAGGCAGTTGGTGGAACCCCTGAGTTAAATCCTTGGCCCAAGATACTCTTTTATACTTTAGTAGAGGAAGAAACTTACACACGTTTATTTTCCATATAAAAATCACAAAGTAGAGCAGCCTTATTAAAAGTTAATACACATTAAGAACTCGATACACAGATTAGGAAACATTCCACACTGAGATAGGGTACATATGATTTATGTAAATATAATATGTTGCTCATTGAAGGAAATACCGCACAGTAGACAGTGATGGTGGACCTCTTAAAGCTTTCAGTGATGCAAACACTCAGCTGTGGTATATATACCATAGGTCCGCCAGTGATACAGAAGCACCGCAGGTAGACACATGTGCTGGTAACGGAGAAGGTGAGAGCAAAGCCTGTACAAGCAATGTTTAAGGGCTGCTTTTAATTTTGGTTTAAATATATACATATGTCAACCTCTTAGTTCCAAGAACTTGATGCTTATGCATCTCATCCTAAATATTACCCATAACCCAGACAAAGCATTGTCCTCTACAGCACTTGGCAAGTCATAAATCTTTGCTGTTTATTAATCGGTGTAAATTTACCCAGAAACATAAGGTATAAGTAATGGTGACTGCTACCTCAGTAATGTACCAGTGTCTTAGTCCCTTTGCTGTTGGTCTAGCTGAATTCCAAAGACGGATAGTTTATAGAGAGTAAAGGTTGGTTCAGCTCATGGTTCTGGAGGTTGGGAGGTACAAGGTCTGGGGGCCACATCTGACGGGGGCTTTCTTGCTGGTAGAGATTCTCCAGAGCCTCAAAGTGACGCAGGGCACCACATGGGAAGAGTGGGGCCTCCAGAGGACAGAGACTCTAGATAGCTGGTCAACCCATCCATGAATGGGCTCTATTCTCCTGATCTAATCACTGGGGGATCACATTGAACCATGAGTCTTGAGCATGCTAGGTGAACCCTCTATCACTGAGCTACAACCTTAGCCTTCTGATCACCTCTTAAAGATCCCAGCTAGTCCCCTCATTTAATAGCTCTCAGTGGAAGGCGGGGTTGTCGCTCAGGGATAGAGAGTTTGAGCTGTGTGCAAGACCACAGGTTCAACCTCCCACACTGCGGTAGATGGGGGAACTCACCCCAGGGGTGACATTTTAACATGAGTCTCCGTGGGCACATCCTCGCTATAGCAGTCAGTGCCTGCAGTCAGTCTGAGGGATCTACGCATCCCTCCCCTTTTCTCCAAATGCGACCAAAGCAGCCCCAAGCCCAGAGAGCTCGTCACTTCTTTGCCTGTGAAAATTTATAACTGGTAGAAAAGAATATGTCCTTAATCTCCTTCCTGTTTTATTCCTGGGAGGATTTCTTTATATGATTGTATGTGACAGAGAGAAGTACAGAAAGAGAAAGCTGCATCTGGCTCAGAGAGCACTGATGAGTACTTTGTTGTCTTCAGTATTTCCTAATGGTTTCACCGACTTTTGATAAAATAGATACTTTCAGTGTAGAAGACAGGACATTTTATTGGGAGGTAAGAGTACCAGTCCTATGAACCAATATTATTTTTTAAAAATATAGTGACTGCTGGTATTTACATTGAAAAGGAAGGCAACGAAAAGTCCCGGGATGCTACTTAAAAGGCTTGCACTCTGCATGTAAGGCAAGCAAGGCATTTATCTTCAGGCTAAGTAATGATCACTGTTAATTGGCAAACACTTTTTAAAGTAATGAGTTGAGTGTAAAATGTATTGAATGTATAGCTGTTTAATAAAATTTAAGAATTCCCTGATTGTTTTCTCCACATCTTTTTTTTTTTAAGTGATTAAACTTTTAAAGTGTGGGCTTTGTGTAATGACGACTTCCGTTGCCGTGTGTTTTTCTTTGGGATACTTGGATAGTTGGCATGAACATTCCTAGGATTGTTTAAAATTGCTATACCCAAAACCAGCACATATATAAGGACTCATTTGATTTTTGTGATGCCTAGAAAACTGGCTTATGGCCCAGTGCAGAGAAATATGCTTGTTGTGTAGATGGATGAATGATGTGGTGGTTTCATTTATGCTTCTGAACGCCTTCAAGTGACTGCGGTGACCTTTGGTGCAGTTCAGCTGGATTTGTTCTGCTCTTTCCTCTGAGAATTATAGGGCTGTACTTCCCTCCCCCTCCTGGAAGTTAGTCACATTAGTCTCTTTGGCCAGTACGGTGGGAATAACAGCAACAACAAGACGAAGAGTGCCTCGTCTCTGTAGTCATCGCTGCAACTCGCATGCCGTTTGTGACATCGTCCCTGATGTCACAGGTAGCGTCACCTGTCCCCTGCCTGCGTCCACTTGGTCCCCGAACCAAGTCTTCTCTGGGCACGGAAACTCAGTACGTCCTTAAAGCAAAAAAATGAAGTGTTACAATTTTGAGACTCGGGGTTGTTTGTAACTGTGGAAAAATGCAGCATTTCCTTCTCAGTTTGAAGGTGAGAGGCTAGTGAGTGAAGATGGAATTGTGAGATCCAGTTTGTAGGGTCATGACTATAAAAATGCCATCTGAGCGTGCTTCTTAGTTCTTACTATAAACGTATTGTGCTTTATGACTGGTTTGAATTATAAGAATTCAAGTAATTATTTAAAAGGTACATTCATTTGAAAATATTTTATAAATTTGAAGCATTTTGACCTCAGTTTGTAATTTGTGCACGCGTAGTGTATTTTGATACCGCAGAAGTTTAAAATCTATGCTGCTGGTCTTAAGCACCTCAGTAAGCTCTCCTCTGATTTCTAAGCAAATCAAACCAGGTAGAGACATATTTTCTTATTTATACACCACTGGGAAAAGTTTTATCCTAAAAAATTGGGCTAGGATTTTGGTAGTCAAAGTGGAAAGAAGTAGATGAAACTGAGATATCTTTGTGTAAGGCATTGGATTCATAGCTGAGCTGATAGAATTAGTGAAAAAGTGTGGTGGTAAGGAGTATTCTGAGGTTTCTGGCATGGGAAACTGGATAGGTGGAGGTACAGTTTGTTGCTTGGAGAACGTTGGAGGGGTAGCTAATTTAGTCAAGAATAGCTAGAACTGATATGATGGAAACTGAGTAACTGGCTGACGTACTGAAGAAGCACGAATCACAGCATCACTTAAAAATAAACACATATACCTATATGCAATTTTGGAAAAGTATCGGATACTTTTGTAGGGAAAATAATTAAAGCCTCTTTTTACAAAGTAAGTTTTCAAATGAAAATTGAGTATGCAAGAGTGACTCACTTTGCATTATCTTGGTTTTCTTTTACTTATTTTTTGGCACGCAAAGAAAGCAAGAATGCGTACCCATTCCTTCTGAATACTAATTTCTTCCTTCTTTTTCTATCATGCTTTACAGTTTGGAAAGAACAATCGACAATTGTTGCTTTTACACTTGGTTTCTGAGATGAGTCCATTTAGATACATTGGCCAAAGCCACTCAAGTGACCCCGCTTGGCATGGCACCCAGATCGATGGTTAAGCATCCATGCTGGTACACATGGTTCAGCGATACCATTAAGGACTCTGGCAAATCTCTGTCCACCTCTTGGGTAGCAGTTTAAGCATTTACACATTGGAAAATAGTTTTTACATCTTAACTGCCTTCAAGTGGACTGGCACCGGAGGTCATAGTGTAATGGATGAAACCAACTGTTGAGTTTCCCTGCTCTCTTCCTTGGCTTCTGGGTTTTGGCCAGCATGCAGCTCTGTGTAATGCAGTTATACTGCTCAATATATTTTGTTGTTTCCATCTTTGAGCTGAAATGCATTTCATAAATTTTTCAAATAAATTACCTTTTTCTTTGTCCTCCTCTGTTTCCCTAGGATGAGGAGTATTGGAAAAAACAACATTCATCTGGAAATTTAGATGAATAACCATTCATTTTATCTTAGAGGAACAGAAACCCATATTTTTCAAGCATTGAAAATTATGAAATAAAATTTTATTTTCTCATCAAGATCTGGGGGATTTTGGATTGATTTAAATTTTGAGTGGATATACTTTGGAATTTTTGAGGTACTTTTGAATTCATAAAGCTTGAAATTCTTTTTAATATTTTTGTTCAGGTCTATTGCTTCTAAAATTTTGGATTATAGCTATGATTTATTATGAACTCTGTCTTCACAAAAGAAACATTTTTCTTTTGTTGGTAGATGGAAGCATTAAAATTGGGAGTATTTCTAATTAAATTCTTTAGAAGTATATAGATTAGAACATTTATATTTATACCTTAGTGTTCTTTTGAAACCAGTTGGAATCCTATTTGAAAGAACACATGATTACATTTAGACTATTAGTTTTCAAATATTTTTATGATTGTGGAATGCTTTTGTCAAGTGAACTATTACAAATAATTCCAGTGCTAAAATAGTGACAAATAAGACTGCTGTGTTTAAAATACCAAAGTTTTATGTTCGAGAATTACCACGCCAAATTATAATTACTTTATGGTTTCTAACTTCCTGTTTTGATGGAAAAATATCTTACCTCCAGTTTGGGAAATGATGTACAGATGTAAGCATCTTGTCATTTTTAGTTGCAGATGACCCACAGTCTCAGGGTGAAGCAGAGTTATTTCAATCATGAATACAATCGCATTGCATCACCTGTCGTTTTTGTTTGGTTGACAAAGGGTGATATTATCCACAGGAAGACTGGGAGAAATTCACTTCATCACAGCCATTGTCAGTGAGTGCAAGGCTTCTGCAGGACAGAATTGTGAGGCCGGCTCTGCCTCAGAATGACTTCGTCTGGCATCCAGCTAATTAGGCAAGGGGGCAGATGAAATGGTGTACTTGTTTTGATGAATATGGCCCATTAGCATCACTTTGGATTTTGGACCTCTCAGGGTTTGGGATCTCTTACTTCTCTTACGCTAAAGATCCTACGGAGATGATTTTTGTAAAAGTGGCCTCCAGCCTGATCAGCAACAGAATAGCTTCAGTAGCAAAGATAGATGGAAAGATTTCCTCAGAAATCGTTCTCTGTTATCTCACAGGACAGAAGTCTGTGGGGTGCTTTGTGGGGTCCTCTCGTTTAGACGACATTAATTCTTACTACCCTTTGTTGTTTCGTCCGTATTACTGTCTTGCTGTTTGCCATCCCAGGCTTCCAATTTTTAAAAATCTGTCAGAATTCCTTCTTGCTAGCGTCTGTGGCTTGGTGATAAACACAGTTGATCTGCAGCCAGAAGAGACGGGTGTAAGTTTTTTGCTGTTATTTTCTGGTTAGGTGACCTCAAGACACTTATTTTAACTTCCACGTCCTAGTTTACTCACACTTAATGCGAGCAAAATAATCATCTCACATAAATGCTGCGATGATCAGATGATTTAATTAAGAAAAACAAACCAGCACACTTACCTTAATGATACTTTGGACATCCATTTGGATCACCTTACCCCCTTCCTGATAATAATGGTTACTGGTGCGTTATTTCTTTGGAGATAAAGACAGATTAATCATTTTTCTTACAAGGCCCCAAGTCCAGCCGTTATCTGTATTCCAGCTTTGCCTCCTACCTGTTCTGGAACACTTGTCATCTTGAAAAGGCAGGTTTCCTACAACTTCCTTTTCTTTACACCTGGGAGTCTGCCTGCCTGCTCTGTTTGTCTGTTGACTTCCTTATATTTCCCTGTTGGAACCAAGTGATCACCTCTGGAGGAAGCCTCTTCTATCACATTCTCTTTAGCGCTGTACATGTAGCAGGATGTGTGGGGACTGCTGTGCTGGTGTACAGTGGAGGCTTCTGGTCTTTTGAAATGCTTTATCCCAAGCATTTGCAAAAGTGCTGCTATGGTACAAATGGAGTAAGAGAGGAAAAATGAATTGATATTTATTTGAGACTTAGACTGCCATGTCAGGAACTCACCTAGAGAAATATTTTTTCTGATGTAATCCTTATGAATTTCGTGAATAAATGAGTTCTACAAAAGGGATAAATGTATAAATCATTAAAGTTTTTTGTACCATTTCAAGGGGAATTATATGCAATTCATAGACTAAAGAAGTACCTTTACCTGTTGTGGAAAACATCAAGAAAATTCCACATTATGGAATATTCAACTCTGTTTTGTCTTTAGATGATCCATTTATTGTTTGTATAGCTCAGAGCTGCTGAAATTTAAGCTTTTAGAATAAACATTGTGTGTGTGGAGAGAGAGAGAGAGAGAGAGTCCCAATTACAAAATAGTACCCATCATAGGTGAAAATAGTCTGTGACGCTAATGTTCATTTACCCCATAAACACAAGAAAGAGAAGCTTGGGAGGAGCCTGCAGATATGGAGAATAAGCTGTGGACTCTCACAGTAAACGTTTCTTGGAAGTCCAGTGTGGGGTGAAACACTGGGAGCCAGTCACGTGAGCTGACCTTACAGAGAGTGACACAGCCAGCCACCAGAGCTCAGGAAAAACGACATAAACTACCATCAAAAAATAAATCCTAAGATTTTTAAAATTAGCAATCCATTCCATTGTTTTAAACATTTATAAAATAATCCCTTTGCTTTCTTTCTACCACAGATGAATGCCAACTACTCATAACTCTTTGCTTCCAAATAGAAAAGCTGCAGAGTCTCACACAAATCTGTAAACGGGGGGACTGTGTTCCATCCGAATCTCTTGTTGTTAAGGGAGGCACTAAGAGCTGACACTCGGCCAGCCTCACTCTGTCCAGTTACATTAGCGGATAAACCGAGATTCTCAAATAAAATGAAAGTTCTTGTCAGTTTAACTTACTGACCTATTTAAAAAGTTTTATTTCCCCATCTCCTTCCCTGTATGTAAGAACTTCAGTATGACTTCCTTGGTTCTTCCCGCTTTAGTCTCCTTTACCGTGAATCAAGGTAATCTTTCTGAATATCTAATTTTCAGAATTAATTTTCTTTTTCAGAAATCCTCAATAATTTTCCCACTTAGAAAATATCAGTTGGCCTAAATTGAGGCTTTCAGTCTTCAGATGCCACTTTTGACTTTCTCACTGTTTTCTGGGCCTTCTTGAAACACATGTTTTGGTCCATTTGAACCGAGATGAGTTCTCCAAAGGGACCTTGTCTGTTCCTCCAAGGAGACGTCGTGGTGAGAAAGCCCAGGTTGTGGCTGGGAGTCCCACAGAATTCTGTTCTCCTGTTTACCTGTGAGGTATAAGTTTTTAATTTAAAAATTTTTTTTTAATTTAATATTTATTTTTGGTACTGGGGATCGAATTTAGGACCTTGCTCTTGCAAGGCATGCGATGGCACCCAAGCTCAATCCCCAGCCCAGGTGTAAGTTTTTAATCCAAACCGTCCCCTGTTCTGTCCTGCTCTCAGCCCCACCCTCCATGAAAGGGAACAAAGATTGATAAAACCACGAGTAGCATGTTTTAAAGACCACTGAGAAGAGCTGAAGACTCGTAAATGCTGCCCCTCAGCATCCTGCTTTGTTGTGTTCCTACTTCCTCTCACAGCCCCACTGAACTGTCTCCAGTCACAGTGAAATGTGTCCTGTTGATTGCAGGCACTCTCTGTGAAGACAGACTGTAGGGTCTGAGGCAGAAGCGAGGGTTTCTACTCTGACTAGAATCAGAACAGGCTGCAGCTTTGACTTCCCCGGCTGTGGGATTCTGGATGAGTACATCTCTCTGTAAGCCTTGAATCTGTGAATTATACAGAGCAACTCTGTTCTCACAGATGTGTTGTGGGAAGAGTCAGTGAGATAGTGAATACTATTTGCTTAAAATAATTCAATAACCCATGGTAACCATTGTGTGCTCTTATTATGGAAAAACAAAGTACAATTTTTTTCATTTTAGTTGATATGTGTCTTTTTATTGAACTAGTGATGTAACAAAGGCATTTTTACCTAACTTTTTGAGTTATTTTGAGTGTATTTCTTATTCTTTATTGCTCTAACATACCATCTTTTGTGGATTACTAACCAACAAAATCTGAGGTCCAAGAAACTACATTTATTGCTTTATTGTGCTTTGTTTTCTGAATTCTAAGGAACAAAATCGGATCCAAAGGCATTTAGTAGCTCCTGAAGTGTTCATACTCTTAAAATAATGTCATTTGTAGAAGGCGTTATTTTCTTGTTTTCAGTTTGTTCCAAGGAGAAATCTATCCAGATAGCTGTTGTTTGTCCCCCGGGATATTTCTAAGTATGTACATGGTGAAATACGGTGTGGTAACTTAGAGAGCTTTACTGAGAGAGAAAATGTCTTCCTCCTCGAATCGCTGCTTTGTAATTATTGTGTCTATACTATATCCTCCCAAACTTCAAATCTTCAACTTCATTCCTACTTTGCTGTTAAATGCTTTTTCTTACGCTTTCATGACTGCTGATTCCTAAATAGCTCTCAAGGTTCTTTTCCTCTTTGTGTTCAAAATCACTCTCCCCACTTACTTGTTAGTATCTTCCCTGCCCTAATCCACTGTCTCCAGACTGGTCACTGACCTTTCCTTCTGTTGGGCTCTTCCTCACCCCAGCCTCTGGGGTTTTTGAATGTTGAGGCTCTGTGAAGTGTAAATCCGCCTGAGACACTTGATTTGTCCCTCACCGACTCCCAGATCCCAAACTCTTTGACACGGATTACAGACGCACGCCATAACGTCTGCTCTAGTATTTTCCACACTGAGCTGCTGAAGCTCAGGAAATTACCCAGTCTGGCCCAAGCCTTGCGATCTGCCAGTTTTAGAAGTAAATGCTTACTCATCCTTTTGGTGTAGTCCCAGATGTCCCTTTGCCATGAAGCCTTTCTATACCTTCGTCCTCCTCTCATCCCAGGGGAAGTTAGTGGTATTTTCCTCTGTGCTTTGAAATTATTTTCTATAGATCCCCACTGTAATGCTAATCGTGCTATATTTTAATTGTTTATGTTATTTCTTTCCCAGTAGAATGAGCATTATGTTACTAGAAGTAGCATCATGCTTTTTTGTGTGTACTGAGCTCTTGGTACCCAGGTACTGGTTAATGAGAAAATAAATGGATATATACACACACACACACACACACACACACACACACACACACATACATATATATAATTCTATTAGGTATAATGTGATCATATATATATTCTGAAGTGTCTGTTTCTTCTTGGATGCATAGGAAAAAACTATGCTGTATATTGTGTGTGAAAATTACGTAAAACAAAATCAGTGCAGAATAAGGAGAAAAAATGACTTTGGCATTGTAATACTTGGGTTTGAGTTCTAACAAATGTGATCATACTTATATTCTGAAGTGTCTGTTTCTTCTTGGATGCATAGGAAAAAACTATGCTGTATATTGTGTGTGAAAATTACGTAAAACAAAATCAGTGCAGAATAAGGAGAAAAAATGACTTTGGCATTGTAATACTTGGGTTTGAGTTCTAACTCTCACAAGTTATGGGAGAGAAATTTGAAACAGGTAGTTCTTGTAATCCTGGTTTTTCTTTTATCTGAATAAAGAAAATAACAGTTAATTTACTTCACTGTTTGGCCGTGAGACTCAAATGAGAAATAAATGGAAATGCTTTGTGCACTATTAAGGAGTAGATGTTTTTAACCATTTGAATAGGTTAAAGTTTATAATCATGGTCATAAATTCTGATGTGTCAACACAAAGCTTTTTGAATCTGTAACTGATAGGTTTTTCTTGGTAGAGTGCTTTGTTGTATTCCTGTTTCCTTGGCACATGTATCAAGTTGCTTTTTGTTTAGAGTGGTGTATTCCCCTGTCCAGCTCCATGGTGGTGCTGCTGCTGCTGCTCTTGCTGTGTGTTTAGGACACATCCTGGGAGAATCACCGTGCCCTGCTCTGTTCTGTGGCTTTTGCCCAGGTGACAAAACAATGGGTCAACTGCCCTCAGTCCGCCTGCTCTTTTTCTGAGATCTCTGTCCAACCTGCCAAGGCTAGCACTCAGTCCAGCCTCAGTATTTTATGCTCCTCTGGCCCAACTCTCCCTCCTTTCAGACCCAGCATCCCTCTAGCACTTCGTGCTCAACTCACACACATTCGGCTTGGGTGTTTTCACACTTAGCTTTTGAAGGACCTGCTGAGACCTGGGTCTGTGGGGCTCTTGTCTGCAGGGACGTCCCACCATCTGCTAAAGTGGATTCCCTGTTGTTCATTTGTCAGACATCCAAGGTGCACTAGGAGAATTGCAGACTTTGGAAAGAGAAGCACAAGACTTGAATGAAGGATGCCAGTAGTATTGTTTGGGTGTTTTTGTTGCTCCCACTCTGACCTTTTAATTCTAGGAATGGGCCCATATTGATCACCCCCTGTTGTCCGTAGCGGAGGGTTTTCACTTTGTATCATTCCCTCTTCCAAATGGGAACGATCTGTTTCCTTTGAATATGGAATTCAGTATTAAATGAAGCACTTTTTTGAATTCTGTGACTGATAGTCATAATCTATGTTCATTTCTTCCAGCTTGATCCTTAATGTCCAGCTTTTTAAATTCCAAGGAAAACCTCTCTCTCAGCAAGTGTTAGGCTTTCCAACTATTGTGTCGGATAAGGACTTTGTACACTGTCTTTGGAAATTCAAAGCTGAGCAATGATTTCTTTGCTCTTGCTATATTCATCTTCTCCCTCTGTGATGAAGCCACCTGTTCCACATTTTTTAAGGGGCAGGAAAGGTGCCCAGAGAAAATGCAGCCAAGAATATTATCCATGAACTCTTCACAATATCTGCTCTTAATATAATTAAGACAATCACTTAAAATTTAGAAATCCTGCAGTTTCTTTAAGTGAACTACTTATCATACTCCAAAATTTCTCAGGGAGAATGATAACAGACTTGATTTTGTATTGTCTGTGTCCTGATCTAGATTCTAACTGAAGAAGAGGTCTCTACTAAGTTTCCTCATCTATAAACTAGGGATAATAGTGTCTATCTCATCAAATGATTATGAATGGTAAATATGATAATGTACATAAAATGCACAGGTGTTCGGTAAAGTTAGACTCCTATGCTTTCATGTTTTTATGTTGTATTCTTTCAGAGAACTTAAAAGAATTCATTGTTAACCAGAATCAGGAAAGCCTAATAACTTCGACAGTAAATGCAGTAGCTCAGTTACTGGTTTATCAGCCAGCTATGGTAGACTTTTGCAATCTTTGGAAAAGTATGTTCTGTGCTAAAGATACCCTATTATTCTCCAAACTTTCTCAGTAACAGTGAGGATTGGAAAGCTTGTTCTAGAAATCACCTCTGTGATGAGAGGTATCGACACAAAGTAGAGTGCAATGCCACAGGGAAGACAGCTTTTCACGTCTTGGAACACGTGGGAAATAGATATCACGTTCTAACCTGGTGTTTCCAACTAACCTGCACAGTGCCAGTTTTGGACTGATCCTGTCTGTTTGTATTGTATTGTTAACTGTTAATGGTATCCAGTATTAGCCTATTAATTAGCCCAAGCTTAAAAACAAATATGAGATACAGACTTCAAAAACACAGTATATGATCTTTACAGCAATGTGCTCTCTCTCAGTTCTGTGAATCTCACTGACATAAAAAAAAATTCAAGGGGAATAAATATGAGAATGCTTCTTCAGATGCAAGTTTCCATAGCATGTCATTGAATGCTATTGTTAATATTGCTATTACTGTTACTATATTTGAATATTGAGCTTAGAAATTGTAATTATTCTGCTCACATATAAGGAATTTGAGCCATACATAAATTTAAGTTTAATTTTCAATAAATGATAATGGTTAATTGAAATGGGAAAAATCAGTTCTAAAAAAACCCTAGGAAGATAATGGGATGCAATGATTAATTATTGATTCTGAATAATATATCGGAAGGATAGTGTGATAAAAGCAAGTTGTAAAAGTTCATTTGCTTTATCCTATGATGCTTTCCAAAGATTTCTCCAAAATAAATGGGCAGAAACAAAAGCAGTGATGATGCCAGAGAGACAGAATGTTCGGTTATGGTTGAAGAGCTTGCAGTTTGTATACAACTTAATCCTGTTAGTTCCCATCAGTATCCAAGTTTTCGGAGCAGATCCTCTGCCGGCACCTCATAAAGAGGGTAAGGTAGGAAGCTATTTGGCAAAAGAGTGGTTTCCTCATAGATGTCAAGAGGAAAAACCTCTCTGCCCAGTAAACATAAATCACACATGCTTTCACGCAAGGCCATGTTATTCTTCAGCATTCTCCCTGTGGATAGGCATCATAAAAACAAGAGCTTCCGTGATTAATTTGCTCCAAGGGCATTTATAAATTTGATCCTTAGTATTTGGACAACTCCCTGTGATCCCACTGTTTTTCATCACCCATATCACTGAGATAATAGTTTTACTTCTTTACAGTACCTGGAAATTTTCCAGAAATCAAATCTGTGGTTCAGAGTGGATGATTGGTGAATCCTTGCCTCTCTGTTTCATCGCTCAATTAAACAATCAGATGCAGCAAAGGACGGGCATTTTTCATTTGGATGAGTAAGGCACTTGCAAACTTGTCATATCTGTCTGATGCAGTCTCTCTACAGGCTGCTCTGTAGTCTGAACTCAGTGATACGGAACTCCTCCCTCCTCTCATCCCACTTCTTTTATTTTGTTCTCCTACTTGCCTTGTAAATACTTATTAATAACGCCCTCCCAATCACTCCCCATGGCAGGTTCTGGGAATGGACCCCACGTGCAGGGGAGGGGAGGCGGTTGCCTGGCGGCTCATCTGTGGTGTGGACTGCTGTCTCGTCCCTTTTGCGTTATCCCTCCTTTCCTTTTCCCTTCCACCTCGCACCGTCGTGAGCTGCAGGCATCATCGTAGCTCTTCAGTCTGTAAAAAGGAGCAGATGTTGCAATTTAGTGGAAGTTTTAAATGAAATTAAATCATTACATAAAATCTGCTTATTCAAAGAACATAACATTTCCCAAAAGGGATCAAAAAATGAAAAATTTAGATATTTTACTGTAATTCAAAGAGAGTAGTTCATAACAGAAAAAGAGTGAGCCAGTCATTTTTCTCAGAAGGGTTGACTTTTGGAAACACTGGAACATTTTCATGACTTTTGAGCTTTAAGTTATGATAAGTACCTAATGCTAGCCAAACAGCACTGTAAATTTCCTTTCTAGATTCAGGACTGTTTGGAATGAAGGACTAAATTTATGGCAGTTTTGTCTCTGAAGATTTTGGCTAAAGCATAGTTTGGCACTTAGGAGACAATGTGGAAATTTAACCATTTATCTGAGTAAAACAGTTGCTAAACACCTTACTTTTACATTTAATGAAAACAGCTAATATTTTCATTTATCAAGTGTACTTCAGTAACGTGTATTTAAGCTTCACAATATCTGTGAAAGAAACCATTTTTAGATTCTCAAGTTTTCAACCAAGGAAAATGTGTATCAGTGATTGGGGAAAATGAGTGGCTTTCTAAAGGTTTAAGAGGCAGAGTTGGGACCCAAACTGAGAAAGTCTGACATTTAGCAGTTACTTTTTAGGTCTCACAAGGTCTTAGCTTTTTTCTTTCTTTTACATTGTCTTTGTAAAGACGTCCAATGCAAGTCCATTTTCCATTAATTGAAGGAGTTCATTCACAGCTGTCGAAGTCTATCTATACATGTTTTTCAAAAAATCTTGTTTTTTTCAAAGAATTAAATCTGTTGACTTTGTGGTGTGCAGCATGGAAGACAGGCTGAGTAATGAAGCATAAAAATGAACATTCAGTAATTTGGTTTTAGAGATTTGAGGATTCTTTGTATTCAGTTAATGGAGAAATAATCATCTTCTAAGTAAATCAATAAAAAAAAGTTCATAGAAAACTTGCAGTAGAATCCAAGTGGTTTAATAATATATTTGGACACTAAGTATGTGCTTTATACTGTTTTTCTTTTTTTCTTCTCAATGGCTTTAATTCACAGGTGTTTAAAGTAATACCTCAGATTTATTTTAAGCAAATAGAAGATAGTTGATTTAAATATTCATAGATTTTTTTAAAAGTTCTGTCAGTTTGAGATGTCAGTGAGAGATATGGGTGGTGAAATAAACTAAAAAGTCTTTTCCTAACCTTAATATTCACTTTTTCAAATGCTCTTTCATCGTAAAACAAAATTGCGACCATGTCTAAGGAAATTTTTAAAACTTAGAAAACACAGATTTTAATTTCTTGCGTGTCCTTCCCGGTTGTCCTTTAGGTGTAGACATTTGTGGTGAAAGCCCGAGACTGGACATGATTTTTATGTTTTCTCACCAAACATTACTTTGCAAGTTCGGTGTTCAGCTTGCAGGCCTTGTGGTCTGATGAACGTGACCTGAGTTTGAATCCGTGTCCTGTCGTCTCCCAACTGTGAAGACAGAAGCTGGGGGACACAGTTCACCCTAAGTCCCTCAGTACAACCCTTACCCTGGCCGTAGCTTCAGATCCCTGCCTCTTTATCTGGATGACCTTTGAAAGTTTTCTTAATCTTCTGTAACTTCACTTTTTCCCTATAAAATGTGGGTAACAATACTTAAAGATTGTGATAACTAAATTAAATAATCTAGTGTTTAGCATAGTGAACTCAATACGTAGTAGGAATTATTAACATAGAGAATTATTGTTGTCCATATAACTATCCAGATTATGCACACACCCAAGCCATATGGATATCTTCCCTAGAGTCAGTAATATCCACAGTACATCCTTATGTGTATAACTCTTTATCCCCTCATTGCCTATCCTCATTAAAGTAATAAATCATAAATAAAACTATGGGGTTGTCAGTTCTGAACAGTTTTATGGCTTTTTATGTGAAGTTGCCTCTTTATTTTTTAAAAGGATTATATTAATAGTTGGCATGTTCCATGGCCAGTTTTATTGGAGAGTTTTCCAGAATATAAACAACCATAAAACTGTTCTCATACTTTCTAAGAAACTGCCCTAGGAGGCTCTGTTCTGATGCTAATGATTCTGTTACAGCTTCTAATTTGTCTGAAGCATCACTGGAATTGCTTTTATAACCTACTTCTCAAGGCTTGATGCCAGATTCTCCCTCTTCTCCTTGGCCTATGCCCTGTCCATGGCTAATACCGACTGTGTCCTGCCCATACCCTACCCACATGCACCTTCGTGCTCTCGCTGGTCTTTTTCATCATATTATCCATGTCCTGGTCTAGGGCCTTCATTAATACCAGAAATATTTTAATACATCTTAAATGGCCTTTCTGCCACCTGTAATTTCGCTTCTCCAGGTCATAGTCCCTGGTACCAGTAGGTATCTCTCTAAAACCTAGATCTGATCAGATTCTGCATTTAATCTGTTTCCTATGCCATTTTTCTTCTCAATGACTTTAAATAACCATTTGCTTGATTCAGTTTTACTCAACTTGAAAGAATTGCTAGTGAACTCCCTTAAAGAGTGAGAAAGACTCTTTGGTCAGTCCTCTTATTACTAACATTACCCAGATGGTACCACTGTACCTATAGAAAGTTTGATAAACATGGTCACCATTACTTCTGCTGAGAGTTCGCCATATATCAAGAGCTACTTTAAACATTTTGTGTGGATTAGCTCATGTAAGGCTCCTAACTGCTCTCTAAGCTGGGCTCTATTTTCATTTCTACTTTTCAGATGAAGAAAGTAAGACATAAGGGTACGAACTTGCCTGAGTCCACAGCTGGGGGCTGGTAGGGCTGGGTTTTAAGAGAGATTCCTGCTGACATGAGAGTCCATAACCCAGGAAGTCTGTTTACCAGCAGCTACCTGATAACTCATCCAATTCTTGGTAGCAATCACTCTGGGGCAACCACCGTAAGGCATCATTTTCTCTACCGTGATTTCCTTGCTCTTAAGTACACGGTGGGCACCAGTGCAGGGAGGAGAGTTCAGCTACTGCTGCTCTCATAGCTCAGACCCTGTGAAAGAGTGGAGCAGACGGAGCTCCAATAATAAGTTATGGGATAATAAGGAATTTTCGCTGATAATCCCATTATTTGCTTCCTTTGAAAATATTTAACAGTTCTACCATTTTGGTACCCAGTATTTTTCCTTTAACTTCTTCAGCTTTTGTAATAAAGCAGATTTTTAAAAAATCTATATTTAATAAAGTCTGCACTAAGTAATTGCCCAGATTTAGGCTGCTAAATTGCCTTGTATACAGTAGATTGTGCGATTTGATGTAAGGATGTCATTACCTTTTATATGAATCTTCTCTATGATTCTCCATAATCACGCACAAATGGGCAGTGTTACTTGTGTGTCTGCGTCCACAGGAGGAGGACTGCCTGGGTGCTTTACAGTACACAGCTTCCTGTTTCCCATTCCCAGGCAAGTCCTTGATAGTAAGAGCACTTCGTTTATGCCAAGCATTATTCTAACTACTTCATTATCTCCTTTGTTCTTCACAACAGCACTATTGTTCATACCATTTATTGATGAAAAGTTAAAAAGCCAGAGAAAATAGGCAGTTTTTTCAGGACCACATGGCATACAGAAAGTGGTGAAACCAGAACAAAGCCCTGAAGTTTGGTTCCAGAGCCTTTACTGTTGACCTTTGTGTAACAGCTGAATCCTGTCCTGTCCTTGAGCCTGGGTGTGTGCATAGAAAATGTGAAGATGCTGACCTCTTTGTCCATCGAGGTCCGTTCAGGCACAAGTGAATTGGTTCATAACAATGGCTTAGAAATTTTTAGAGATAAACCAACTGATGTAACCTGTAGCATCCATCGAGATGTCACAGAAAGAGAACCTGTTTTGTAACTAAATGGTGGTTATAAATGTATTTTTCAGCTTTAATTGGAGTCAACATTTTTGTTTTATCTCAAGTGAGCAGAAAGTCAGTCATTTGGATCTGTGAAAAATTTGTCACATAGCATAGCTAAAAGCCAGACCACTTAGATTCTTGCTTTTGGACATTCCCTTGCACCTGTTTTGTGAACACACATGAGTGGCAGAGATATCAAACGAGTTCCCACAAGTTTGTCCACAGATGCAGTCTGCCTTCACTGTGCTGAGAGTGCGTGCTTACAAGGTGGGCGGCCATTACTCCTTGCCCCTGGTGTAAGAGGTGTAAGAGGTGCAGTGAGCAGAGATGGGTTACAACAGGACCTGGACAGAGTACCCTCTGAGGTCAGTCATTGGCTTGTTGCTGAGGCTGAGAAGGATTAGGTTCAGAAATTAATTCAAATTTTCATTGACTGTTTTAGTGTGACAGCCAATAAATTTTAAAATCCCATTGCTTAGTGTTTTTTGAAACTCTCCATTTCCTGGTATGTTTCTCTTTTCTGAGTATAGTATTTAGGTGAGTGATTAAATAAAAATAAAAGAGTATCTGTGCCTTTAAGACATTTCTGTTTGCATTATCTTTGAATTTTTAAAATAGCTTCTGTGTCTTTATTGATTGAAGGGTTGCAAAAGGTAAAGAGTAGAAGGTAACAGTTAGGAAAGCCCAGCATTAATCTTGTTTGCTAACCTTGGATGGGTTATTAATTTGTTGAGTGTCAGGTTCTTTATCTATAGAACAGGGATATTTCCCAGAAGAATTACTGCATGAATTAGAGAGAATATATGCAAAATACATGGTATATTGACAAAACAAAATAGGAAGCCAGTGGTGCCCACCGTTTTTTACTGTCATTCCCGCCTCTTCTAACCTTTGTTCCCTTCTACCAAACACTGTAAATAAAACATTTTCCATTAAATGAGAGTGGTCTGACTAACTCCAGTCTCAGTAGTGTATCTTCCAGATTGAATCTGAATCCTGGCATCAAACATAGTTTGTTCAGCACCTGGGAAAATGGCTGACCCATCCTAAGAGCTCAGTAAGTTGCTGTTGACTGAAAGGCTCGTTGAGGTGAAGTCCCAGAGTAGTTGGGTTTCAGAAGGAGTGTAGTGGAACAAGTACAAAGTGGGGAGAGCCTCAGAGCAGCCTTCTAGACTGTTTTTTTACTTCACATGATGTCCTCTTACACTTATCTTCACAATAGACTTCAAGGCCGTTAATTCTAAGAATTATCCTTATGCAGTAACACCGGGCCATGTCCTCACTTTCTCTAGAGCCGTCGCCTTTCAAATGCTTCTGTGCCTCAGTAACCTTAGCTAAAGCAGAATCATAGACAAGAGGGGGAAGAAGACAAGGACTTGCCCTTTTTCTTTAAAATTAATAGTTACTAGGAATTAAAAAGTACTGTTTTTCCTCTCCAAATGGAATTTTTATAAGGGACGGGAAGTGATTTGTGGAACCACAGTTTATTAATGGGTAAACTGGCTAGATTTAAACCTGCATGTGTTATCCACTGATACATGCACGGGAAGGTGTGTTTAGTCACAGTTGCATATAAAGTGTAGCTTTTAATGAAGTGTGAGTTTTTTTCACTCTTGTTATAGAGTGACAAGTTACTGCGGTTCATTTCCCTGTGCTCCTAGAACTAAACTTTTAAAAGTGCAAACTGTGGTAAAATAACAAGGAGTATGTGTGATCTGGTTTAAACAAACTAAGATGCATAGGGATAGCAGAGTATTGGCAAACACAGTGGCACAATTACGGGCTGACGATCTTTGCAAAGGCCTTCTGAAGGGTGAGTGGGCATATGATAGGCACAGAGATAAACTCATGATTATATTCAGCAGTTAAGGGATATTATTCAAACTTTTTCCTAAGAATTTCCCACAAGAAAAGTTTACATTCTTGAGGAGACATAAGCTGTACTTCTTCAGGGAGAAGTCTTAATTCCATCAGACAATTGGTTTTTTTATATAAGCAGACTCTGAATATTGCTTAAGGCAGTATGAATAATTATCATTACCAACATTATACTCTGTAATTAGAAAAAAACTTTCAAATACAGTAACACTCATAGCTACCTGGTGAGAAAGATGATTCCGGCATATATTCAATGCAGAAAACAGAAGCACAGCAGATTAAAACAATGAGTTAAGAGACAAGGAAGTTTCTGCAGAATTAGGAAATGGCAGAGCTCAAACTGAAATAAATCTTTTGCCTTCTTTCCTACATCACGAGATGTGTACAGAAGTCCCACAGTACATATGTGTTACTCTGGAATATCCAGACAAAAAGGGCCGATGTTATGTCAGAGACACATACGTAGGCACGCACATAGGGAAAGGTAGATTCCTTTTACGATTAGGTTCATGTGATTATAGAGATTTGGCAAGTCCAGAATCTGATGGGGTAGGGTGGCAGGCTGGAGACTCAGGTGCTGGTTAAGTCTGCTGACTGTCTACCAGCAGAATTCTTCCCTGCTGGAAGGAGTGGTCAACCTTTTTCTTTCAACAGATTGAATGAGACTCCCCCACGCTATGGGGCTCATCTGTTATACCCAAAATCCGCCGATGTGACTGTTAATCTCATCCAAATCACAACTCCAGAAAATAATGTTTGACTAGATGTGTGGGTACCCTGGTCTACCCAGGTGATGCATACTAAATATTCCAAAGTTTTTGAAGCCAAAACGTATAAAGGAATATGGGATGAATTTAGTTAAATCAAGGATAGCATCAGCAAAGTGAAGGACCCACTGTTCTACTGATTTCGTGTCCCAAGTGTTTCTGTTGGACATCACGAGCTTTGGTTCCGCTCTCGCCTGTTTCAGGCCATTTCAGGTCACCATGGAATTTTCTTACCTGGCCTAGCATGGCAAATACGTGTGGTAATTGGCTCAGATGTATCCACAACTCTAAGAAGAGTCTCTAGAAACAAGAAAGAATAAAGAAAAATAGCAGAGTGTTTATTTTCTGGATCTTCCTCTCGTATGCCACGCATTGACGAAGTGGACATTATCTTAGTCTTAGAGTTGATAAAAGCAAAGGGTCAGAGATGGCAAGTAATAGGTCTGGGATCACAAACGGAATGGAGCGTAGTTGTTGCTCATATACGTTTGTTTCTCTGTGGTTACATTTTTATTTTACATGTTCCGAAGGTTCTTGTGCGCTTCTGAAGAAACGGGCTGGCGGCTTTCTTTACCATTTATCTTGTTGCATCTCTCCTTTCCTCTGTGAGCGTGTGTTCAGGCTCAAATTTCATTGGGAGCTTCACCGCGTTCCTGGGATCTTTTATTCTGATGGGATAATTTCTAACCACAGATTTGACAGAATACGGAATGAACTCCAGTCTTCATTTCTTAAACTATATTGTGAGTTCTTGACCATTTTTATTTGACACAATAAAATCTATAAGAGGGTCTTTGATTACATCCGCTTAGAAAGTAATATTTCATTCACCAGGAAATCACATCTGGAAAATCATCTGTAACTGACTCTAAATTAAAACCGGTGGAGATTAAAGCCTGGATTTCTTTTAACCTTGGCTCTCCATTGACTTATCGGCAGAATGCAGCAGATATGAGAGATCATGTACTTGGCAGCCAGTCTGTGTTTGCCCTTGCTTCTTGTGCTCTCATTGCACTTGGGTATCTGTCCCCTGCCCTGCAAGTTTTGAAGAACGATGTACTTATTTCTGGCTCTAGGATATATCATAGTTGGTCTCACCCAATCGTTACATTTGCACTCTCTGCTAGTGATTGGTTTAGACCCAGTTCTAAGGCACAACAGGAAGTCTGAAAAAAGCAGTTTATTCACCTCTAAGAAGAGATACAGAAAATACCCTTTTTGGCAGATGGGAAAACGGAAGGCCCACGGTTCCTTGGATTGCTCTGAGACACTGGTTAGAATAAATCCAACTGTTAGATTTGATCTTATGTGTCATGTGAAAATGACATTCTTTCTTATTAAACTTCTAAAAATATTGTCAGATGTGTAGAAAATTCTGAAGATAATACAGGAATTCTCATATACTCCGTATCTATAACCTCCATTACTAATTTACATGAATGTAGCAAATCTGTCCTGATTAACGAATCAGTACTGATACCTTATTATTAACTAAAGTTCATGCCTTATTCTGAGTGCCTTAACTTCTACCTAAAATTGATTTTGAAATTATCGGTATCATTAATTCCAGGCCCCTTTTCTATGGTCTTCTGCGTTTGCCGGGAATGTTGTAACAAGTTAGCACAAACTGTGCAAGGCATAAGTGTACTCTCTGAGTGTGCTGGGAGTGAGCAGTTTAAAATCCGTGAGTTGGCAGGCTGACTCCTTTTGGAGGGTCTGAGGAAGGATCGCTGTGTTTTCTGACTCTCCTGGCTTTCAGGGCTGCGTGTCTGTTCCCCAGTGGCCCGGGAAATCCTCAGCAATCCTTGGCTGACACATGCACCCTTCCTGTCTCTGCATCTTTCTTCGTGTGGCTTTCCTCACGTGTGTTTCTGTCTTTGCTCCCTGTTTTGTTTTCTCCTGTGGAGGCTCATGATTTGATTCAGGAGACACCCAGAATCCAACTGAGATTTTATCTAAATATCTGAAGATCTTATTTCCAAAGAAGGCCATACCCACAGGTGTCACAGGTTAGGACATGAACGTATTTTTTGAGGCCGCTATTCAGTCCAATACAGATATGAAGCCTAAGTTGTAGAATTCAGATAAATCCGAGATAATAGCAGTAAGTTGTGTTGCAAATCACCTGACATACAATACTTACGTTTTACAACCTTTTTCATTACTTAAAAAGATAATTCCTGTGTTTAATTCATATTAATTATGCTTCATTAGTGAAATAACACTGCCAGATATTTTTTCACATATTAAGACTTCTTTTTGACTAATATTTTAATCCTGAAGACTAGTGGAAACATTAGTTATGAAAAAAATAAGAAATTTTTGTTACATTTATTGCTTTTTAGATCCTAGGGGCTAGATATTTGGTATCCTACAGCTCAGGATCATTTTGATAATAATTCTTTAATAGTCTTCAAAATTCTTATCTTCATTTAAGGTAAATGTACTATGTATTCCTTCAAAACCAGAGTATAGATGACAAATAAGGAGGCATCAAAACCTCTTATAGTTGCTTTGTTTGTGCCTTCTCCCTTAGTCCTTATTAGTACTTTGATACCTTTATGATATTAAAAAAAATCATTCTATTTTCACTTCTAAAAATTCAGCTAGCAAATGAATAATTTTTTCCTTTTTTGGTACCAGTGGTTGAACTCGGGACCTTGCGCTTGCAAGGCAGGTGCAGTACCACTGAGCTAAATCTCCAGCCCATGAATAATTTTTTCAGTACACAGAGTAAAAATTGACATATCAGCTTTTTGAATTCTTCTTTTTTCCTTTCAAGGCCTTGAATATTATAATACGTTTTTAGTTTAAGTCTTCACCTCTTCCCAAGGCCTGAAGAAAGGAGTTGTATATTTAGAGCTTTTTAAAAAGGCAAGTCGTGACTTTTTTGTTGTTATTTCTGAGACTGTACATAGGTGGACATGGAATTTTTCATTCAAAATCTAAAACCCCAAGGCTCTAAAGTATTATGTAGCCCACTAATTTTATTGTATTTGGTTTAGTCATTACAGATTTGATCCTGGCCCACAGAGCCAAGTACCACCATCATCCCTTTGCTTTTCAAAACAAAATCATTTCTCATTTTAAATAAATGTCAATAAAAATAATGTGATTTTTTTATTGGCCTTTTAAAGAATTTACAGCTTGTAAAAATCTCTGTATAATCCTCTTCATTGTCATGAGGCAGTTGACATGTAGAAGTCCTGTGTTAAGATTCAGAATGTAGAACTAGCAAAACAGTGATTCACTAATACCTTAACTTGATTTAGAGATTTGGTTTATTGGATCAACTTTAGCAGAGAACAGGACCCCAAGAGAATATACTTGCACCATAGATTTTTGCTTTGATGAGGGACTACAGTGTTTGGGCATCATTTTCTGCTGTCCTGTGGGCTTTGCTGTAATTATTCATAAGTAGTTCCAGAGATATCAACATATTTAACATAATCCCCTGGGTTTGCCTGCTTTAAGTTATAGCTGTTAACAGATGTTAGGGTGATTCTAAGGAAATTTCTGCCACTTTACGATTTGTGAGAAAGATAATATAAAAGAAAGAAATCTGTGTGAATGAAAGTTCAGCTATTAACTACTAGTGACATTAGGCCAAGTACATAAAGTATAATAATCATGCATGTGTAATAAATTATTTAAAATCACTCGTTGTGTGACAGCAATCTGGCTTTGACATATGGCAGCCCATTCAGCATCAAGTGATTGGCTGGGTGGCAGGATAAGCATTTATCTTCTCAGCTTAAGGAGGATGATTTTTCCCAGTGAACTGGACAATGCTAGTAAAGAAATAGACAGTATCAAATAATACTATGGAAAAATTGCTTGGTGCAAGACACTTGATTAGTTGCCATAAAGAATGGCAAAATTAATGGTGTCTCTTTAGAAGTATTTAGATCTGCTAGGGCACATACACTGTGTATACTGAAGTAAGTAGGTAAGTGCTGTGTGATGTAATTTTTTTGTTTGTTTGTTTGCTTGTTTTGGTACTGGGGGTCAAACTCAGAACCTTGTGTTTGTAAGACAGGTGCAGTGCCACTGAGCTAAATTCCAGGCCCAGATAGATAGATAGATAGATTTTTTTTTTTTTTTTTTTTTTTTTTTCCCGGGGATCAAACTCAGGTCCTTGCACTTGCGAAGCAGGCAGCAGAATCACTGAGCTAAATCCCTGGCCCCCTGATGTAGTTTTGATTAGATGGAGACAACTACTAGCTCAGGAACTTGAGGATGTCTGGGATCCTTTGATTTAGGTCTTAAAAGATGGAAAGTAGTACGGTAGATCAACATGAGGTAAAGATACAGTTTGAAACACATACATGGGAGGGGAGGAGGTTTTATTTATTGATTAGAATGAAAATCTTTGACTAGACTCTAGGAGTACTGTAGTGCTCAGTGAAAATTGTGGCTGGAAAATGAGTGTGGTAGATATAGGGAAGGACTCTATTTTTGTTTGTTTTTAAAATTGTTTTCTACTTTATTATGCAATAAAAATTTGCTACTAAACATCTCTTTTAAAACATACACAGAGAAACCCATCCAGTGTAACTCCCTATAGTCGGAGATGTTTGTGTTTTGGGCACCAGGGATCGAACTCAGGGCCTTCCTCTTGCAAGGCAGGCAACAGCACCACTGAGCTAAATCCCTGGCCAAGGAAGGACTCTAATGGTGGATTAAAGAGTTAAATAATATTCTCTAAAAACTTTTGATCAACCACAAAGTCACTTTTTAGTCTTACTAAGAATGTTACTGCTTTTACACTATATCGAGTATATATTTTTTTGTCAAAAAATAATATAACATCAAATGAAAATTGAAGTATTGCTAGAACTAACAGAGCCATCCAGATATTCTTAGAAATGTGTTTTCTTTACAGTTTAATTTTTGTTCCCTTTATGCTTTGTTATGCACTTTTATTTTCTCCTTTGGTTGACTTTTTTTTTCTTCCTTCTGAATCCCTAAATGTAGTGTTGGCTTGTTCAGAGTTAGGTTCAAAAATTACTTGATTGAACAACTCTTCTTGGGGGAAATGGCCTGGATAATAAGTTAATTTTGTCTTTGTTCCATTGCCAAACAGTTTTGGATTTTTTTTCAGGGTTTTGTGTGCTTACAGGATGAAACAGAGATCTAATTTATTCCAATTCACAGGACTTCCTTGCCAAATGTGTGATTTGAAAATCACTCAAGGCATCAGATCAAAAAAGATTATCAAAAACTTCTTTACAATGTGACAGAAAAAATTCTGTTACAGGCATTGCCAGTAGATTATGTTCACCTGGACGCAAATATTCAAAATCAATTGCCAGCCAGTTCGAGGAACAGCAGGTACTGGTTCTCCCCGTGCGATGGTTCTTCCTAATCCGGACCATAAGCTTCTTGAAGAGGTGTGTGCGGTAACCTTTCTCAGATATGAATCCAGGGCGTTTTCCACCCCATTGGCCATTCCAAAGGAACGTGCTTTCCAGTTTGGGGCAGGTTTTTCTCTTTGCCCTGACATAAGATTTTTCTTCCAAAGCAAAACACTGTCGTGGGTGGTAGAATGTTTCCCCCAGGTGGAGAGACAGTTATGGAATGAATTTTCAGCAACATGCAATGAAAGCATTTTGGGTTAATACTTTTTTTTTCAAGGTTTTTTCCTTTATTGCTTGAAAATGGGAGGTTTGAAGTAACATTTTAAATTGTCCCCCTTTTGGTAGTTTCAAAGTTGTTCGAGTCCTTCAGAGTTCATGCTGGCTGTGTACGTACGTGAGGCTGGTCGTCTTGGGCTTTGTTTCAGGGTGTTATCTTCAGTTCTTAACCCTTTAGGTTTTGTAAATTAAATTTATCCAGCTAATTTTTCAACAGCATACAAATGTTAGTGATTACTTGGAAGCATATAGTTCCAAAAGACTGGACATTTGCCAACTTCTCCCAAATTTTTATTCCTTTCTTCTCTCTTTCGTTTCTTTATGTCTTCAAGCCTAAGAGACTTTTTAAGACACCTTTCCTTGGGCACCTTCTGTTTGGACCATCACCTCTGCTTTAGCCCTGCTCCTCACGTTCCAGAGCTCCAAAGGCTGTGGGCGTGGGCCTAGGTCTCCAAGATGGCCATATCTTCTGTCCCCGTTGATGTTTGCATGCCCATCTAAAGCTCTCTGCTACACTAGTCCATTGGCTGTTGGGAGGCCAACAGTTATGTAACTGGACTGCCAACTGTTGCCCAAAGCTCAGCTCAACCTCTCATGGCCCCCAAACATCCTAAAATTTGGTGATACCACAGTCAAAACACCTTGCCATATTCAGGTTCTAGCATAGCTCTTTTCAGCTTCAAATTCAGTAAATATTTAATTAATTACAATAGGCTACACATTTTGCTTGGTGATAGAGATACAGAAGTGAATAAGACATTCTGTCCTTAGAGGTAAACTGTTGTACCTGCAGTCTGCCCAAGTTGCTTTAAGGTAAGAACTGGCTTCTCTATGTTGCCATGTGTATTTATTTAACTATGCATAGCAAAGAGTGATTGACACAACAGAAAAAGTCACATAATCTAATAGGAAGAATGTCCAGGTAATAAGATATTTAAAGGTTGAGAAAAAGCAGCTGGAGATATTAAGCTTTGTAGTTTAAGTGAGAAAGGATTTAACCTTGATCCAACCTTGTCTTTATTACAGTTTCTAGAATGCTGCTTAGCTTGTTCACTTAGCCAGATAGTATGATATTTACCTCTGGTTATTTAAATCTGACTCACTTTTATGTATTTCTGAGTTGATAGATACAACAAGAATAGAAAATGATTCAATGTGTTAATCCTTATGTTAATCTAATCTCTAATAGTTTTTCTATATAAAATACAAACATTAAATGAGTTTACTAATCTATCTTAAATTTCTATATATTTAATTACGCACCCAGAGAGAGGGAAGAGAGAAAAAACCCTGAAACTGAGAACAAATCAATAGCAATGCTAATACCCAGGAATAAACACTAACAATGGTGAAGACTAAAAGTATCTTATTAATATGTATACTATTATAATTGCCACTTTTAGATGAAGAGGTTAACATTCAAAAGGTTTAAATAACGTATACAACAGGGCCCAGAGGGTATGTGGCACAGATGCTATTAGATCTTGTCTACCTCAGAGACTTGTTTTAACCAATATAGATAGTAGTTCTTTTTCAGAATAATTTTGAATGGGTGAATATATATAAATAGTGTGCTTGTTTCTTTTTTATTATACAGTGGTAGATGTTCTTGTCCACTGTTTACATAGAATAATGCCTAATAATTAGATGACTTATGCAACTGACATTTTACAAGGTGCCTTCCAGAGTTACTTTCCACGACTTCTCATAATATGAAAAAACAAAAATATTAAAACTGACCCAAAATATTCCACCAGTCAGCTCCAACACGGAACACCACATTACTACTCTTATTCCATCTGTGCTGGTAGTTATTTTGTTTGCTGTAGTATATTAAGGAGCATCTTGATAATGCATCATTTCACCTGCATTTCAGTGTTTATCTCGAGTAGGTGAAACTGAACACTGTAATGATTTTTCTTGCAGTGTAATTGTTGAGAAAATAGGATAATTTTACCTCAAAAGTTTTCCATTATCTAGATCTAAAAATGAAACCTTGGTGATGTTGTTTAATGTATTTCTTTACCCCTATATTCGTTTGGAAGGCTATAGCTAGATGAGTGCAGGCATCTGGATTCAGTTTTGGGTCAGGAATACGTTTGTCATTGGTATTGCAGACCCTGTCAGGGGTGTGTGCTTGGTTTGCCCCATTTTCTGTGCTGATTAGAGCGGTCTTTGGAATCATCCTCGTGTCTTACTCTTTATCTTGCCCCCATCCCCCTTCCCTTTACTCCCTAGCCAGAAATTGATAACTTGTTGTTTTATATTTTTAAAAACACACTTACTGGTCTTTGAGCATGGCCTTAGTAAATTGCTTGTCTTTTTTTTTTTCCTGGTACAGGGGATTGAACTCAGGACCTTGTGCTTGTGAGGCAGGCGGCAGAACCACTGAGCTAAATCCCTGGCCCAGTTGCTTGTCTTTGTTCATTGCCACTGAGGAATTTCTTATGGTGTTTTAAATAATTAGATTAGCAACATATACTTTTTTTTTCATAGAACATTTTTAAGGGGGAGAATCTATAAAATGTCCTGGATCTAACATGAGAACACATTTATTATATTCTGTCTTAATTAATTACAACACGTTGCCAATGATTAACTGTTATAAGACTGATGAGTAGTATGTTCAATATCTGAAACAAATACATGTTACAAATTAAAGTAAAAACATTTTGTATGCCTAATATTTTAATAAATATAATTTTCTATTTCAACCATCTCAAACATTGATAGACCGATTCTTTTCCTTAAATCTTTTATTGCTCTTATTAAATGTACTTGAATTCAACTTTATGAAAAGATACAAACTAAGCATAAGTTTAATTAAAATTCTATGGTAAATATGCACAAATTTTTGCTAAATTTATTTCCAAATAAAATATAATTACTGATGTGTCGTCTTTGCTTTCAAAACACATCAACAACTTTGTTTTTTAACTTAAAGTTTCCCCTGAATACTTTTAGAACTTTTGAGCATTGATTTCAACTAGAATTTAACAAAAGCTAGGTTATTATGCAGGTTTCTTTTTTGCTTTAAGCAATACTCATAAGCATGTGAAGAATATTTGTCGCTTTGAGGGAATTTTCTTAGATTAGCTTGTGTATTCTATGCCCTATAATATAATTTCCTTAGAACATTTCTGATGTAAACTTGTACACATACAGACTGAGGCTTGGGGGTTTACTTAACTTTCCCAACATCATTTTCCCTAATCAAACATCTTACCCAAAGCCACATAGGAGATAAGAGCTGAAGCCCAGGGCTCACTTCACCTTATACACGCTAGTTAGACTAAACCATTTCAAGTTCTGCTGTAAAGGAATATTCTTTCTCATCTCTTAGCCCTCTCACATGTTACTTCACCTTCTTGAAACAGCCTTGTATATCCCACCAATCTTCCCATGAACTTTCCCTCATTCTCTTAGCAGTCTGGGCTGCTGTAACAAATATATCATAGGCTGAGTGTCTTCAGTAGCATCCGTTTCTCACAGATCCAAGAGGCTGGAAAGTCTTAAGTTCCAGCTGCCAGTGTCTGTTGAAGGCTTACTTCCTGATTTGCAGATGGCCATGTGCTCCTGAGTCATGGATCTGGAAGAGACGAAGCAAGCTCTTGGGTCCCTTTTCATAAGGACACTAATTTCATACACGAGGACTCCAACTTCATGACCTGATAACCTTCCAAAGGTCCCACTGCTGGAAAACTGTGGAGATGTGGATTGCAACAGAGGAATTTGGGGATTATGTGAACATTTATGCCATTGTACTCAAGCTTCAGGTTTTACCTCAAGTATTATTTTCCATTGTGCATGAGACATTTCTCAAATGCAATCCCTAAATGAACATTCATTATATGTGTTGTTATTTGCCACTTTGTATTATATTTCCTGCCTTCTTTGCTTTTCTTTCCTTTTCCATTTGGCGAGCTGTGCATCAGTGTGTCTTGTTTGTTGTTGTGTTCTCGGCTCCAGCACACTGACTGGCATGTAGTCTGATGTTTGATTTGAAGTACTTGCTGCTCAATTTCAGTGAATATATATTTCCAAATGTTGAAAAAAACAACACGTTCTTAGATTCGACAAAAGGAAGCTTTGGGACAACTTTTAGTAGATGGTTTGAAATGATTATTAATTATTACTTTCATATTGACTTATGAAAAGAATTTAGAAAATAGTTATTCTAGAAATATTCCTTCCTAGTGTTAGTAAGTTATCTTGCAGTACAAATGTCAGAAAAGTATACAATTCAGAGGAAGGAATAATGAAAAACAATTACGAATTTTCACTGAAAGCCCAGAAAATAGTAAAGACCAATCAGAACGATAAGAATAATTACCAAACACATAACTGTGACAAGATAATTGTCACAGAAAAGTTCCCTAAATTTGAAAACAGTTGAATCCTGTATCTAGTAGCTGTTTTTATTAACCTATGCACATTTTATTGGTTTCCTTACAATGTCACAAGCATTTGTGAATCATCTCTGCCTGAAGCGTCACATGGGATGCCATTATATGATGAATGTGATCGACATGGGCCCTTTTCTCAGACGATATTGTAAAAACAAAGACTGAGAAGCATAATAATGAACTATTCATTATGATGAACAATTTCCAAGTCCAGGTTGATTGCACCTTATTTCAAGCAGTATCGAGTACAGTGCCGAAGTATGTGATAGCTGTGTATTACTCTTTGCAAAGCCACTAAAATGGAATATAAATCAGTGGGGGTGTGTTCATTTTTACCTCTTAACACAGTCAGCCAAAACTCTCATTTGTCCTGGCCTCTGTGGCATGTTGCTATCACTGACCAAACACCAATTTAGATATGTTCTTTTGTGCACAAGGGAACAGGAGCAATTTAAAATCACCCGTAGGCAGTTTCCATTGTCTTCATTCATGTTTTCTTTCTTGGCACTGATTACTTATCTTGGCTCTCCTATTAACTTCTGTGTGACTTGAGGGTTACGGAAATTTAACAACTCCTGTGATCTGTCCTATTTGTAAAATGCAGTTAATCTACTTACTGCAGTAATGTGTGGAATTGCTAATAGCACTAGGTAACTGTAATTACTTGACTGACTAGAAACAATTTTCTACAAATTTGAAGGCTAGATATGACATATAGAAACTCTCCCAATCTGACATAGATGTCTCCACATTCTATCCCACTAGGCATGACAGAACTAGCTGAAATATTTTGCCTTTTTATATATTTATAAGATCCTAGGGTAATTTTTCCAATTTGACCCAAATGCATGGCAAAGAATAAGCATACTGAATATAAATATGCTGAGCTACAGGGCCATATAACTACTCTTCCTGCTTTGAAGACATTGTTAAATTTGATCACCAAATATGTTTTGAAAGAACTTACAAATACTTTTATGGCAAACACTCTCAGTCCTCCTTTCCTTTGCCACTTGCTGACAATTAGTTTTTGCTTTTTCCAGCCTCCCTTGCAGCTGTGGTTCTGGTCACTGAAACTTGAGAAGACTTTTGGAGGGGTTCTTGGATCTTTTGTAATTTCCTACCACAGTAAAAGAACTAGAACCTGCTAATACTGTTCCTTCTGTTCCTGTGTTGAGAGAAAGCTGCAGAAGGCTTTCTAAAGAAAATATTACCATAATAGCAGAGCCTGTGGAGCTGACATTGTGGAGCTGCTGTGTCAGTGCCATCAGTTTCTACTTTTAGAATTGAGAAGCTTTCTTAAAAATTTTAAACCACTATAAGTGGATTTATTTTTAAGCTAATGTTTTGGAAAACGATAAAACAGTATGTGTACTCATGTGCATACATACATAAAACACTGGGTGATCACAATATATTATGAACATTTAAAAAATTTTATTACAGTAAGAGATACACTGCATGAGTCCCCCTCCTCCATATCCTCGCCTCGTTTCAAACACACTTGTCCCATTGCTCTGTCACTTTCTGAAGAACTTCTGGAAGTCCTCTTTTATGAATGTCTTTAAGAGGTGTGATTAAAAATAAGATGAATACTGTTGCTGAGCTCCATCCAGTGGAAAAGCAGACTCTTAAAAACATGAGGGTGTGCCTTCATCCACCTTACTCACCAGATCTGGCACTATGTGACTTCTGCCTTTTGGCCAAAGTCAAAATGACCATGAAAAGTAAATGTTTTGATGTGATTTGAGACATAAAACTTCTGGAACAGTGTCTGAAAGTGGCAATAATGATGGGATAAATATGTTTGAAGCAAGTGAAAGAATTTTGAGAGGGATCAAAGAGCATGTGTCTTTTACTGTAACATCTTTTAAATATTTGAACATGATTTACTGTTTTTCAATCATGTCATATATATAACTGTTAATAAAGCAAGAAATTTGAAGGAAAATGTCTCAAAAAATGAATTGTGTAAGATTCAGGTTCATGTTATTGTGAAGTGAATGAAAATTACTATTTTGACTACACAGTATAACTGCAGAACTTTTTAAAAGCCTTTGAACTGTTCATAGCTAAACATACAATGAATTGAGAAGAATCTGAAATGATAGGGAAGCATTCACTTACTAACATCTTAACACCCATTTATGTCCCCACCACACAGAAGAAAAAAATTTTATCTCCCTAGAGGCTCATAAAAGATGAGACTTAATCACCAGTTGTATGCTACTTAGGTTCCTACGAATGGAACTATTAATTATAGTGAAAAAGACAAGACCAAGTTTAAATTTGAATATCAAACATGCAAAGATAGTACCTATCTGAAGCTAGAACTGTGTTAGCGTTGCAGGGGATCCAAAAAGTATTCTTAACACCTGCTTGTAATAAGTTTGGAATACACAAATACATATTGTGTGTATTTAAAGTAAACTTCCAGTTTGGAGAGAAATAAAATTTAACATCAATTTTATATAGCAGGAAAATAAATTTTTATTAGTAAAATCCAGATCCTTTTAGATATCATAAACAAATATGCCTAACTTTTGTACATACATTTGAAATAAAAGTTGTTATTATTTGTTAGAGTAAAAATCTTTAGTCAGACTATACTGCAACAAATCCATAATAATACCCTCATAAGTACATATGTAATCAAATAAAATACTTTGTAAAGTAGCATGCAAGTCCTTTCTGAATTTACTTCCTCGGTCGATTCAGCAATCTTCTCCTGAAAGTTAACTATTATTATAATATAGTCATACAATACAGACAGCCTAATAAGAAAGTCTCTCTCCAAAGGCTTGATGAGGTGATACAGTGATGGACTTGATGAGGAGGAAAAAGAATAGCAAAAAGCCCAGAAAGTCCAACTGAAGAGAAAATTTTAAAGCTGTTTTACATTGCTTCTGTGTGACCAAGCTTAGCTTAAAGATAATGCCAAAATTTTCACCTTTATTAGATTTCCAGAGAAATTCAGTGTCCTGTATTCCAGAGGAAAAGGACACATCCAGCATAGCAAGAGATAGTGCAGAGTAAGGGACATGAGAGCCACTTCTTCCTACTCCCTTGTTCAGAACCTGCTGCTGGAAAGTTAGAGGAATGCAGGTTTCTGAAGAAATTCTGCCAGGACTCGGGACTGTCTTTATGTACTTTTTAAATGTTCAGAGTCAAGGTTATGCATCATCTTTTGAGAATCATGAAATCCCCATGTTGTATTTGTTTTATCCTACATCTCTTATTATCAAGCTACATGAGGACAAATGCATTTCCAGTCGGAAACATGAGTGGAAATCGTAGTGGTCAGTTTTGTTGTCAGCACCTCCTGTGTTTTATGTGCCTTACTCATAGTAGTGGCGATGGGGTGAATGTGTCCGTTGTGTTGGTAGAGTTTGGAGCTCCTTGGTGAGCAGGATGTGGATGGTGTGCAGCACAGATTGAGTCAAATGCAAACAAGGCAGGGAAAGGACCTCTGGATTAATAGAAAGGCCTCTACTATCGTACCTAGCAGACAGTGGTTTCTCATTAATTACTGGGTTTCTACATTTTTAAAGTTCAGAATCTTCTTGGGACTATTATTTATAAGAACATATTAGTAACAAGGATGGGGTATGATGCAGAGAGCAGTGTGATGTGACAGCTGTTACACCCATGGTGGAAAAAAGTCAGAACTACTCTTGAGACCTTGAAGGAGCATGGGTCTATGCATGGGGGAGATTATTTTGTGTGGAGAAGACAGTGTGTGAGCTCTTACAGTAATGAGTTAGTGTGAGGGTGGGCACTTTCTCTTACAGTCCACTCACCCTGCCAGTCACATACCTGTTTGACTCTTCTTACTAGGGGCAGCATGCTCATTCCTCCTCCAGGAAGGTAATTCAGAATTACATTTAGCCCTAAAATCAAGTCAGAGTGGAAAGACTTGGTAATAACCAGTCCCTTTCCTATGACCTGAATGTGGTTCTTTGTGGGCCAGCAGCCTAAGGGCAAAAAAGAGAAGTAACCCAAAACTTCATACACAGTGGTAATAGTTTGTGGAGCCGCTGATCAGAAGAACATTAAGAACTCTCCTATAGAAAGATTTAACCGTAGCAGTTATGAAATCTGACTCCATATGGTATGCAGACCTCTGCTGTAGTGGTGGTGGTGGGGAGTGTTCCTTAATTAGACTTCACTTCTGCTGTCCATGAGGAACACACATTTCTTCTCCCAGGAAGCCTGGCTGCAGGCTCTGGGAAGTGCTTTCTCCTCATCCTCCATTGGCAGGTCAGGTGTGAGGATCACAGGCAGGTGCCTTCCTTGGGGCGTCCATAGCCAGTCTGCTTCTGGCACATGCCAGCGTTTGGACAATTTAATAAACTTTTGACATATTTGGTTCTCACTTTGATGTATTCGAGCCCCATCAATTCTGTGTCAGTAACTCTACCCAAAGTTGTTTTTGGGTTTCTCTTTACTTCCTTAATAGCTGCTTCATTGAGAACATCATGTGTAGTCAGAGATTCCATCTCCTTCATCAGGTCTTTGCTGTATGGCTGACTTCTTAATAGACACTTCTGAGGCCTTCTTTCTTATTGTCTAGAAGTAGCTGCCGTTATAATTTCTTCAAGACATGGGATTTGTAGACTTTTTCCCTACCTTTTCTGCTAGTAGATTTGCCAAATTCTTGTTAGAATCTGTCTCTTGTAATTTTGCTGAAAACAGCAGTAGCATCCAACACACACAGTCACGTTGATACTTTCTCATCACTTCTTCTACAGTTGTGGGCTCTCTGAGCAGATGCCTACTTTCCAACGTACCACTGGTGATAGTTTTAGCAAATAATTGGAGAGGCAGAGGAGGGCTTCCCACCCTCACAGCTCTGTGTTCTCACCACATGTGGTCCCAGAACCCAGCGTTAACTTAGTGCCCCAGATTTTATTTTTGTGGCACAGTAGGAGGTAATTACAAAGTACTAATTTGGGGGGGGGGATTTTTGCTGGAAGGAACACAAAATTATTCAGAGTTAAATATTTGTCATAAACAGCCTCAAAATTTAAATGAGTAAGTCCATTGAATCAATGACAACAGCTGACATTATTTGTAGCAAATGGTAAAATTTGAGGTTTTGGATAAAAATTGGTATTTTTGAAAACTTATTTCTCACTATGAGTTTGAAAGCTTCCAAATATTTAAAGATCTTACTGATGAGATTGGTGACAATATTGTAGAATGAAATGTGTTAAAATTGGGGAGGATAGGGAGAGCTCAATGAACCAGTATTTTCTAAATGACTAACGGAGCGTATTATAGAATTATACATTAATAAAAAGTCCACTCGAAATTTAGAATGATTTTGTAGATTTTGTAGATATGAAAAGTTCATTGAAATGTTTGCACAATCTGTATTGCCAGGAGATTTCAAGGAGAATCAATAAACCTTCATGTAATATCAAACATTATTCAAAATCTAAGTACTCTTTCCTTCTAAGTATTACTGATGTGAGGTCTAGTTTTTCATATGCAGAAGAAAATGTGAGAACCTAGCTATTTTATACTAAGCACACATCAAGGAAATTTCCAAAAATGTAAAATAATGCCCTTCTTACTGTTTTTTAAGCATTATACCTGTTTTGATTTAAGTATGCTATTGGACATGTGATGATTTGATTTTTATTTTAAATTAATTAATAGATATTTGGGTTCTTATTTGTATATTTGAATTCTGCAGATATCATCAGATATAATCTGCATTAAAAAAAAAACCCCGCTTTGGCTGTTTAGACTGTTAGTAATTTGTGAGAGTACGAAGGAATGCTGAGACCAAAGGATAACTGCTGCTCTGGGATCTTCTCTTCCAAATGGTGCGGGAAGAGGGTGTGGATGACAAGTGCAGGTTGGAATCGTTCCATCCCGAAGTTGCAGCATTCCCACACCTAGCTGTAAGGGACGGGCAGTGTCTTGTGTGGTGGACGTTCTTGTGTGAGAAGGGAGAGTCACAGTGCACACAGTTCCCAAGGCTGCACTGAAAACTGACGTGATGATGATCTTTATGTGACTAGAACTGAAAGCTCTTGACCACGTTCCCTCTCTTACAGGGTATTGTTCTCATACTTGTCTTGTGTTGAAGTTAGAGTCATAACTTCCTTGACATGTTCCCGACAGCTTGGACACCAGTGGTACAAGCATGAGTATCTGTCTGGTGGCTTTACCACTGGTGGCAAAAGTGATACAGTCATACATGAGACAGTCGTGCATGTACTGCTGGTGGTTCACATGCCGGGCAGTGAGACGGGCAAATTACAGCCCCATCCGGTACATGTTAAACAGAAAAGCTACTTCATTTTCTCTCAGTACTTTTTGTGTGCAGTGTTCATTCTGTGTGACTGCAGCTGAGTATTCTTTCTCTTTCTCAGTTTACTAATTATCCCACGGTAGGCAGAAAAGTCTGATACTGAGCATCACAGAAAATAAACTGGTTTTCTAAATCATTTTTCTTGTGTCACTGATTTTGAGGCAAATTTTCTTGTTCACATGTGGCTCACATTTCATTATAAATCTTGTCTAGATGACCTTTTGTGAATGTGGACTGTCAGCCCAGCACTGTTTCTTACATTTTGCTGTATTGATAAAGGTCATGAAAAGATAAAGCCCCTCATCTTTCTAAGAACCTGTTGATAATTCATTATTTTTACCCTAATGACTCTGATATAGACTCAGGACAACTCAAATGTTTTCCATGACTGGAAGAAAAAATGATGAACTTTATACATTAATATCCTAACATTGGAACCCCTAGGAAATACTGGCTTTTGTTACAGCCCAAGACCTGATGTGTGAATGAAGAGATTCTAGATAACCGTGTAAAAACTCACCTTGAAATGGGAATGGGTAAAAGAAGCAGTGAAGGCTTATGGTTCACAGTCTCAGGAAGAAAGAATAGCACCCTAGGAATGTTTTCCCCAGTGTATGAGAGATCTTTGCAGTGATACTCTGTAACATATCAGAGACTATACCATTAGTCAATTAACAAGTGCAAACTAAATGTACTAAATATATTCAGCAGTAAGAAGCTTGCACTCTCTCAGAGATGAGCACCTCGGGTTTGACCTCTGCTCCTTCTCAAGGCTGTGTCTGAGTAGCTCCTGATCCTAGCTTCCTCCTCTGGTCAGGAGCCAACTTGTCTACCACTGGGTTGCTCGGAGCATCTCTGTTATTCAGTGTTCAGGTTTGCAGCCACTTAGACTTTTGAAAATGGAGGAAGAGTTTTTGACCTTTAGTTTAACTCCTGATCTTCCTTGAAGATAAAGTGGCAGTGGAAATGGACAAGCCTTCAGGGGAAACTCTAGCTTCAACCACAGAGATAGAGTCTTAGAAAACTTTCGGAACTGTAGTTAATAGAAGTCAAAATTCATTTGACTTAAATCCATACTTTTAGAACTATAGAGTTTTTAATGAGACTGTGAGACAAAAGACATCTTTTTGGCAGTCCTCACTAATTTGATATAGAGTGATTATCTCTTGTCGTAGAATAATCTCAGTCAATTGAAAGAAAACTAACATTGTTATCCAAATTCTAAAGACATACAGCTTTGCTAGAAGAAACAATAGGTTTAATTAGATAGAACATTTAATTTCTCAGTCTAAATCAAGCTAATTTGTCACGTTGAAATATGACCCAAAAGCCAAACAAGAGTGACAGCTTTATAGTTGATTAACTAAATATTTATAGTAGTGCTTTATTGGGTTTTTTGTTTTGTTTTGTTTCCGGCAGTGGAAAAATAGGTGTAAATTTAAGCCTCTATCCTTATAATGTTAAAATCTTTAGAAGCCTCAAAAGTATTTTAAAATTTCATATCTAAAATTTTAAAACGTGACATCATACAAAAGGGTAATGGTCGTACAGTACTATAATGAATTCTTATTTAGGAAAAGAGCTGCAGAGAATCCCCATTGTGTACCTCTCTCCAGTACGTAGGTTGTGCTCTTTTATCTCTCCTGAACATTACCCTCCTTTGCAGAGGTAACTGTTGAATGGCTTTGGTATTTGTCATTTCTTTTACTTTTGCTATATATTTTTCATTAAAAACTATATAGTTTTTTATTGTTTCAAATGTCATAAATGTTATGTATATCGTTTGTTATTTATTTTTGTTAGACTTGGTAGGTTTTAATTTTTTAAAATTTATCTGTGTTCATATATAGCTTTCAGCATCACTTTACTTCACAGTAGTTGTGAAAAGGTGCTGCATTAAAAACAAACCACAATTTTTAATCTATTTTTTCATAGTAATCTTTTAAGCTGCTTGCAACTTTTTGTTATTATTAGTATGGTTTCCAGTAGTTAATCACCAAGAAGAGCACAAAAAGTGTCATCAAGCAGTGTCATAAATGTTAACGTTCTTACTCTAGTGAGGGTGAACATTCTTTCACATATATTTTCATGTCTCTTTTATGAGATATCGGTTTATATTTATTGCCCATTTTTCCACTAGAAGTCTCTTCATCTTAAAATTTATTATATAAGAAATAATCTTTGTCAGTAGATACAGAATTTATTATTTGCCAAGAGATATTTTGGTATTAATTATAAACCATATACAACTCAGAAAATATACAGTTGAATGATCATGAAGACAACATCCATGTAATTAACATGCTAGTCAAAATTGTGCATATTATGTACACTCTGGGCTCTTCAGAATCCCAGTGTCACATGATTCCCAGAAGATACACTATCTGAGATATGAATAATGTACTCCTGGATGAAAATACTATATATACTAAATACTATAAACACATCAAAACTCTTTAGTTATAGCCTTTATTTATAGTTTTGAACAGAGTCTCCGTACAAACAAAAAAGTTGTCAAGGTGGCCACTGCAGTGTCTTTCTGAAAATAGCATAGTTTTGTTCTAATTAGACTTTACGTTTTTCTAGAGTAGCTTTAAGCTCAGAACAAAAATGGAATGGAAAAAACAGCTCATAACCAGATACTCGCTGTTCCCATGTACACACACTTTGCTTTATCCATATGCCGTAAAGAATAACACATTAGTTATGACCGATGGCCAAATTGAGATATTGCTGTCACTCTTAGGGCCACAGTGTTCATTAGGATTTATTTTGTTCTATTTTAAAATCTCTAGGTTTTAACAAATGTATAATGACATATCTACCATTATAATATCATGCAGAATAGTTTTGCTGCCCTAAATATTTTGTCTTTTTAAATAATTTTATTTCCTTTGTAAATATAAATAAAATTCAAAATTATTTTAAACATAAAAGCTACAACTATAAAACTTCTAGAATACATGCATCTGAGGAGGGAAGAAAGCTCAACAACATTGGTATTAGTAATGATTTCTGGACTGACACCAAAAGTGCAAGGAACAAAAGCAAAATAAACATCTGAAACTATTCAGTATTTACACGTGTGACTTATGTATTTCACTTAGGAGTATATCCTCAATATGTATCCATTTTCCTATAAATGAATCTAATTTCTCATTCTTTATGGCTGAGTAGTATTCCATTTTTAGAAAAACCACATCTTCTTTATCCAGTCTCCAACTGATGGGCAAATGGTCTGTGTTTCCAAGTTTTAGCTATTACAAACTGTGCCGCTATAAACATGGGTGTGCATATATCATTCTGGTCTGGTTCATTTAATTCTTTTGGAAAGATACCCAGAAGAGGGATGGCTGGGTCAGATGGAACCTCTAGTCCCAGCAATTTGTGGTATCTCCATATTGATTTCCATTGTAGTTGCAGCAGACTGCACTCCCACCAGCAATGGAGATACCTACCCATCCCTGTCTTCTTCCAAACCCCTGGCACCTCTTGATCTTACTATGGTCCCTGAAGTTTTGCCTTTTCCAGAATCATGAATCATATGTAGTGCATCCAGACTGAGTAGTAATATACGCTTAAATTTACTCCATATATTTTCATGGCTCGATATCTCATTTATTCATTGCAGAATGACATTCCTTTTTGTGTCATTCTGTGTCGTTTTATTTATCTTTATAGCTTCCAGCTTTTAGCATTTATGAATAAAGCTTCTATAAATATTAACATGGAAGTTTTTGTGTGGACGTATGTTTTTAAGATATTTGCATAAACGTGAAGGAATGTGATTACTGGGTCATACATGGTCTTTCGTGGTGGCTGCACCATTTCTCTTCTCTGCCGGCAGCAAAGCTAACTTCCTGCTGCTCCGTACAGTGGTGAACCTAGGTACACAAGCCTCACCTGGCTCTGTTACTACCGAAAGCTCTGAAAGTTTTGCTGTCACTGCTCTAGTCCCTGCTCTGTTTTTTCCCTGATTTATTCTTTGTTCCTCCTCATTTTGACACGGTTTTAATATATCACTCTAACCACGGTGTCTCCAGTACATCTTCAGCTTCTTTATTTTTAATCTTTTCGATCACCTACGTGTTGTTCTCTTGCCCATATGAACTCTGCGTGAAAATACGTAATCCAGAGAGCCATTGTGTTAGTGCTGATTGGCCTATGTTTCACTATCCAACTCTAATTCTTATTCTGTTCAGTAGCTATTTCTTACTTTCCTTTTCATTTCCCCAAAATTTTACTTGACTCCAACTCTCAGCAGCTCATTTGTAGCTTTCTGTAAATTAAAGAGAATGCAAATATCATCAAATATGAAATTTATACATTGTCACCAAATATGTAATCAAGCTGGCAGGTGTATCTGTCCTCTTCTCTCCTCTCCTACAGCCCACTTTACAGAGTTAACTTCTCTGCTTGTGCTTCACGTTACGTTGTCTTGTGCCTCCGTCCGTCCGTCCATCCATCCATCCATCATTTGTGTTTACTGTATGTCCGGCATCTCCCTTCTCTTGTTTCTTTCTTACCTCTTCAGCTTCCACAGATGTCTCCCATTAAGAGCAAACAACGTATCCTCTACCACTTTGGCTCCTGTTCTCATGACTACCATTTGAAAAAACCACTATGTACATATTCGAATGGTGAAAATCCAAAATACTGACCCAGCGCTGGCGAGGATATGGAGTAACAGGAAGTCACATTCGTGGCTGGTAGAGATGAGAAATAACACCGTGTCACCATCATGTAAGAAGCTGTAAACATTAAAAGAATTGTCTACTTTGTAAAAGAATTTAATCACCTTTCCTTTTGACTTTTTTCTTCAAAGAATTTGATCGCTTTTCTTTTTGACTTTTAAATAATCTGCAATTACAAACAACAGGGAAATTAGCATGTTTCTTTAGGATGGATTCATAGGCTCCTAATGATGGGCTGTGACGTTTGAGTCTGTATGAAATTCCCATATGATGAACTCCCCAGCTTCGTATTTCTTGTTAAGTGATGCATGACTATTTTCCACCTTGATTTTGTAACTAATTTTAGTTGATCCAAAAGATAATATCATGCTCCCTGGTTTTAATGTTTTTAGCAATAACAATATTGAACGACTTCCCAAATACTCAATGGGGATTTCTTTTCTATCAGTTGCTTGTTTTGTGTACTTTACTCTTTTTATTTGTAGGATCTATTTATAAACATGTATTATAAATATTCCTTTATTTGATATATAAGTTGCTTGATAGTTATGTAGCCCCAGTGGTCAATTTGTCTTCCTGGCTTCAGGACCCCATGCTTTTTTAAAATTAAATTTATTGGTACTTTTTAGGTATACAGTACAGTTACATTCATAATTGGGATCGTGTACCTTTACATGATGTATCTTGGTTCTTATTTTTTACCCATTCCCCTGCCCTCCTTTCACCCCCTTCACCTTTCCCTATTTTCAAAGACTTTGTTTCCATTGTTTTCCTTTTCTCATATTTTTTCTTTTCCCTTCTTTCCTTTCCCCTACCCTTCCTACTTCCCCTACTCCTTTAGCCCCTTTCTTCCTAGTTCATATTATCAATTATACAATTTGAATCTTATTTACACTTGCAGTTTTTCATGCCAGACAAACTATTCTGTATTTACACGTGTGTCCTATTTATTTTACTTGAGTATGGCCTCCGTACATCTATCTGTTTTGCTATAAATGCCTCTAGTTTCTCATTCTTTATGGCTGAGTAGTATTCCATTTTATAGAAAAAGCACATCTTCTTTATCCAGTCTCTAGTTGATGGGCATTTGGGCTGTTTACAAGCTTCAGCTATTACAAACTGCCACTATAAACATGGGTGTGCATATATCACTGTGGTATGATTCTTTTAATTCTTTTGGAAAGATATCCAGCAGAGGGATAGCTGGGTCAAATGGGACGTCTACACCTAGTTCTTTGAGGTATCTCCATATTGATATCCACAGTGGTTGCACCAGTCTGCACTTCCAACAGCAATGGAGAAGGGTTCATTTCTCCCCACAACTCCGCCAGTGTTTGTTATTGGTTGATTTCTTGATAGCAGCCATTCTTTCTGGGGAGAAGTGAAATCTCAGTGTTGTTTTCATCTGCATCTCTTGAATGACCAGTGATATTGAACATTTTTTCATATATTTATTGCTGCTTTTACTTGTTTGTCTGAGAAATGTCTGTTCATTTCAGATGCCTATTATTGAATCAGGTCTTTATATTTGGGGGGATCTGATTTTGTTTGAGTTCTTTATATATTCTAGATAGTTGACTTTTGTCTGAGGAGCAGCTGGTAAACATTTTTTTCCCACAGTGTAGGTTGTCTCTTAGCTCTGTTGGTGGTTTCTCTTGCAGTGCAGAAGCCTTTTAATAAAATGAGGTCGCAGTTGTTTATTCTTTGTGCTAGTTCCTGTGCTACTGGGGATTTGTTCATAAAGTCTTTTCCTATGCCAATGTCTTCAAGAGTTCTATCTAACTCATTTTCCAGCAAGTTTAGTGTTTCTGTTTTAATATTTAGATCTTTATTCCACTTGGATTTTAGTTTAGTGTATGGTAAAAGATAGGGGTCTAGATTTAATCTTTGGCAGGCTGAAATCCAGTTTTTCCAGCACAATTTGTTGAAGAGGCTATCTTTTCTCCACTGCGGATGGTTGTCTTCTTTGTCAAAGATGAAGTAGCTGCCTGTGTCTGGAGTTGTTTCTGCATCTTCTAATCTATTCCACTGATCCTCAAGTCTGTTTCTTTGCCAGTACCATGCTGTTCTTATCACAGTGGCTTTGTAGTATAGTTTCAACTTGGGCATTTTGATACCTCCTGTCATGTCTCTGTTGCTTAGAATGGCTTTTGCTATTCTAGATGTCTTCTGGACCCCAGACCTTAAAAAGCACTCCTTTTGGGGAAAACCTAGTCCCTACACTTCCTGGAGTCTCATTATGCTGTTAATTCGCACAGTGTGGACTTCTGTCTTCATCACTCCATGGATAGCACTACTGCCAAGGCCAGTAGTGGCCACAGTGACCACATCTTTCATAAAAGCCCTGTTTTCTGCTGTTTTCCATGATGCCATTTTGCTCCTTGCTATCTGACTCTCAGTTCTCCACACTCCTTTACTTCAGATCCCTTAATTGTCCATGTTCCACAAAATGTCACCACAGGACTTGTCTCTCTTTATTATACACAGACTCTGTCTTGTAGCCACAGATTCTCCTCTGGGTCAGATGTCCTTTCTGTGATTGGGGATGTGGGTGGTAGATGTCATTACGGCCAGGCCCTAAGGGTGCTGACATGCTCGTCTTCTCCACAGGGCCTTGAGAGAGCTTTGGCCATGAAGTGGCCTAAACAGGGAGAAAAGGTGCCATTTTGCTTTAGCTGCTGGGCTGCTGTCAGATCTCTCAGTGCACATTCTCTTACTTTTCGGTAATAGGGAGCTCTTTAGACCTCTTCCAGAGCCTTCCCACCTGCCTGACCGAGGCACAGGCTCTTAATCAGCCTGCCAGGTGTGTGCACAATCTGTTTTTGATGCCATAGCCAGAGTTCCTTTTCTATCCAATCGTATCTGTGTTCCTCCAACAGCTCCGAAGGCTTCCTCCATGGGCCTACGGTTAAACCCAAAGCCTTTACATGTCTTACAAGGTATTTTGATTGGCATCTGTTACCAACAGAGCCTCTCTCCTCCACCCCTTAATTTTCTCTCTGCATCAGCCAGCCTGCACTTTTAGGTTTTCAAATAAAAACCTAGGAATTTGTGCACTGTTCCCTCTGCCAGGACCCCAGGTAAGCCTTGTGCGTGTGAGCAGCCACTTTGAGCTGTGCACACTTCTTGCCCCATTCTCCAGGGTTTGTCATTCTGAATTTCTCTGCCTTCTGAGCTCTGTGAGGCCTGCACCACAGACTTTGAGCTGTGTGAGGCTGGGACACAGTTCGCTTCCAGTGGCACAATGTCTGTGGTGTGCTAAATGTCTGTAAATAGGAGTTCAATTTACAGTGAACTGAGCACCAAGTATTCCCTTACACCATTTTAATTTTTTCTGTTAGTTATTCTTAATTTCATATACTTTTGATTAATCTTTTATAATTAAATAACAAATCCTATTTTATTTTCCAAGCAGCTGTTTCATGTTTTCTCCTTTACATCCTTTAGTGTGTCAAACCATTGTTTTACTTGTCACGATCTTTTGTTGTTCTTTTCTTAGTCTGTCTTGCCCTTTGTTTACTTGGTATTTACTGACTACTGAGTGACTAGGTGAATATATATATATATATGTTTTTTTTAATCCGGTACTGGGAATCGAACTCGGGACCTTGCACTTGTCAGGGAGATGCGGCACCACTGAGTGAAATCCCTGGCCCTATATAAATAATTTTAGAGGTATAGTTTTGGTATATGATTTCTAAATGCTTATTAAAATTTTCTTGATGCCCTAAGAGTTAATTGGAATATTTCTGTAACTTCTAAAGAATTAAAAAGTTTTTTTTTCTGTTTCTTCCTTTGTGTTATTGCTTTTTCAGTTTTATGCAGTGAAATTACAGAAATGGAGTATTTACATTTTTTCCTTTTTATAACTCTGAGTTTTCTTTGTGGGGTGGTATTGTCTCACAACTTTTTAATCTTCCATGATTATAGCTTCCAAAATGTAATAATAAGATAACAGATCTTATTCCTCGTTTTTTTTTTTTTTTGCTTATATTATGTAGAAAATATTTTTGAAATGAATTAAATCTTTCACTCTTATCCTCTTCAATGTTCATGCACTTCTGATATCTTGGCATATTTTATGTTGAAACATTATTGTTTGTTACGTACAAAGTTGTAGACTATACTTTATATTAAAATTAGATTTTACATCTGTATAGTGTAAAGTTATGTGCTTTAAATTAATATATATGTATGACCGACACTATTGTCTTCTATTTTTATGCTAATTTTGAAAATTGCAGATACTATATTACATACTCATTACATGGTCTTTATATATAGAAATATGTGCATTCATGTAGCCCAGTTACTCTGGTAGAGTTTTTATGTGTGTGCTAAATCCTAAAAAGACCTCTTAGTTCTGCAAAACATTGTTAGACATACCTAATTTATGCTTCTATTACAACTTTGCACCTTTTGATTTTGTTTTCTGGAAGAGGATTAAGGGAGAATCACGCTCTGGCAATCTAAGAATTCCATTCTATTCCTGTCCCTTTATACTTCTAGAATCCAAATTACCTTTCCTCTGTTAGCTTTCTGGTTGTGCAGCCACAATTTCTGTGACTGTCCGCTCAGAGAACGTTTAAAGTTTCCTAGTACAGCCACTGACATCTCATCTTCTGAGAACATGGGATATTGTGTTTTTTTCAGGGTTAAGGGTAATCACAAGTCCACTTGTTTTTAACAATATCACAAACTCAGCTGTAGTTTGAAGGAAGTATTTTTTTTAAATCTCTCTGCAGATAAAAGCAAGAGCAGAAATTACCTAACATTCAAAAGCTTAGTGAATGAGATTAATCCTTGAAAGGAAAAGAATGATATTGCAACTTTTTAAATAATACCTATTAAAGTACTAATTGTTTATAATTCAAAAGGGTAAAGCAGTCATTATAAGAATCTAAAGTAGATAGATAACAGAATTTAAAAAGCAAAACTCAAAAGGTAAGAGTATAAATGGTATCAGTAGAGATGCAATATAACTTTGGTTTTTCTTTTCTTTTCTTTTTCTTTTTTTGGTGCCAGGGATTGAACTCAGGACCGTGTGTCTGCCAGGCACATGAGGGGCCACAAGCTGTATCCCTAGTACTACAATGTATTTTTTGACAAAAAATATTTTCAGTAAATTTTTTATTGCTTCTCTGTCTGATATGCTTATTTAATGAAAAGAATCAGAACTTTTTTCATTGACATTTATTATGCAGGCTACATTTTAATATAGTCTTTTCATATATTTGAATTTGTAAGATATTAACAGTCTAGATTAGGACAAAGAAGTAATGTTTGTTCACAGAAAATAACCAGAAGTTGATAATGTAGCACCATGCATGCAGTACCTGTGAAAATGTAACTGAAGGCATATCAGAGTGAGGCACTTATGTTTTTTAAACAACAATATGCCAATTTTACCTACATGAATCACATGAGTTATACATTAGAGGACACTAAATTAGTCAAAATGAACTCAGTGCACACCAATTTTTAATCACAAACCTTGCACAAAATTAACAAATAGAGTAAAATGTTTGCTTTTATGTGGGGTTAATTCCCCCCCCATTTTTTTTTTTTTTTTTTTTTTTTTGGTACAGGAGATCAAACTTGGGACCTTGTGCTTGCGAAGCAGGCAGTAGAACCACTGAGCTAAATCCCCGGCCCTATTCACCTTTTCAATTCAATAAATATAAAATTAGATAGCACAAACTTTATTGGGGATATATTTATTAAATGACTAAATGAATGAATGCTTAAAATACATCTCTTTGAAAGAACTCATTCTGCCTCGATTCAATAATTCACCAAGGATAAATTTGTAGTTATCCATTTCTTGAAAGAGAAATAGCAACACTTATAATTTTGGACCATGAAACTCCATGTATGAGTCTATTTTAAATCTGTTAAATACTTTTCTAATGCTATTATATTACACAATTTCTTCTGGTAGGCATTCTTAGCCAAAAGGTGAGTGCAAATTCCAATTCAATTTTAGAATTTATTTTTCTCAAAAATAAGTAAATAAAATAGAATCTAATATCACTGCGGTTCCAGAAATTTCATACACACACATACACATACACGTGTGGACACACACACATGCACGCGATGAATTTTATAGTTATGTAGTAGAAAAGGGTGTAGCTCTTTAAAGACCTTTGAAAGCCCTTAATAATTTTTCTTATTGTGACTAGGAGTTTCAGTAAAATTTTTAATACAAGTCCTAGTCGTCAGTAGATTTACCCTGGCTTGGGTTATAAAAGGAATGTTTTTAATGTTTACCATTAAGCATACTTTTTTTGTGTATGGAAGGCATCATTTAGGTAGAACCATTCTCAGATGGAAAAGAAATTTTGATATTCCTTGTTTATTGACAATTGAAAACTCCAAGAGTTGAAATTTACCAGAAACTTTTTGCACATTTTGAAGTGCTTATATATTTTTTTCTTTTAACATATTCGTGGAGGAATTACAATTATATTCTAAAGTTAAACCAACCGTGCATTCCTGGAATAATAAACTTACCTTGATTATAAAAGATATAAATATTTATGTCTGAATTGTTGGCTAATATTTTATTCGTGATGTTTCAGCTATGTTTATGAATGAAATTAGGTACTCATTTTCTTCTCTCATACTGCCCTTGTCTTGTTATTCAATGTAAAGGTTACAGTGACTTCATATTAATTGAGGGAACCTTCTCCTCCCTTCTTTCCTCTTCTTCTCTTCCCTTCCTCTTCTGAATCCTTCCTTCTGATTCCTTTCCTCTTCACCCTTCTCTCACTTTGTTTCCACTGGTTTTCTCTTCTTCCTTTTCCACCAGAATTGCTTTTGTGAGGTATTTACCTGAAAAATCTAGGTGGGGTGGGGAATTTTTTTGATGGTGTTTGTTTGATATTTTGGAGTTGGGGATAGATTTTAACCTACTAAATCAGTGTCCTTATTGGTGTGACAGTTAAGCTAAATTGTCAACTTGATTGGCTTGATAAAGCACACTGATGGGTTGTCTGGGTGGACAGTGGAGACTTGACCGTGGGCTCTATGCATACCCCAGGCCCCTTTCTCTCTAGCACTATTACTCTGCTCAGGTTCCCAGATGCCCTGAAGTAAGCAGCTTTGCTAACCCATGCTCTCCTGCTTGGATATTTCTGCTGTGGAGCCAGACTACCATTTACTGAATCTCCTGAAACTAAATTAAACATCTTCTCTAAACTAAATTAAACCTCTTCTCCTCTAAGTTAAACCAACTGGTTGCTGAAGAGATTGGCATCATGAAAAAAATAACCTAATACTTTGTTACAGGGACAAGAAGCAAGATTCCTTGAGCACGTCTCAGATAGCAGGAAAACTCCTACTATTGCAAGCTCAAGGGCACAAATTTGTAAAATTTTTATTGAGAAGAGAGTCCTCGGGACACTGTTCCAAAAAGGCCTTCTACAGAAGTGGTTCCGTGATACTGATTTCCCTGTGCTCAGCAATCCAGGCACTCAGAAGCTTTTGCAGCCATGATGAGGTTTTATGAGTATGCAGAATACAAGACTTGTGGAATCAGAAGAAGGCTCCTATCCAGATTTCAAAAAGAGGATTGGGGAGCCAAGCAAAGAGCCCCAAAAAGGACAGAGAAAATGTTTAATTTAGTTTCTTGATAAGTAAATTGATAAACTTGTGCCATAAACGTCATATTTACTGCTTAGCTTCAGGAAATCATTTGTTTTTTTCATTTTACATTTTCTCCTTCTAACAGAAACTTTTTGCAGCACGTTTATACTGCTTGACTTGCTATCATTTAACATAGTTACAGAAGGGTATGCCTGTGCACGGTGTTGTTACACAGAAATGGGAAATTATGCCAGGATCTGTTAACACAAATGTAGGTATATCAACATAAGACAAATCTATAGAAAAGAGAATTTAATATAGTCTTAAGTCCAATGATTATAAATTATGTGTGTCATTTCTTCTATTAGGAAGAAGAATTACTACCACATAAATTATATAATGCTAGAAAGAAAAATTCTGTATAAGTTCAGAATACTATGAAAATAATACTGAAAGTTTCTCTCATTATTACAAATTCGGATTTTAAGAGTCAAGTCTCAGCCCATGATCCAGATCCTGGTACACTGGATAATAAACGATGTGATATCGTTTGTAGTAGATCGTATTAGATTTCTTTTGTTGATAGGTGGAACAGAAGCCCACAGGACTGTTTGACCTGTCCAGTGGTCTCGTACCAGTGTTACGCTGTGCTGGCCGAGCCACACCTTCATGCTTGCACCTGTTCCTCCTAATCCACTCCAGAATGAGCCCTCCGAAGAAGATTTAAACTGACTTTGGACTGTTAGTTCTAGGATATCGTTAAATGGTGCAATGCTGGTGTATTTACTGTATTTGAGAGTGATGTTAAGAAGACTGTAAATATATGCCATCCTTATGTGGAAAAGTGACACTTCTGTATAAAGGAAACAGGTCCACTTTGGTTCATTGCATACACTAAAAGCATTAAGCTAAAGAAGTACCAGAGTGTTTGATGACATAGTAACATAATTTGCAACATCACTTTCTAAATTATATATGGAAATAAGATACGAGTAGGAACACAGATCAAAATCTGCCAGAAGAATTCATATATGAGTTTTGTCACTTTCAACCTGAGATTTAATTTAGGAAACTTTCTGAACTTTTAACTTCCTGATGTGTTAAAAGAGTAGAACATGGTTGTTAAAAATCATATGGCCTGGAATGTATAAAATTCTAATAAAATGCCATAGGAAGGAAGGATGGATTAGCCATTTTTCCTGTCAGCCAATGACGTGAGCATTGTTTATCTGCGTTACTTTCTACTGTATCGGAGTGGAATTGACATTTTCTTTGTTTGTATTCCTATGCCATTTTTATGTAACTTTGCATGCTTTTAATTTTGCACATTGCTTTAAAATGAATTCTCCTTCGTAAACTTGAATTCTACATGTATCAATAGTATTTATAGGTTAACTTTAATTTATTTTATTTTTCATTAATTACCATCTCCATCCACACGCTTTCTTTGCCGTCAGCAGTATTTTGGACAGATTTCATACTTTTCTGGTCGGTCTCTGCCATTTGTCTGAAGGTGAAAGTGTAGGGCGGCGTCCTCCTCTCCCGTCTCCCAGATCTGGCCAGGCGTGGCTACGGTTCTGTAGATGAGGAAAGGTCTCTGCGTCTTCGTGGTTTATTCCTGTATGCACTCACTGGGTTGTGGAAGATAATAATAAAAGAGAGCAGGTGGCTCTTCCTGGGTATTGACGTCGATTGCAGCTCATCCTCCAGCAGTGTCCTCTAGGCAGAGGAGGCAGGGGTGCCCGTTTTCTGGCTTTGTTTGGGGGCAGAGGTCTGAAGACTTGGTAGGACTCTGTGGAGGCAGGTCCTTCACATCTCTGTTCCTCTGAAAACAGATTTCTCTCTAGCTCACTCTCCTCCAGCTGCCTGCAGCTGTTCTAAAGGCGGAGCCCACAGCCTTTCGCACGTTCCCTCCTCTTTCCCAGTCATGAGTGATGCATCCTGTGATTGGCTGGTCATAGAAAAATCTTGATCCTTTCTGAGTCATGTGTTTGGCACACCTAAACTACCCAGCCCACTCTCTGCTCTAACATTACCCTCAAATTCTTTGCCCTCTTTACTACACGCACGAGGGATTAATGTCGTATTAGTGTAAACAATTGACAGAAATTCCTAGGCTGTGTAATGGTTTTTGAAGCATCCCCCAGCTCCTTTATGTAGTTTGAGAAGAAGAGCAAGTGATCTTTCTGCTGGCCAATCAGTATCTTCCTTGATTGACACCGAATCAAATTAGAATGTGTGCTGACAAAGGGAACACGAAGCCGATTCAAATTAGAAATTAAAAGGGGCTGGGGACTTAGCTCAGTGGTTCTGCCGCCTGCCTCATAAGCACAAGGTCCCAAGTTCAACCCTTGGTTCCAAACAAAAAACAAGTTAGAAATTAAAAAAGGAAACTAAAAAAATCTTCAAGTGTTTTAAATGAACACATTTAAAAATAATTCATGAGTGAGTTGGATAAGTCCCAAACAAAAGTTTTAAACTATTCCAACTGAGCACAAATAAAGATACATTAAAATTCGTGAGATGTGTCAAAAGTTTTACATTTTCTGATCTTATTTTCCTCTGACTGTTATACCCTGAGCCCATTTTCATTTTTATTTTGAGAAGGGATCACAACATTAAATTACTGAGGATGGGCTCCCTTTGTTTGCCTTCCTTTTCAAGGGCTTGGGGTTACAGTTGTGAACCTCCAAGCCCACTTCATTGGCTTCCTTACACAGGAGACATAAACTTCTGTCCTTTTACTTTTAATGCACCTGTGATTTCAGAGGCAAAAACAGCCCTTTTTTGGGAAACCAAATGGTTTCACTGGTGAATTCTGTCAGATGTTAAAAGAAGAAATAATATCAGAATCAAGCAGATTCTTTCAAAACTACTAGAAGATGAAACATTTCCCAACTAAGCCTGATACAAAAATCTGAAATTATAAGAAAAAAAAGTTAGAGACAGCTATCTTAGGAGTTGGCATCTTTTTAAGAAGTAGACATTAAAAAACTTAACGAGATATCGGCAAGTTGGATCTGGCAATATTAAAAAGAGAATTCATCAGGAACAAGTGAGGTTTATCTGAAAATCAACGTTAACAGTCATCAGTTTAACTCACCATCTTAACAGACTAAAGGACAAAACTCATGACTATTACAATAGACTCAAAAAGCATCTAAGAAAATTCAGTAAACTTTAATCATAAAATCCCTTGACAAATCTGGAAAAGAAACTTTCTTCATTTTATAAAAGTATCTGCAAGCATCTACAGATAATATTACACTTGATAATTAATTGAATGCATTCCTCTATCATAGAGAAAATGGCAAGAGTATCTGTTTCACAACTCCTCCCCTAGATGTAATACCCCGAAACTTAAATGTATTGTTGAATAATAGCGAATATATTTCCTAAGTGAAAAATTTAAAAATTGAATTTAGTGTAGAATCAGAAATCATATAATGCCTTTTCAAAGGAGGACCATTACAGTGCAGAGGCTCAGTTTGGCAGTGCTGGTGGTCTTTCAATAATGTTTCCTCGATTTTATGGTTGTTTTTGGAATTTCATCTTGTCGAGACACTTGACCTAACAACATTAATTTTCCTCTTTCCTATTTTTTCAATTTCCCACAGACTTTTATTTTGTCCATCATTCATCACTTTTTTGTAAATCAAAAAAAATGAGGTGACAAGAGTGTGACTAGTTATCGATACTGCTCTGCTGAGGGATGTTATACTGCTCTCTGAAAACATGGAGCCCTACTCCAAAACACTTCCCAGTACTGCCTCTTTCAGAAAATACTTTTGTAATAAATAGCTTGATAATTAATGAATTCATATCTTCTAAAAAGAACAAGGCACAAAAAGTTACTGTTATGCATTCATAGTAATATAAAAGAAAAAATCAAATTGTACAGGTTCCAGCTGGTTGTGCCTTGGGACAATGATTGTATCTTGTTATCCAATTGTTTTTTTCCAGGGAACCTTTAAAAGAAAATCTAATGGGAACTTTTTTTCTTGTTCCATACTGCAAAATACTCAGTCAGAGACTATATTGTGTTAAAATTTAGATTTTGGGTTGGACAATTTATAATAGTTTGTTAAATGCCTTATCTCATACAGTCCAAGATTTTGGAATTCATGTTAATAGTAAAAAAGAAAGAATACACCTGGTAGGATGAGCAGCTAAGCAAAAGGGAAAAATGAGTAAATCAGCAGCAGGGAAGTAATGCAATGACAGGAATGTTTCCGTACCTCAATCCCCCAATCAGAAGCCACAGATTCACAGAATGGATCAAGAAAGAAATTCCAACAAAATTCAGTATACAAGAAACAGATTTAATTTAAAAAGATACAGATTAAAAATCAAAGGATGGAAAACAACATTCCATGCAACAGGACCTGGAGAAAAGCAGGAGTTGCTATTCTAATATCAGACAAAGTGATTTCGAACTAAGACTAATCAGAAGAGATATAGAAGGCTACTGGATGTTGGATAAGCATTCAACAGGAAAAGTTAACAGTTATAAATATACCACACTAAATACTACTGCATCCAACTTCATGAAACAAACACAAGTGGGCATGAAAAATCAGAAAAACACTAGAAAAACTTGTAACAGGGGACCTCAGTACCCCATTGTCATAAATGGACAGATCAACCAGACAAAAACCAACAAAGAAATGCTAGAGTTGAACCAAACTTTGAACATATTAGCTATATGAATGATTAAGATCATGAACTCACTGACCAATTGGGTAGACTACAAATGATTAGGCTGTTAGTATTACTCCTGTTTTTGAAACAGAAAGTATGAATAACGTGTTATATAATTTAGATTTCTATTTTATAATTAAAACTATAACTTATAATTGCAGTTAAAGTGCTAGAGTCATATATTTACTGACTTTTTTTTCCCATTAGGTAAGTGGTGTTTGAAAAAAATACGAAGATCTGGTATTTTTGCATAGGTTTCCACTAAAGCCATCATTTTACAATTTCCTTCATCTTTTGTGGAGTCAAGTGACAATATAAATAACCAAAGCCATTAGATTTCAAAAAGTTATAACAAAGCATGTATACACCATTTAGAATAGCACTGTTGAAAATAATTTTAGAAAATCACCTTCATTTGGGTTTGCAGTTTCTTGCTGTAATGAAAGTTAGCTTCCACTTTCCGATTCAAAAGCACACGTTTTTAAGCATATCACAAATTAGCTATGAAGACAAAGGAAAGGTTGAATGCAACGTGAGGCAGAAACTAAAAAACACATTTTGTAAATAGAGAGTCTGGTTTTCTGTTTATGCTTCTCTGGCACAAAGAGAGAAGGTGCTGTATTTAAAAGCAGGCTCATTGTCCTTTGGGTTTTCCCACATAATGCTCCCGTGATTGTCATTGCCCATTAGGGTCACATTATCTGGCCCCTGCTTCTGAGAAATCTGTATTATGAATGGTGTTGCACAATCTCTAAAGTAGTGCTCATCGCTCCAGGCTGTGCTAATATAGCTGTGGATGCCCTTTTAATTCTTTGAAATCATCGAAGCTTTTTGGTAAGTTCAAGATAGAGCTTAAGCATCTGTATTCTTAAGTCCCACTGGCTGTTCGAGAGGAAAACTATACACTTTGGGATGTAGCCCAAGAATAGGCCAGAACTTATTCACATGAACGTAAATGCTGCCAGTTCTAGAGAAAATTCAGGGAAAAAGGAAATAAGTGTTGGAGTGGGAAACAATCCCAGAATCCAGCCCTCCACTAGTAAGGCTTTAATGACACAGACCAAAAACTCTTTCAAAAATGCCAGAAAGTCTTATCTGACACACTTTCAGCTCCTCCTTTCCAGTAATTTGGAAGGACAGGGATCTTGAAATAAAAAAGAAAAATGTGTCCTTGTGGCAGAGGTCTTAGGAAGGAGATGAGTTTGTGCCTACGTGAGCCAGGAAGTGGTCATATGCTTTATCTACTGAGCTTTCCAGGATCTGGCTAAGGCCTGAGGTGTGGGGGAGAGGGGACTCTTTAGAAAGTAGGAGAGGAGCCATCATCTTGAAAATTCAGTGGAGGAGAAGAACTCTAAAAATGTCTTACTATGAAAGCTGCCTGACAAATACTGGGTAAAGACTTATGTCCTATAATAACAAAATTAGAAAGCTATAAGGTAAGATGAGGTTGAGATGGAGTGACAATAGAAAAATTATCAAATCCTTATTGTTGTCATGTCATTTTAGTTCTGTTCCTACCCTTGAAGTCTATTTAGTCTTCATTAATTTTTAAAACCAATACTTACCAAGTGTAATTACCTATTTCTTTGCTAATTTTTCATCTTTTCTCTATCAGATTTAACTGACTTCTGGCCATATGTTCTTTCGAGATTCTTTAATGCAAAAGAAAGTCTAAACTTTTAAATTAAATGTCTTTATTTTGCTCTTGGTTTTCAGTGACAGAATACGTAGATGAAAAATTCTAAATTTTCACTTATTTTTTTAACCATAAATACTTCATTAAATGTGAAAATACATGGGCATAAAACAGTACCCATTTTTGTAGACATGTCTGAGACCTATTTCAAATTTTGCATTTCTTTATTAAAACATTAAATTGAGATGGACTAAGTTAGTCTTTTCTCATTCAAAACTAACCTTAGGGTAAGAGTAATAATTGAACCTCTCACATATCTTCAGTTTTCACCTCCCCTATGCTCTGCCAGTAAATGTTTCATCCACAGATGAATTTACATGAAGCCACGAAGTGCCTAATTTTATGCTTAAATCAGTCAACAAAAAGATCACCTGAAAAAATTATTCCCACTTCTTAATATCATTTAAAAATCCAAAACAAATTCTGCCATCAACAGAAAGGGAATGTTCTGATCTACAGCAAGGATATTAGGTGACACATTAGCATTTGCCTTCATCCTTTCTTTATAAACATGGAAAACTCAATGCCATTCAAGAAAGTTGTGTTAATTTCTCTGGGTTATCTTTTTTTTTTTGGTACTGGGGATCGAACTTCGGTCCTTGTATTTGCGAGGCAGGCACCAGAACCACTGAGCTAAATCCCTGGCCCTCTCTGGATTATCTTGATGGATACTCATTCTTTCTTCCTGGTAGGTAATGAAAATTTTCAGGTTTAAAGGCATAAAGTTGTGCTTGGTGTTTACCCTAAATTAAAGTGTGTAAGAAAGAGGCAGAAATTAAAACTGGCTCCTGGGTCAGGCCTGTGTTGGAGCCGACAGCTTTGCAGACACCTGGCACTGCTGCTGGGCCTTGCAGAATATTTCATGTACTTTTTTTTTTTTTCTTCATTGGAGATGCTTTCAGTTTTGGGTGCTGTGCCAGATGAGTAGGACGTTCTAATTTCAATTATCAGTCCTCTATAACCAACCTTTCCCTTTAACAGTTTTCTTCCTCACTGCAATTTATTTTAAGTGTTGTCTTGTTTATATTTGTTTCCTGGAGCTCATGGGATCATTCAGTTTGAAGCTGAAATTTTAATGTCTTCTGGAAAAAAAATCTATTATTCAGCTACTACTTCTATCTCATTATTTTCATTTCAAAACCCTATTTTATTATTGTACACCAATGATCCTGCATGTTCTTTAATATTTCTGTCTGATTCTCTGTCTACTTTAGTCAGCGTGTTGTATGCCGGTGATTTTCCAGACAGTCTTCTAGGTACTAGTTTTCCATTAAATTGCCTTCTTTTTCCTACTATCTTTTCATCGATGATGTATTTCTTTCATTGAATATATACTTAGTTTTCAATTGCCTCCTTTCCAAATGCACCTGACTTAGCTAGCTAAAATTCAGAGGTTCTTTGAGTAGTTCTCTCTAAATGCAAATGAAAAATTCCTTTAGGAAGTATGACAGATTTTTCAAAAATTTACCCTCTTATCCCTATTTCACATTTGTTTCAAGGAATATTAATGATTCAATAAAAATGCTTATGAGTTCCCAATTACAAGGGAAGACCTACTGCAAATATTAGGTCAATAATGAAGAACAAGTAGACACACACTGAGCTAACTTAGCCTCTAGAAGAACATACAGACTTGGTTCAGTGGCTGTTGGGAGGTTTAGATGAGAATGTGTCTAGCATTTAGGATTTGTCTCATGGGTGGTTGCTCACACATTAACTATTATTAATTTTATTAGGATTGATATGTGAGGTCTTACATAATGTGAATTAGATGATAAGAGGGAAATCTTGCCGAATGCGGCCTCAGAGTGAGGTTTTCCCCGGGGGTACAGGGCCTGGGCGTGGTCGCCCTGAGAGCCAGTCTTTGCCCTTCCTGCAGCTCCCTCTGTGTAGTGCACGACGTCCTACTAGCTAGTGCCTGGTTGCAGCTGACCAGTGGAAGATGCTGACTGGAGAAGAAAGGGAGAGAGGAGGATTTCTCTCCTACTTCATGTCCCCTTGGGCGTCCTTAGTGGAAGGTACCTCCTTCCACTTCCGCTTCCGGAACCGTGAGGATTCCGGCTGGAGGCATGCAAGCCTCTTCAGCTTTAGCCACATGAGCCGACAACTCGGGGTCCAGAAAGGAGCCTCTTGTCTTGTTTCTGTTTATTGATGTTGATAATGGTGTCTGACTGTCACTAATCCCACCCTTTTGGGGGCTTCTCAGCTCCCCTCCCTCTCATGGGCAAGTGATCTCCCTGCTCTTTCTGAGCTTGTCCAAAGTGGGTCTTCCAGTGAGACGCCAGGGAAAACTAGGTGAGGGGATGTGGTTTAATCAGTGCAAAACGTATATTTAAAGGTCTACATAGAAGAGACGGTTCATTGGATAGTGTTTTTATATACTCTAGAAAAATGCTGAAAAAATATTATTTTGAGAAAACAATCATTTACTTGAAAAAAAGAAGTAAAGATTTACTTGTGACATGAAGTTGCAGTGCTTTGAGGGTTTCCCAGTTCAGAGATTATTGATGTTAGAATGTGAACGTCCAGGTTTTCTTGGATTCTTTGTCTCGCTCTTTGTACACTTCAAGGCCTGGCTTTCCCACTTAGCAGCCGTGTGACATTCTACAGTATGCTTTACCTCTTCTCCATGCCTCAAATTTTGCATCTATTACATGGAAATAATAATAACTGCCGTATCTAAAAAAATACCCAAGATGGCACCTAGCGCAGGCTTTCTCTCAAGTTTAGTTGTTGTTCATGCTATTATTTCTTCAGTTTTGAAGGGGGATTACTTTTTACGGGTGAGGAACATGGTGTGTCTGAGGAGCCTGGCTGCAATTCTCAGCGGGCTTACCTGGCTGGAAAGAAAGGAAATGTTAACTGGAAAGCCTGATAGGCTCCAGGCTTTGAAGGTCTGTGTATGGCATATAAAATATAATTAAATATATAGAATATGAGGAATCACCAAGGTTCTTAAACAGTTAAGGGCAATGGTTAGACTTCTCTTCCTACTTATGCATTTTTTTTTTTTCAGAAACAAATCTGTGGCATTTTAGATAGCAGAATTGGAAGGCAGTGATAGTGGAGGGTCGGAGAAATTTAGAAAGCTCTAGTACCCCTCTGAGAAGACAGGCATCAACAAGGGCAATGCTAGCGCATCTGCTCCCTTTCTACTAATTGGAGAAAAGCCCCTCCTTCCCCCAAGCCGACGCAGCTCCAGGCAGAAGCCCATGGTTTGGTAGCCAGACCACTGAGCACCTCCTTGCAGTTCACAAATGGCCTGCAGCTCAAACATCAAGCACCTCAAGACTTACGTGGGCCTGGCTGAGGAGGGCAGGGGCCACTTCAATAAAGGGACGGATTTCAAAGGAGACTTCTTCACAGGGTAAGGCCTGGTCTTAATGACAGTAACACGAGGTTCAAGCTCGCCCCACAGGGAAGTTTAAGAGATAGGAACTCTTTATGAGTGATGATAGTTGAGCTCACACTGAAAGATTACAAGATCCACTTCGAAGACCCATCAACATTTTTCAAAACAAATATTAATATCCATCCCTCTGTGGTCTCTCTGCTAAGGAAACTGAGGGTCGTAGCACAGCATCAGTAATATTACTTCGTTATTAATTTTGTGCTTATTTTTATTTAAGGAAAATTCTTTCACTTGCACCTTACTATTAGTTTTATTTCATCCTCATAAAAAAAGAGAGCAAATTTATTTTTTAAAAAACTGCAGAGCATTCTTAAAAGGCTTTCTCATAAAACAAAAAACCAAGCGTCACTCTCATTTGTTGCTGAAGAATATACTGTTTCATTTGTTCTGTTAGACAGAACATTCATCAAGCTTGCATTACGGGCTGTCTGTGAAGGTTTTGACTGTGTATGATACATGTGTGCCTTTCAGCTACAATTGGTGCTTTCATTCTTTTATTTATTTTTCTTTCCTTTCTTCAATACAAGGGACTGAGGCCAGGAGTTACACATGCTAGGCAAGCTCTCTGCAAGTGAGCCACACACTCAATCCTCAAGTGATATTTTTAAGCATAGGTTTTTGTGTAAAATTGTACACTTTCTTATAATTAGACAATTTTAATTCTTTTTAAACATACTCTGAGTGCTTCAATTTTGCATATATCCTTGCAGAATTTGGGAACATGTTGCAAGCATCATTAGTTTGGCACTGTTTATAGCTTATCTAATTTAATGGGAATATCTTAGAATATTCTTCATTTGATTATAGCTGCCACTGATAGGCACGCTGTCCTCAAATAAAAGTCACAGTATGGTGATAAGTATAGATGTCAATTCCAGAGTTATAGACTGAAGCCTCCAGCTAAGTCATCCCTTGAGACAATTTGGCATGTCTAGATTCAGGAAGGTAAGTGATGGATGTCAGTTCTTTCTAATTAGGTGACAAGTGAGAGATACCTCCTGAATACATAACTTTTGGCATAAACTTATAGGAATAAATAATAGCAAGTTCATAATTCTATTCATACTGCTCATATAGAATTTAAAATGTGCATACCTGTTTAAAGAAATATACGATATTTAATAAAGGTGGTTTCTGAGACAAGTTTAACCTCATTTACAAGTCAACCCATGATTGTTGATTAGAAAAAATTACATTTGCAAGAAAAGCAACTATAATTTTCTTTATAGTTGAGACCTAAATGATGTGTCCTTTCTTAGAGATAAATGGAACTTGAAAAGCCAATTTTATCTATCATTTCAAAGATTTTTTTTTCTATTTTGCCTTTCTCTGTTTTACCAAAATTTATGTTAAAAGGGACCAGCAGAGAAAGCTGACTGGATAGTTCATTTAAAGGCAAAAGCTTTTAAAAGGCAAAAGCATTTAAAGACTGATGTCAGCAAGATGGCAGATTGAGAAATCCCAGTCCTTTGTTGAACCACAGAAACACCAATTTATCGATGATGTAAGGAACAAGACACCATGATGAGAATTCAAGAAATCACTTAGGAAGGATACCTGCACTTAGGCAGGTATGGAGAGCAATTTCATTTACATCACTTCATCCAGCAAGTGAGCATGTCCTGTTCTAGCAGAGAGGAGCCCCTTAGTGTACTACTTCCCTGCGAAGAGGGAAGAAAAGAATGAACCATTCTTCCAAACTCTCATGTCTTTAGATGATGGTCCAAGAGACTGCTTTGTGTCTTGCCTCATTTGGAACACTGAGCTAGCACAGTCTGGGTGTGTGGGGAGATAAAGGGACCCTTGAACGAATAAAAGGAAAGTGTGGTTTGCTGCAGCCCTCTTGCATTGACAGGAACAAGAAGATGTACAACTTGAGGATTCACCTCCTTCAATAGGGAAAAGGGGAAAGGAAAAGAAACGATATCCTGTGTTCCAGCTCTTTGGAAGATTGTACAAAAGGATCAGTTATTGCCTGGCCTGAATCGGAGCTTTGACTGGGAGAAACATAAATTGGATGCCTGGTGGTTGCTAAGGGAAAGCAAAGCGTCTTACTGTTGTAGAACCGAAGAATTTATAGTGCCACAGAGATGCCTGGGGACAGAAGAAATTACACATCCCTGCAAAATAAATTGGCAAACTTTTCTCACCAAGAAATTATATACCTAGGCCTAGAGAAGTTGTATCCCACTCCTCAGAGTTTCAGATATCCCTACAGTTGTTTGCTGGGCTGATTGGAGATCTACCCTTGAAGGAAGTAGACTGTAAAGAAGGAGAGGTAGCGGTATTTCCAGAATGTATAGGTCCCCATCAAAAGCTATGAGACGTGCCATGAAATGTGAAAATATACCCAAAAGAAAGTGACAGAATAAATCCCAGATACTGGTCCTAAAGGAATGGCTTGGAAATGACTCCAAACTAGTGATCATAAAAATGTCTTGTGAATCCAAGAAAATTATGCCTGAACAAGGCCAATATATTAATAGGAAAAAAACTCAGAAATTTGCACTGAAGAGTGGAACAACTGAACTGTTTAAGGAGGGGTTCAGTAACAAACTTTATGAATCATAAGAAAGAATTAGGGCCAGGGATTTAGCTCAGGGGTTCCATTGCCTGCTTTGCAAGCGCAAGGTCCTGAGTTTGATCCTCAGTACCCCCCCCAAAAAAAAACAAAAACAAAAAAGCCCAGGAAGAATCAGAGAACTCAAAAGACAGGCTATTTAAAAATATCCAGTCCAAGGAGCAAAAATATGTAAAAGATTGAATGAAGACAAAGGAATTTATGGGGCACCACCAAGCACTGTAACATATGCACTGTTGTAGTTCCAGAAGAAGAAGGAGCTACAAAGAGCCAATCAAAAAAATTGATGACCAGAATCCCCAGTTCTGGGAAGGAAACAGAAATCAGGTTCATAAAGTAGAAGAGAATCCATTTAGCCAGAACTCAAAAGAGAATCTACACTGAGACACAGGATAGTGAAACTGTCAAAAGTGAAAGACAGCATGTGAAAATAGCAAGAGAATGGTGACTTATAAATATAAGGGAGCCCCCACACAATGTTAAGTAGATTTCTCAGCAGAGACTTCGCAGGCCTTCAGTGGGGTTATGATATTTTCAAAACACGGAAGAAGAAAAAAACAACCTGTCAACTAAGATACTGTATCCAGCCAAAGGTATCCTTTAAAAATGAAGAAGGAAAAAAGATTTTCCCAGATGAATGCAAACTAAGGAGTTCATCACCACTAGCCCTGCTTTATAAGAAATACGAACAGGATTCCTTCAAATTGAAACGAAAAGATATTGAACAGAATCATGAGCTAATATGAAAATCTAAAACTGCATGACAAAGTAAAATATATACATAAATATGTAATACTGTAAACTCTAGTGATGCCATGTAAATAACTTAATTCTGGTGTAGAATTTTGAAAGAGAAATTTTAAACTAATAACTGATGAAATGTTAATGGACACAATATAATAATATGTGAATTGTGACATCAGAAAAAAGGTGTAGAAGAGGGAGAAGTTAAAATGTAAATTATGACCACACCACTAAATTTAAAAAACTGTAAATTTAAAACATGTGGTTGTAACTATAAGCTGTTTTGTCTATGTCCCATGGTAACCATAAAATAATGACCTGCTGAAAATATAAATAATAAATTGAGAAGGAGTCAAAGCATTTCTTTTCAGAAAAAATCAATGAAAGACAATGGAACAAAGGATAAAATAGTTATGAAAGCTATTTCCTTTCTATCAATAATTAATGTAAATGACTTAAAAACACCTAAAGTGGCTGAATGGACTTTAATAAAATTAAGACCATGTGGTGTCTGAAAAAGACTCACTTTAAAGACACATGAGCTAAAAATGAAAATATTGGAAAGATGTTTCACAGAAATGGTAATGATAGCAACAAAATATCAGGGACAAAATAGGTTCTTAAAAAAATTTCCAAAGAGGCCAAGGCCATTGTGTAATAAGAATATCACTTCACCAAGAAGAAATAACAATTATAAATAAACCAGGAGACAACAGAAGTGCCGTCAACCACATGAAGAAATCACTGGCAGAACTGAAGGTAAAAATGGACAGAGCTAGAGTAAGTAAGGGGCTTCTGGGTCCTGCTCTCCGTGATGGATAGGAGATTGGAATTGAAGATCAATAAAAAAACTAAGGTCTTGAGTGACCCCTTAGAAGTAATGCATCCTAACAGATAAAGTTTCACCCAACAGTAGAAGAAAATATATTTTTCTCATGTGCACACAGAACATTTTTTTAGGATAGATTATATGTTTGAAAACAGAAGAAGTCAGTCTGAACAAATTTCAGAACACTTAAATTGTACTGGTTTACTTTCCAACCACAATGGAATGAAAATTAAAATGAACAATACATTAATAATATACTAAAAATTGGAAAATTCTCCAGCCTGTAGAAATCAACACACTCCTGAAAAAAATAATCAGTCCAAACAGAATTCCAAAACAAAGTAAAAAGTATCTTGAGAGATATGAAAATGAAAACACAGATTTAAACTTATAGAATGCAGCAAGTGTAGTACAAAGGAGAAAGCTTAACAGTGATTTAAAAACCTACATTAAAAAAAGTTTTCAGATCAACCTAATTTTACACTTCAAAGAATTAGAAGATTGAGGTTAGTCTAAGCCTAAAGATAGCAGAAGGAAATAACAGAAGAAAATGAAATAGAGGATTGACAAACAACAGGAAAAAAACAACTAAACTTAAAAGTTGGCTTTCTAAAAAGTTCAGTGAGATTAACAGAATTAATTGGAAATGAAAGGGGGATTAATGACACGGAAAGGCCACTGTACCCTTTTAGGATCTAAAGCAAATCAGGACTGTGGGTTTATCTCAATTTTAGACTGCATACCTAGGGTGGGTAAGGCCCTGGGTCTCATTCCCTAGCACTACAAAATAAAACTAAACTGAACTAAAATAAGGGTAGACTTATCATAGGATCCAGCAATCCCACTTCTGGATATTTATCTAAAAAAACTGAAATCAGGACCTCAAAGAGCTGTTTACAGCACCATCTTTCTTCACAGTTGTTCACGTTATTCACAATTGAGAAGAGACAGAGGCATCCATCAACAGGTCAAGGTGTAAAGAAATAAGGGGTACAGATGCCCTGAAATATCACTGGACCCCCCGAAAGAAGGAAATTCTGTCAGAGAAGGCGGCTGATGAATTCTGAGGCTGTCACACTAAGTGACACAAGCCAGTCACAGAAGAACAAACCCTGAAGGAGACATCGGGAAGATAAATAATGCACGAGATGTCTGAAATAGTCAAAACACAGAGGAACAGGAAGAGGATTGTGATTGCCAGAGGCTGGAGCCCGAAGATGTGAGGTTACTGTTCAGTAAGTACGGAGTTCGAATGAGGCAAGGCGAAAGAGTTCTAGAGAATGACCTCACAACAGTGTGTAATTAGAAACACTGCGTTGTGCACTTAATTTGTTGAGCTCAAGTCTCATAGTTGAGTTTTTATCGCAATAAAAAAGAACTCCGGAAACACTATTGACATGATCCTAAGATCCTTATGTTTATGCTAGAAACAAAATCAAAATATTAAAATATAAAAGTGTAAGAAATCTCATAAACAAGAAGTGATTGAACATTTCAAATGTTTGTGTTGTTGGTTTAACTTTCTTTTTTTATCTTACAAAAAAGAATTATATTACAAATTCCAAAGAACCGTTTAGGAGAAATGGGACAGTAGAAGCCGTGGATGACTTTACCTTTTGTTTAGACAAATTCAGGGAAAGATGCAAAGATACGGTGTTCTTTACTCCCATTCGGTTCCTCCTAGATCCCTTCCACCATCGGAGTTGTGCTGAGTCTCAGTAGCTCTGGCTGAAGTCCCAGCCTTGTCACACACAGGGCGAGCCACAGAGACTGCTGAGAGGCTGCCCCCTGTCAGGGTGCTCACACGGTGAAGCTCTGGGAAGGGAAGAAGCCTCACTGTTAGCTCAGAGAATTCAGTTTTCCAGGATAAAACATTTGTGTCGGAATCCCCGCTCAGTGTACCTGTCGTGCATCATGGGTTCATCTTCACAGAGCATACAGGGGGAGCTGGGAGGCTGCAAAACAAGACCATGCACATTTGCCTTCTGCAAACGAGTGAATTGAGACAAGTTTGTGTTGAATACGTCGTGTTGCCCATCATGTGTTCACCATTAATGAAGGATAGATTGCTTTGAGAGAAAACTGGTCGCACTTCTCAGAAATAAAACTAACTTTAGCAATTTCATATTGGTGATGAATTATCAAAAGTTCCCAGACATGTTAGCCAGTGTTTCACATAGATTGGCTGCAACTTGGCTACCCTGTTGCTATTCGTCACGATTGAGGATTCCTATATCTCATGGCTACTTGGTCCATCCAGCCGGTAAGCAAATGAATCCCTCGAGCAAGATAACTCGCATTGAGATCACTAGGAATTTGCTCTGATTTTGGTCATAAATTACTACTTTATAAACATTTAATGGAGTTAAATAAAAGTTCACAGGCTTTAGATGTGTGCTGGAATACATTCACTGCCAAGGTATTTGTGTAAGTTTGTGTTCAAGCGATAGGAATATCAGTCACCCCAAACTGTCAAACCAGTGTGTGTTTTAATTTTTTAAACTTCTCTCCACTACAGCTACTATGAAACTGCAAGGGTTGCTCAGAGATGCCTTTGAAGACTGCAGTTTCTTGAGGCGCCTGCCCAGTCATTAGGCTTTTGTCCTCCTACTGGGCTTCTGTGCACCACCTCTCCCTCCCTCTCCATGCTACAGTCAGAAAAAAAGGAGATTGGGCCAAACAAGATGTCTGGAGATGCTGTCCCTTGTAGAGTTTTCCCAGATGCCGCTAGTTGAGTTTGGCTCACAAAACTTCAGCATGGATTGGGTCCGTCATATTGCCATGCCTAGATCCGTAGGAGCTTTGGAAATAATGAGATTTTATAAAATGTAGTCACGTTGTTACTTAGAACAAAGTTAAAGCTCTTAGTAAAGAAGAGGAAAAGGATATAAGGCAGTTAGTGCCTCAAAATCATTATAGTGCTGAAATAAAAATGTCCTGACACTTCATTGTGTATTAAAGAACTTCATCCTTTCTTTGGTAAAGTGTTGAGGATATGTACAACTGAAGATGATTTAAAGTACAGTTTTAACTAATATGTTCCCTGTAAGTGAGGCTACCAGATCTTCAGTGTATGACCCAACTGTGGAAATAAGAATATCCTGAGGTGATGTCAGACTTCAGAGCCCCACATGTTCTTAACTGCGTTAGAAGGACGCTAAAATTAATGCTTCCTGTTTACACTGTCTTCCAGATAAGGAGTCCTTTAGGCTGCCAGGGTTTTCAGGTACAATTCTAGGTCTTCGTGTATAGCTGAGAATGCCTATTGCCAAAGAAAAAAATACACGATTAATTTAGATTAGATAAAGCTAGAAACAGGAGGCAAATGGGCCAGTCGGTATATTTTCAAAGCAGGGAAATAAAGAATGTGAAGCATTCACATGCAATATAATAATTACCAAAATGAAAACGGGTTTCCTTGTTTGTTAAGCTGGAAAATCGTATCTACAGTCTTCTAAGATATGCTGAAAATTTGAGTTCTTAAATTTTTGAGATGTTATATTAATTCTCAGGTTTACCTGCTGATTTCTCTAGCAGTAATAAGCTGTGTAAAAACATGAGCAAAACTTCACAAGCTAAGAAAGGCAACGCAGCCTGATGAGCTACCCTGCAATACAAAATGTTATGTAGGATGTGATTTCACAGCACAGGAGCTGGCTAATGATCTTTAAAACAGCGGTTACTGTTCAGTTTGAGTATGTAGGATGATACTGTTACTTGTGGATTCTCTTGTATTTCCAGCTGGCAGTATTTCTTTTTCTTTTTTAATGTTTATTTATTTTTATTACTATGTGTTTGCAGTACATAATGCTTACATTCATCTTAGAGAGTAGGCACATATATTTACCATATCTTAACTCTTTTTATTCACCTTTCCCTCCTCTTCCTCCCCATTCCTTCTGCCTCTAGATTCCCTTTTTCCTTTTGTCTATATTATTTTGTTTTAAATTTTATTTATAACTTCGGATTTCTCAAGAGAAGTTACGCAGTATTCAAGCTTGTGTTTCAAAGATTTACTGCACCAAACAGTGTGGTCTTGAGGTGCACTCATTTCACTACCAATAACTCAAATTTATTCTCCTTTATGGCAGAGTAGCACTCCATTGTGTATAAATACCACTTTTCCTGTGTGTTAATCTGTTGTTAAATATATACTGTATGCCACTCGCGAGATTTAGCTGTTTCGAGTCATTCTGGTACACATCGATCTCTGTGGTGTGATGTCTTCAAATCTTTTGGGAAACACCTGGAAGAAGAACAGCTGGGCTGGATGCAATGTCTAGTTTTAGTTTTAGCTTTTTGAAGAATTTCCATACTGATTTCTTTTTTTGTTATTTCATTAAGTTTGTTGGTGCATTTTGGGTGTACATTATGATCACGCTTATCATCGGGAATTTGTGCCTGCACATCAATGTCTTGGTTCTTGTTTTTCCCGCTCCCCTTCCCTCCCTCCATCCCTCCCCATTTGCAAAAGCTTTACTTCCATTCGTTCCTTCTCTTCTCATTGTTTTCTTTCCCATCTTCCCTTTGCCGCATCTCCCCTCCCTAGCTCCCCTTCCCCTTTTCTTCCTGTTTCACAATATCTGTTACACACTTTGATCCTTATTTACACTTTCATTTTCTCACAGCAGAGAAATTTGCATGTGTGTTCTGTTTATTTCTCTTAAGAGTATGGTCTCAAGGGACACCCATTTAGCTATAAATGACTCTAGTTTATTTTTCTTTATGACTGAGTAGGTCTCCATTTTACTAAAAAGAAAAACTATATCTTCTTTATCCAACCACCAGTTGATGGGCATTTGGGCTGTTTTGAAGATTTAGCTGTTACAAACTGTGGTGCTGTAAACATAGGTGCACATATATCACTGTGGTATGGTGCTTTTAATTTGGGGGGAAGATACCAAGAAGGGGATAGCTGGGTTAGATGGAACCTCTAGTTTTAGTTTTTGTGGAATATCCACACTGATTTCTACAGGGTTGCACCATTCTGCACTCCCACCAAGAGTGGAAAAGCGTTCCTTTTTTCTCACGGCCCCACCAGCGTTGGTTATTGGTTGATTTCTTGATAGCAGCCATTCTTTCTGGACTGAGCTAGAATCTCAGCATTGTTTTAATTTGCATACAATGAATGACCAGTGATGTTGAACATTTTTCATATTTTCTATTTCTACTACTTCATCTGAGAAATTTCTATTCATTTCCAATGGATTGGGTCTTTAAATTGGGGGGTTCTAATATTTTTGAGTTCTTTATATATTCTAGATAGTAGTCCTTTGTCTGAGGAACAGCTGGTAACAGTTTTTTCCCACACTGTGAGTTGTCTCTTCACTCTGTTGGTGGATTCTCTTAATGTACAGAAGCTTTTTAATAAGATGAGATCCCAGTTATTGATTCTTTGTGCTAGTTCCCATGCTGCTAAGGATTTGTTTGTAAAGTCTTTTCCTATGTCAATGTCTTCACGAGTTCTACCTAACCTATCTTCCATCAGGTTTAATGTTTCTGTTTTAAAATTTAGATCTTTGATCCATTTTGATTTTAGTTTAGCACATAGTGAAAGATATGGGTCTAGCTTCAATCTTCAGCAAGTGGAGACCCAGTTTTTCCAGCACCATTTATTAAAGAGGCTGTCTTTCCTCCAGTGAGGGTGTTTGTCTCCTTTGTCAGACATGAGGTGGCTGAGTATGTCTGGAGTTGTTTGTGAATCTTTTATTCTGTTCCATTGATCCTTGTGTATGTTTTATTTTGTTTTGCAAGTTCCATGCTGTTTTTATCACAGTAGCTTCATAGTACAGTTTCAAGTTGAGCATCGGGATGGCCCCTTTCTTGTCTTTGTTGCCTAGAATTTCCTTTGCTATTCCTGGTTTTTTGGGGTTCCAAATAAATTTGAGGATTGTTTTCTCTAATTCTGTGAGATATGCTGTTAGAATTTTGATTGGGATTGTATTAAATTTATACAACAATTTTGGAAGTATGGCCATTTTCACTGTATTAGTTCTTCCTACCTAAGAATAAGGGATGTCTTTCCCTTTTCTGATGTCCTTTTCTATCTCTTTTTTCAATGTGCTGTAGTTTTCAAAGTGGGCGTTCTTCCATTTCCTTTGTTAGATTGATTACTTGGGTATTTATTTTATTATTGTTGTTCTGTTATGAAAGGTGTTGTTTCCCTGGTTCCTCTCTCAGTGAGTCTGTTATTCATGTATAGGAAGGCTGTTGATTTTTTTAGTGTTGACCTTGTATCCAACTACTCTACTGAATTTGGTTATTAAGTTTACAAGTCTTTTGGTGGAGTTTTTGGGGTCTTATAATAGATTCCAGATACATATGAATTACTAAAGCTGAACCAAGAAGATAAAAAAAATTCTAAACAACCTAATATTCAATTAAATTGAAAATGTAATTAAAAACTTACCAACAAAAAAAATCCTAGGCCCTGATGGCTGAATGCTATAAGAAATTTAGAAAAGGCCTACTGCTGCTACTTGTCAACCTCTTTAATGAAATTGAAAGGGAAGTACTCCCAAATTCATTCCTGGAAGCAAGCATCACCTTGATTCTAAAAGCAGAGAAGGACCCAACCAAAAAAGGTTAGGACATTCTCTCTAGGGAACATGAAACACAAAATTCCTCAATAGGATACTGGCAAACAGAATGCAGAAGATCATCAGGATTATACACCCTGACCAAGTGGGATTCATCCCAGGGATGCAGGTATAGTTCAACATATATAAATCAATAAATGTAATACACTATATTAAAAGAATCGAGGACAGAAATATCTCAGTAGATGAGAAAAAGCATTTGACAGAAGTCCAACCCCCCTTCATGATAAAAACCCTACAGAAAATTGCAATAGATGGTCTTAATCTCAACCTGATAAAAGCCATCTATGAAAAGCCGACAGCCAATATCCTGCTAACGGGCAAGAACTGAAATCTTTCATGCTGAAATCAGAACAACACAGGGATGTCCACTATCACCACTGCTGTTCAATATAGTTTTGGAAATATTAGCCACAGCAATTAGAAAAGAGAAAGAAATAAAAGGAATAATGATAGGAGATGAAGAAGTGAAACAGCCAGTTGTGGGTCCGTACTGATTTCTGTAGTGGTTGTACTGGTTTACATTCCAAGCACGCAAGCTTAACACTTCATAATTTAAAGCCCAAGTTATGTGATATCAAAAGTTGTGCCAACTTTTGTTTATTTAACTAATTGGTTTTATTTTTGTTTTTTCATATTTGTAAAGTGAATGTTGTCATCAGGATTTCCAAGAGAATAGATTTAATACAAGATACATAGATTTATATGATTATTTTACAACGTTCACCCAAAAAGTCAAATGCAGAGGTGTACAAAAGATCCATGCACAGGGTAGAGAGCTGAGAATCCTGCCAAGGGCCTGCATCCACAGCGGTGGTCCCCGTAAGTCTGGCCAGAGCCTAGAGCCCATGGCCATGTCTCAAGCAAGTTTGTATCCAGAAACCAAGGAATCTACGACCGAAGACTGAAGGGTCTGTACCACAAAGCAAAGGGCTGGTGCTAGAGGCTAGAGAATCTGCACCAAAAGGCCGAAGGGTCTGTGACTGAAGGCTGAGGAATCTGCACTGCAGCTGGAAAGCGACCCTCAGACAAAAGCGAAGACCAGAGCTCCCCAGAAGAGCACAGCAGCCTTCCCAGGCCAAGGGGACGCTGAGGACAACAGCCAGCTGATCCCTATCAGGAAAACCCTGCAGCCAACTTCCCCAGGAAAATCAGCGGCTGCGCACAGTCTCCCCCTCCCTTCCCGCGGCAGTCCTCAGGTGGGTTTTCCACGCACAGAACCCTGTTCCCTTCTTAAACTGACCATTCGTTAACCCCCCTTTGTACATACTAATGAAGCGATATGCGATGTTTCAATGCCTGAGTATATTGTGTAATACTTAAATCAGGTTAAACATAACTACCCCCCCACATTTTTTACTTCCTAATGGTAAAATAACCTAGACTCAACTCTTCCAGCTTTTGAAATGTGCATCCCGTCATCTGTTGGCAGCCAGCTTGCACGCCTGAACTTCCTGCTGCTCTTTAGCTATGCCTCAGTACCTGCTGAGCGACCTTTCTCTCTGCCTTCCTCCTGCTGCTCTTCTCAGCCTCTGGTGCCCCCCATCTACTCTCAACTTCCATGAAATTGACTCACCGAGATTTCCCATGAGTAGGAAAGTGTGGTGTGTCTTTCTTTGCCTGCTCGCACTTCATGCAGTGATCTCTGGTTCCTTTGCCGTCTCTGCAGGGCGCAGAACTTCCCTCCTCTTAGGCGTGAATGGCGTTCTGTTGTGGGTATGGACCACATCTCCATCCAGCAGGTGGGCGCAGGGCGGTTCTGTCCTTGGCTGTTGTGGATGCTGCCGTCTCTCTGTGACATACTGATTGTTTCCTTTGGGTGTGTGCCCAGATATGGAATTGTTGGTAGTTCTTTTTCAAAACCTCCATGCTGTTTTTCATAATGGCTGTACAAACTTACATTCTCAGCAGAAGTAGGCAAGTGTTTCCTTTTCTCCACATCCTAACCAGCACTTATCTCTTAGACTTTTTATTTTATTTTATTTTTTCTTTGGAATAGCCATTCTTACTAGAATGAAATGAAGGCTCGTGACTGTGATTTTTTTTCTTTTTTGGTGGTACTGGGGATGGAACCCAAGGTCTTCACACAGAGCTGCCTCCTAGCCCTCTGTGTGTGGGTGTGGCTATATGTGTATGTATGTACATGTGTATGTATGTATATATTTTAACTGTGAGACAGGATCTTGCTAATCACTAAGTTTCCCAGACTGGACTCAAATTTGCAATCCTCCTGCCTCAGCATTGTGCTGGGATTACAGGAGTGTATGTACCACCATGCCTGACTTCACTGTGGTTTTTATTTCCCTGATGATTACTGATGTTAGGCATTTTTTCATATGCCTGTTGGATGATTATATGTTTTCTGTTGCAGAATGTCAATTTATGCCTATTGCTGCCCATTTTTAAATGACTTTATCATTGTCTTCACAGTGCTTTGATTTATGTTGCGTCTGTAGAGGTGAATGTAGCCTTGTTTCTGCTCTCGAAGAATTAATAGTGTGGTCTAGTAAATACCAATGGTAACTCAGGCAGCCAGCATCCTTCCCCTGTATTCTAAGGGAAAGATGACCCTCCATGGTGTGACCACGAGAAAGCTCCGGGATGGACACTTGTGCATTATAGTTGCTTTTCACTGAGAGCACAATCGAAAAATGAGATTTTTCTCAAAAGGAAAATGTTACCTCCTAATACTGTTGTAGGACTAAAGGTGATATGTAGGCATTGTATAAGCACAGTAAGTTTTCATTTTTAAAAAGCGTTTTCCCGTTCATTTGGTTAACAGTGTGGGTTCCTGATTTGGACTGAATTTAAAATCTGTCTCTACCACTTTCTACCTGCAGGGGGCTGGGAGGACCACTGGGATCCTTGGTGAGATGCTGACCTCTTTAACCTTCACAGGCTAACTGGGAGGTGTTAAGGAACGATTTAATTCATGGAATGATACATTGGGAATATATGTTGGGTAATAGCTTCCTAATTGAAGCTGGATTATTATGCCCTATCCTGCACTTCATTGGATGTTTTCCTCTCCATTTTTCTTTGCCTTTGTTAATGAATTATGTTTTATTATATTTTTTCCCTTTAAAATATCATTGCTAAATTTGACACATTCCAGTAGAAAATCAGCTCACATGTAAGATGTGTTTACTGAGCACTAGACTCTTTCTGAGTTTCACTTGTACAAAGCTCTGATAATTCACATAACATGGTTTTCTGTTAAGTTTCGAGGTCTGGTGTTGGTTTCTTTGCATAGACTCATTTGTAATTCAAGCAATTGAAGACTGAATCAGTGAATACAAAATAAATAATGTGAATATTTTCAGCACTGTGTGACGCACACTGCTAAGCTCACAGTAGCATTTGATGTCAGTGTTTGCATTTGGGGCTAGAATACTCCCAATAGAAAAGGCTGCTGTAATTCTGACCTAGACACTTACTGGCTTCCCACTCTGACTGTAGCTATTCGATTTGCCCTCCGTTAAGAATTATTCTCTTAATACTTGAAAATATTATGATTAGCTAATGCACTCCTTTGAAAATTCCTTCCCCACAGAATATCACGTACGATCAATCTAAACATCTGAGGTTATAAAAGAGGTTAAGAGTTAAGCTTTTCCATTAAATCAGGATTCTTTTTGTTAAGACGTCTTGATTGGCACTAGTGCCATGCAGTCATTCTGTCTCCCATCCTAGTCCAAAATGACAGAAGCAAACCCAAAAAATGGTTCCTCCTGTTGTCAGCAATCTGACCTCAAAGACTCAGTTAATAACATAATTAACCTTCAACACAGAAGCCTAATAGAGACACATTCTGGGTTGTATTTTTCTAGTGCTGCCATACCAAACAGCCATGGTCTGGGAGTTGAAACAAAATAAATTTATTTTCTCACAGTTCTGCAGGCCGGAAGTCCAGGATCAAGTTTTGACTGGTGTGTGTGTCACGTGCCTCTCTCTCCCTGGGGCGTGGACAGCCCCTTCTCCCTGCAGCCTCTGTGGTTCCAGTGTGGCTTTGTGTTCAGATCTTCTTAGAAGTACACCGGTCAGATTGGATTAGGGTGACTCCAGCAGCTTGATTTTAATCCCCTTTTGAAAAATGCCTACTCTACCCCAAATACAATCATATTTGAAGTCCTGGGGTTTAAAGCCCCAACATGCAGATATGGGGGAGGCATATTTAACTTAGAATGCAGACTATGAAGGAGCTGCTTTTCTAGATCTTTCCTGATTACTGGTTAATAGATTTTATCTAAAATGCACAGTTTTTATTTTGGAGAGCAAGGGAACGGGGAAAAAGCAAGAACCAAGATACATCATGTAAAGGTACAAGATCCCAATGATGAATGGAATTGTATTGTTTTCCTTAAATGTACCAATAAACTTAATTGGAAAAATAAATAAATAAAATGCACAAAGCAAGTAGTAATCTGTACTGTTCTGTCTTTTCACATTTTAGTGGTACTAAATGATTTTTTATGAAGACCCTGCTTATTAATTGATCAAATATAAAAAAAGACAACTTTCTGCAGTATAAGATCTAATAAAATCTTAGTTTTAGTGATGGGTACTGTTTCAGATTAGACCACTGAGTTGCTATTTAGTATCTTATTGCTGCATCTGTTTATCTGACTGTATAATTTGCTAGTGCTCTTTTGTGGAATGAAGGTAGTATAGAGAAAAATACCATTCTAGGTCAAAGGTTTAGACATTATACCATTTCCATTCAGTGCTGGCAAAATAGCTACTGATTGGTGACTTTTAGAGACTCCTAAAAAGTAGAATTGAAAAAGCATAATTTGGTGTAAATGAAAAGTACAGTCAAGAAACAAGGATGGTTTTGTTGTTTTATCTTCTGCCTTTTGCACAATAATTGAGCTCAATTTACCAAGGGAAATAATGTTCCTTATTTCTCTTCTACATTTCCACATAGTTTTTGTTTGAGAGTTTTCATGATATATATTGGTATTGATATTTGCTTGCTTCTCAGTAGTCTTTGGTTTATATTGTAGCGTTTATAATCACAGTGCTTCCAGGCTGGTAGCTTTTGAATTTGATTCAGTAAGCAAAATATCTGGCTAAGTAGCTAGCACATGCTGGAATATACTCATTTATATTTACAGCTAGATTTTTCATTCATTCAGTATTCACTCAGCCACTGTATTCAGGATACTTGCTGCACCGCAGAAAGAGTGCTGAGTACCTTCCTTTGCCTGATCCTTGGGATGTTTGTGTAATCTTCCTGAACAAGTGTACAACCTCACAGCCTGCTTATCATGTGGGGCAAGGGCCATTTCTTACCAGTACTTCCTCCCTACAAGTATAGAATTTAGTGTTCTTCAAGCATTATGATTTCACAGAATATGATGTTTTTATGCTGGGATGAAATTTTATTAAAAAACTGATAATTTTACTATTTAGTATCACCATCAATTTATGGGAAAGAACAGTTTAATGCCAAAAAATGCTATAAAACCTCAGAAAATGACCAGTAATTCTTATTTCCCCCATGAAAACTTTAGAATACACAGTTTAGACTTAGAAAGTCACTGATCTAGAAAACAGACTAAGGAAAAAGAATAGCTAGAGCACTAATTAAATTAATTAATTAATCAAATCAATTAATGAAAATAATTCCACATATAGAATAGTGCACTCCTCTTCAACATGAATTTAAAATCTTGATATTTTGAAGAAGGAATGCACTGTTCTATATGTGAAATTATTTTAAAAATCATGATTAATTCAATATCAAAAAGGCAGTATGGTGAATATTTGAAAGAATGGCATTTAGGTTATTTAATATATAGGAATAGATAGATGGAAAAGAATCTCCTTTTAAAAATTTATGAAATCATGCTGTGTGCCTTAGTTTTCTTCACAAGACTTCCCGGTTAACAAAATTTGTGATACAACCACTTCTCTCAGTGTGGAAAGTAGTGGAAAGTAGACTTTGTTTTTGGTACTGGGGGTCTTTGTGCTTGTGAGGCAGGTGGTGAAACCTCTGAGCTAAATCCCCAGCGCTGAAAAGTAGACTTTCAAAAGAGTTTTTCCATCTTAGCAAAACTTCTGATCCTGAAGGTTAATTAAATGTTGTTCAGTGCCTATGACTTTAATGATAGTTGAGATAAATAATTGTAGTGACAACCATAAAGAAAAGCATCAATAAATAGCTACCACAATCCTGCGCTGTACTATAGAAGAGTAAAGGAAAGAAGAAAAAAGAAAACAAAGAAATAGGAAGGAAAGGACAAGATGTTAATATTCAGACGGAACAAGATCATGATTCATTCCAGTGCAAAAATCCAGTCAATTATAAACCTCAGATTGAATTCTCACAATGTGCATGTGTGTGACCATGTTACTGGTTACTGACCTAAATTCACACTGACCCAATTTCTTACCAGCATCTTTCTCTTACTAATGGTGGTAAATAGTCCTGAGATACTGCTGCTCTATGATTAATGTGAAAGACTAAAAGCTTAATAATGTTTTAAATGTACAGTGACTTACCCAGAACATGAAAACAAGTTCTCAGAAACTTAGAAATATGACTATGAATATATGATTTAATATAAAGAATTACTAGTGCTTCAAGATATATCCTAGGTGCAGGATTACTTTAGAATAACATGCACAATCACACAAGGAAGGAATTAGGTCGTCTATGTTGTCCAATTTCAAAAAGACCTCCATGGATAATTTTCACCCAGGTGCTATTTTCTGACTTGCCACAAGAAAATGCGTACAAGTTGTTCAGTGATGTGTCTTCTATAAATGAAGTATTACAAGGAACGCTATTGAATTAACTTGGCAGGAAATACTGTTAACTTCGGGCTGCCGAAAATGTTGATCGGATAAAGGCAGAGAAGGCATAGGAAGTGAAAATAATTCACGAAAGGAAACTGGAGGGCTCATGCAGATGAGTATTTTTCTCATTTAAAACTTTTCACTAGGAATAGTCATGCTAAAATAACCAACTTTGCCATTTTATGTTTCAGGCTGTTAATTTATTTCCAGCTCTTCACCACAGTCACAGACTTATTTATCTCCATGCTTGCTCATAGAATATTTCTGCCAAGTGAAATAAGTGCCTTGGATACATTAATATTGAACATGAGGGACTCTCTTGGTTGAAATCTGTATACACTTTCGATGACTTTGTCCAATGCACCTCATGGCAGCTACTCCGCAACTCTTCACTTTTTTTACTAATAATATGGGCATTTAATGGCTCGTACTTGAGCCAGGTAATAATACATTCTTAGTAATCACACTTTGGTGTAATACCACTGGGCCAGGGCTAATAGAGGTCTCTGGCACAAAGATTTGGGACGCAGTGCAATGTGAATCCCGCCTCTCTCACTTCTCATCGGTGCCGTCCTAAACAGCTGACATTCTTATCATTTAAGGCTCAGGTTCTCAGACTTTAAATACGATATCATTGTTTTAAATAATTTTAAAATCTTGTTTTGATGAATATATCTTAGGAACAACTGAATTTTTAAGAAAAATTCTATTACTATCAGCATGAAATACTAAATACCCTGAAGGTACCTTTTCCATGGGGGCCCTGAAATATTTGGATAAGATACAAATTATATTTCTTCTCTTGAATTATTTAATTTTTCATGGGTACATGCTTGCAGTATTACTGACTACGTTTAGAACTGGCACATGTACGTAATGCACCTTCACTCTTCTGTTTTCCTCTCCTAACCCCTCCTTCCATCTCTGAGTCCCCTTCCTTCTTTCTTTCACCATTTTCCTTCAGTTTTTCTCTTTCCATCACCCCTTGCTCTCCTTTCCCTCCTCCCATCTCTTGTTCCACTGATTTGAAAAAGATCTCTATACTTCCTATTTATCTTCTGTTATGTTCTCTCTCTCTTTCTATCTATGTCTGTATAGATATAGATGTGTTTCTCATATGAGAAACGATGCAACATTTAAGCTTGTTGTTGTATTTCACTTAATCTTATGCTCTCAAGTTACATCCATTTTCCTATGACTGCCCCAAGTCTATCCTTCTGTATGGCAGAGTAGTACTCCATTGTGTGTAAATACCACATTTTCTTTATCGATTTATCTGTTGATATTCAGATAGGTCATTTCCAAGATTTATCTGTTACACATTGTGCTGCTGTAAACATGGGTATGCGTGGATCACTGTAATATGATGTCTTTAACTATTTCTGGAAAATATTTAGAAGTGAAATAGCTCAGTCAAATGAAATTTCCACTTTTATTTTTTTGGGACTCCACACTGATTTCCATAGTGGTTGTACTAGTTTCCATTCCCTCCAACAATGGAGAAGTGTTCCTTTTTCCCTATATGCTCACCAGTATTTATTATTACTTGACTTCTTGGTGGTAGCTATTCTTTCTGTAGTACATTGGTTGATTATTATTTTAATTTGCATTTCTCTAGTGGCCAGAGTTGTTGAAGATTTTTATGTATTTATTTGGCATTTGTATTTCTTCTGAGAACTGTCTGTTCATTTTGGTTGTTCATGTTTGGATTGGGTATTTTATTCTGAGGAGTCTAAATTTTTGGTGTTCTTTATGTAGTCCAGATACTAGTCCTCTGCTCCAGGAATAGCTGGCAGAAATCTTTATCCCAATCCAAAATGTGTCCCTTCTCTCTGTTAGTTGTTTCCTCTGCTGTGCAGATGCTTTTAAACTTGATATGAATCCCCTTTGTTGATACTTGGTATTATATCTTGTGCCATGGGGAGTCTCCTCCATGCTTGTCCACACCTATGTCCTCCCAGGTTTTACATATTTTGTTATAAATTATGTTTCTTTAAATGAGTCACTGCAGTGGCACAAAAAGAGAGCAGTTACAAAGCTAAATCAAAGGAAACCCCTAAATTGTGGGTAAGAATGGAACCAGATAGATAGTACCTGAAAAGCATCTGCCAGAGTATGAGGAGCTTGAATTTCTCATTGTGGCTAGTTCTTTCTTGGAATAAAGTACAATTCAGTCAAGGACTCACAATTCTGTATGATAAGTGCTCAAGAAAAATTAGCTAATTATATAAAAATCACAGAACACACAAAGCAGAAACCATAAGAAACTGGCCCCATAAATCATAATCAGCAGAAACAAGAGTCAGGAAAATCACATCACAAAATTTTCAGCTGACGGATATTCTAACATGTATGTGTTTTAAGTAACTTGAGTGAAAATATGGGGAAAGGGAAGAAGTGTAGAAAAAAATAGATTTGTAGAAACAGGATAGAGAGAATTAAAGGAACTGACAATGTATGGTAACACCTGAACAGAGAACTGGCAACTGTTTCGACCTGTTTGTCTAAGGAAGTGTGGGAAGGAGAGGTCCCAGGAAACTGGAGACCTCCAACTGTACCGACAGCAAAGGAGCCGTCACTGCTGGTGGCAGCACATTCTGCGAGTTGAGGGTGTAACTGTGCAGACTTCATCTCATCTAGCAGAACCCTCTTCTACTGTGTTCCAAATGTAGACACTTTCAGATGAACAATACCAGCATGGTTTAAAAATCTCCTGACTCATTAAAAAAAAAAGATTTTAAAGGATGATCTTTGGACCTTAAGGAAATAATCAGAATTGCAGATGCAATCAAGAATAGTAAGCAAATATTAAATATACGTCTGTATTTAGACATAGAAGTCATAATCTGTAAAACATAAGACAAAAATAGAATTTAAAAATCTCAATTCAAATTAAGGGGAGAAAAGCTTAACAAAATTTGTGTAACTATAAGGCACCAAATAAATAAATCAGTTAAATGCAAATGACTTTGATTAAAACTTTTTAGAAAGTCAGACTTAAAATATATAATCCATTCTTTTCCAGAGATACATCTTAAATATGGGATCCACACAGTGAGTGCCACAGTGGGGAGACTGATATTCCAGCCAATCACTGTTTGAGAAATACTACAGCTGTATTATCAGATAAACAGATTTTCAGGCAAACAACATTTTAAGCTGTTATAATCATTACATAATAATAAAAGGTTCATTTCATAAGGATATTAGCACTTCTATGTGCTCAGTAACACAGTTTCAAATTACGGCAAGCAAAATATAATGGAACCATGAGAAAAAATAGTCAAATTGGCCAGCATATGGAGAGAAGTGTACACATTTCTCTCACTAGTTAATAGAAGTAAACATTTGGACTAATATACGTTCTCTTCAAAGCACATGTGGACTTTTGTTTTCAATACGCAGTGAACTCTTCAGAAAAGATTAGGAAGCTGTTAGGAGTTGATACTCTCTAGGGATAAACCCTAGGGTAAAACATCAGAGCCGACGAGAAGGAACAAGAGTGTTGTTGTGAAACTAGGCTGTTGGCAGGCTGTTGGCAGGTGTGGAATTCGCTGTGGTTTTCAGGATGGGCAGCACTGAAACAGAAATGTTTGAATGAAGACTAGGTCAAAGTGGAGAGGTTCCAAAGAGAGTAGACTGCTAGAGCAGAGGTCTAAGGCAAGCGTCTGTTATATAGTTCAGGTTCAGTCAGTTGAACATATGCAACATGGGAACGTACACGGGAGGGGAAGAAAAGGATAGGAAGAGAGGCCGTAGGCACCCAAATGTACCTGCCCTCACAGGCCATCCCGAGGACTCTGCCCTGAGTGGGATGGGAAGCCCTTTGGGTGCTGGGAGCCCTGTAGTGACACAAATTGATGATGATTTAAAAGGCTCCTCTGGCTGCTGAATTGAGAAACAATCACGAGGGAGAGGGGCTGTCGCAGAGAGGCTCAGTGGGCCACGTATGATAGCAACCCCCTTAATTTATTGGGTGCCTAACCTCCAGTGCAGCTGGTAGAAGATGACCTCAAGGAGGGGAAGAAACGAACAGAAGGACGTGCCGGGCGCAGACCCTGAAGGTGGAATTGTGCGCCTGGTGAAATGATGTTTCACAGTGACCGCACAGATGTTTAAAAAAAACACAAAGATGTTTTTTTTCAAACCAGGATAGAATTATGTGATATCTGTCCAAGTAGTTCAGGCTGTTAGGAGACTTTGTTTCAAGGATGAACTTGATCGAGTTTTTCCCAGAAGCCCATTTTCCTAAATAAGTGAGTCATCTTGATTACCCTTTCCCTAGTAAAATATACAGCGTCTCATCTTAGTATAAAATACTGAGTTTAAAGTATTTTATGCTTTCTTGAAAAAGTACTAGAAATTACAAATATGATTGTGATTATGAGAGGTTTTTTTTAATCTCAGTGAGTCATAATCATCAAAGACTTCATTTGATTAATCATAGGAATTCACTTACTTTTTAAAAATAAAGTACTGTCTTTTGCTCTGAGTGGTCAGAACCACATGTAAAAATTCTAGATAATTTACCAGGACTTTGTGCGGACACTCAGCATGCTCTCTCTCCAGTGACCGGGAGCCCTGGGCTGGTGCTTAGTGACTACAGTTCAGAGGTTATGCATAGAACGTAGAGGAAGAGAAGGCTGAAGGCAGAGCTCCAGGGAAGCACTGGGCCTTTACACCTCGGGGTGTGATAGTTACTTAAGGCGTCAACTTGAATAAGAAACACCTAGCGGATTACTGTAGCACAGTTCTGGGTGTCTGCGTGACGACTGACTTCCGGGATAGGGAAGGCCCGCCCTGGACGTGGGCGGCACCAGCCAATAATAGGCTGATACTCTGCATGGACTAAAAAGGGAAAGAAGCGGGAAGTCTCCCCTTTGCTTCTCTGGGGAAGCTCCAGTCTTCCGCATTGCCTGTGTGTGTTCGTCTCCAGGCCTCCAGCTCAGACTCTTCAGCCTTGCAAGGCGGACACCTTGGCCTCCAGTACAGACTTGCACCAGACTCCGCAGTGAGCTCCAACTCCTGACTTTGGACCGGACCCTCCAAGTCTCCAGCGCAGAGAGGCGCTTACATTCTTCCACTCTGTGGGTGGCTGTACAATATATCATAAATCACACATGTATTTTATAATAAATGTGTTCTTCTAGTGAACCCTAACTAACCCTAACACACTGGATTATAAATACTATACTATCATTTATAGTTTACGTTATGGTATACGTTAAGATATTTATAAACATTTCCAAAAAATGACGTTTGTTTTTCTTTGCCAAATTTACCTATTTCTCTTCCAGAAAAGAATGTTCACTTTTCTGGCAAAATCACTACATTCCTTTTACGTGTGTCTCCCCTGTACCTAACAGGCCTCCGCATAACGATAGTAGCTCCTTCTCTAAAGCATAAGAGACCTCCATATGAAAGTGGGAGGCCTGGACACGGTCAGGGTGCTTCCTTTGGTTTAGGAAGCTGTGCTTGGATGGATGATCATCAAGAGACAAAATCCACGGCTGAATCTGGCTCTGCTGCTGACCTCAGTGTCTACCTTTGAAGACTAAGCCCAGGGGTCTTTATTAAAATAAATAATGTACGTAAAGATGTTTTATAACCATAGACACAATAGCACTGTATGCGAGGTGTGATCAGAATACATAGTAGATGTTTACATTAAATGTTAATTACAAATAGAAGACACATTGCTATTAATTGCTCTCAGAATCCCCAGAATATCCCCCCTTGCTTTAAACACAGTTATCCCATCCATACTTTCTGATGCAGTTCTGGAAGTCCTCTTTCCTGAATCTCTTTATGGGGTGTTACTGAAATTCAGTACACGCTGCTACTCGGTGTCATCTGACAGCAAGGCAGAGTCCTAAAACTATTGCAGTGTGTCCCCATCTGTGGCATCTGGCATGGTACAACTTCTGCCTCTTTCCTAAAGTCAAAATGACTATGAAAGGTAAATATTTTGAATCCATTCAGGGAATTGAGGCAGTCAGGACAGCACAGTCCTCAGGAAAGAGGACTCCAGAATGGCTTCAGAAAGTGACAGGTACAAGGGGATAAGTTTGCTTGAGGGGAGGGAGGTACTTTCAAGGGAACTATTGGCAATGTGTCTTTTATTGTAATACATTTTTAAAACATTGACCATATGTGTGCAAAGACCTTATAGATTATAGGTTCATTCAGTCGTTTTAGAATAAATATTTAAGTTTTGGTAGTGTTCAGTGGACTCCAGGCCTATCTGATGATGCAACTTCTGCCCAACTCTAGAGGGAGATGTAAGTATGAGTAGGACACTGCCAAGGGATAGAGATTCATAGGATGGTGGCTAAGGTGCTAGGAGGCTTTTTCAGAGGAGAGATGACCGTCTTCCGACAGAATTCACTCTCTCATTTCATGAATATCAGCCATGAGTAGGGTGTGGCTCAAATTCGGACACAGATGTCTTCTCCTTAAAGTCAAAGTGTGAGGAGATGGGAACAAGGAAGGCAAAAAGGAGTCACACTTGGCCTATAACTCTGTTCAATTCTACTACCATCTAGATGGCAGGTGATTACACATATTTCTGTATTTTACCTTATTCCAAATACAAATTTGTTAAAGAAATTGTTTGAATATACAATTAAAATTTTAAATGATGAGCAGTTCATATACAGTCTTTTATAATACTGTCATAATCTTACTGGTAATTCATTAAGACACAAAGTATATTTTAATAGCAATTTTATCTTTGTGTAACTAGGACTTTTTAAAGAATTTTCACCGTCACATCACTGATATGTTTTCTTGCCTATGTTGCCAACTCTGTTCCTGTTCTTGGGAGTAAAAGAAACATCTGAGAATTTTTATATAGTGACTTATTTCTTATATTTACCTTTTTTTTCATTCTTGGTATTGTTGTGAAAAAATTTTTATAGACAAATGTCTATAAATTTAGTCAGTTTGGTGGTTTTAATGAATTTGTTTTTGGAGTAATTCTAAGCTTGGTAAATTTAATTGGTTGTTCTTTTGTGATAGAGAAAATGAACATATTCAAAAACCCTTCAGGTAAACTAGCCATTTCTGTAAGAATATTCTGTAGGGAAAGGTCCTCCCCCATTTGTTGACCCATTTGTTAGTAAGATGCCTTCATAAAGATAATAGACTCCAATTGCAGCTTTATTTTGTATATGGGCAAAAAAACAAAAAATATTTATTTTAAATGAGAGGCAAGAAAATCGGTTAAAGACTGGAATCTTGTGAGCCATGTACTTCCAGAGTTTAAAAGGAGCTTGATTCCCCCCATTGTTACACATGCTCCTGTCCCTAATTCTGGAGATTTTTTTTTTTAATGAAACAATTGTTTACTACATTGTCTGTAGAACAAATTATATACTGATCACATTTCAGTTCTGATTTTTAGTTTAAAAGAGGTCGGATAGAGATTTTCAAGAAGTTCATAATGTTACTCATCAATTTTGGATTTTATTTCTTTGAAAACAATAGGTGGGAAATGTACTAGTGTATGCTCTTTCCCCAAATGTGTGACATAACAATGTATGAACAATGTTTTCCTCAGTGAAACTATTGCTGATCCTTGTTCCTTTGCTAAGTCATTGGTGTCTTGCAAGTCAAGCTCTGATCCATTGCCCATTCCTCAGAACTTCAAATAATATCTTTCTGTTCTTCTAAGCATTTCACTCTGGGCAGTTTTGTCTGCTTCAAATGTGGAATTTTTTTCACAGTAGTCTTGCTGCTTAAATTCATTTTGTCCTTATTAAGGATCAACTCAACATATTTGGCTGAGGTAATTGAGTATTGATTATTTTTGCACTGTCACTTGCAGTTCAAATTGGATCTTTGTAAACACCAGAGACTCTTTTCAGTGGCTATTGTGTGCTTCATTTGCATGCCTTCAAATAGTCCTGGTCTGGGACCTGGCTTGCTGTACTTCAGGCTCATTTCCTCAAGGAACCCTACTGATAAAGCGAGGTGCTTTCCACTGCTTCTTCAACTCTTTCCCCCTTTTCATGGTCTGAAGCCAGATAAGGAAACCTGGGAGAGACCTGATTTCCAGTGGATGGATACTCACCGCATTCTGCCCCTGTATTCTTCTTTCTCTGGCAGGACAGAACAGACTACTCATTATTATTTACAGCAACAGTGTAGAAATCTTATTCTTCCTTTTAATTTTGAATGCTTAGACACTGCTTTTATTTAATGCCTATTTTGTTTAGTTTTTCATGAATGATATCTGTTCAGGTTTCACACCTGCAGAGGCGTAAGTCATACGTATTTTTGTGAGTTATATGCTAATAGTTATATGCTAGATACGCTGCACCCTGTAGTCAGTATTGAAAATTAAATAGTCAATGAAATTTTTAAAACCACAAGTTCAAGTTCAGTTCCTTTATCACATTAGACACATTTAAAAATGTACCATTGCCTTTGTGGCTCGTGGACAGTCTTGGACAGCACAGATACTGAAAATTTTCACCATCATGGAAAGCTCTTTTGCAAAGCCTAATGTGGCGATTAATTATAGAGACAGATCTGGATTTCACTCTTGATTTTCATGCTTACTTTCTCTGTGATATGAGGCAAGCTTTTACCATCTCTGAGACCAGGCTACAAATAGGTAAAATAAGGCTGGCATAGGAAATGTGTACATAGAGGACTGTCGTGGTACCTGGCAAACAACAGGAAGTTTTGAGCACTTGTACCTAATGGCTTTATTCTCCTACCCAGCTCTGTTGTTGTCTAGTGAATCATTCATTCTCTTTCCGCTGTCCTCATCCAACATGTCAGTATGTCCGGATACTCATTCATCAGCCGTACCCCTCTGACCTGACAGGATCTGCCAAACTCAGTTGGAGAAAACCATTTCCCTATTAAGATGATCACCTTATAAATGAACAACCAACAGATTCTTCTAACTCCAGATTTCGGTCGCATCTCTTTGTCCTCTTTTCATTTTTGATAGTTCCAACCCTAACTGCAGACTCCTCCCCAGGCCCCGCAGATGATTTTATCACCTGAATTAGTTAGAGGAACTTGGGTTTCTTACATTTGCAATCTATATTTTCCGTTTGCAGAGGTTTCCAAATGCCAGTGTCTGGCAAGTGCAAGCCTGGATACTCCAGGAGAATGTGATTACTGCTGAAAAAATGCATCAGTCGGGACTGACCTCAGCTTGAAACTCTTTAGCACCAGGGGGTGGGGGGATCGGATGTGTTCAAAACTCCTGAGGTCATCTGGAAACCTAGTTGAACTGGGGCATCACCCAGATGGTTGTGAATACCTTTTGCCCATAGCCTCCGGTTGCTGTTTCCCCCTGTTCCGTATTAATCTGGCTGCCCATGTTTCTTCTCAGCAGTCGAGCGTGTAGGCTGCACTTTGCAGAGCCCCTCCGTGAATTGTTGGAGCATCTGCCTTGCCCATGGTCATCACACATCTTCTCTCCTCCCTGGAACTGTTAGCGCACTCCCACCGGTGGCTTGCCAAGCTTGAGAGGAGTGGGAACGGCTCCTTTGTAGAGTTCTGGCTGTGCTCCGTGGTGGTCATTTTGTTTGACCATTGAATGCAAGCTGTAGATCACAGATGACACTGGTGGAAGACTTCAAGAGACCAGAAGTGTAACCTCAGGAAACGGAAGTCTCAGAGTTGTGTCGCAGTTTGAGCGTGAACAGCGCTCTGTAAAACTTACAACTTGCTTCTAAGTTGCCAGGGAGCACAACATTTAACATTCCAAAGGAAAAAAAAGGATGTTTAATCTTTTTAATATTTTCATCTATTGGAATGTAACATACATACTTTATAGACAATTCTTTGGCTCTAGTTATTCATTTAGCAGTTCCTGAAAGCTTGAAATGTCTCCAATAAAAGCAAACATTTCACTGACAATAGTAAAATGTTGAAACCAAACATTAATAGATTAACAAACAAGTGTGTATTTGTATGGTAATTTAAACACTATATCTTCTGTATACTTACATTTATATGTGAATATATATTAAATATTAATATTATTTTTAAGGAGAAGTTATTCACTCTTAAATATATATTCCATACTAGAATCTCAGTGGGATTATATTTAATGATGGATTCATGAAACTAGAAGATTAAGAAGAAATTAGAAAATGATAAAAAAATCAGAAGTTAGTTGTCTCAATTCTGCCATTCTCTCTCTCCATGAAGAAGGTACTGAGCCTTGCTAAGCCCTTGGTTTTCTCATCTTTAAAATGTTCTTTTAGGAGGCTATTCAAAGGATTAAATGCAGTAAATAGTAAATTATAATAGATAATAAGTATTTTCATTGTTCTTGCTGAGGTCAGATGTCACTATAAAATCTTAAAGTATCTTCTAAACCTTCTCAGAAACAGTAGCACATGTAGCACTTTAGCTCATAAGAATAAAGCCCATTTTTATCCATATAAGGATTTGGGGAAGAATATTATTAGTAATCTCTTCAATCTTTTGGTAAAAATGAAGTGCATTGTATTAATTTCTTCATCTTTGGAAACTGGCGATTCATAGACACAGAGGCTTCCTGTTTCTCTAATAACCAGAACATTTGTCTGTCAGATTTTGTTCTCAGTAGTTCCAGCTGTTCATTTTCTTTATGAAGTGAAGAGCAATTTTGATAGCTTTCCTAACATACTGGACGTGGAAAATGTGAGTTTATGACCTCGTTTTTGTTGGTGATAACCATGATTCATGACAGCTACACATTCTGAGCTCTGGCACTGTTACAAGACACAGTGTGAAGCATTTCACATGTTAACCAATCCCATCCTCACAACCACGAGGTAGCTGATGTTCTCTTCATTTTACTGATGAGAAAATGAAAGCCCAAAATATGCAGACAACCTTGCCTAAACTCATCCTTCGAGAGGCAGTCTGGGAGATTGAGGCCAGGCAGTCTGACTCTAGAACCAAGATGATTAAGCCTCAGCCACGCCCAGTAGCTGACCTAGCATAAACCTCCTGCATGTCTATGAGGGGATCCCAGAATCCAGCCTCACCGCACGCACTGACTCCTGGGAGGCAGACTTGGCAGTCTTGGGTGTCAGCAGAACCATTTGAGCAAACTCTCTGGGGCTTTTGCTTTGGAAGCACTTCCTAACCAGATGTATCACAGCCCCGTGGAAATGAACAAGCCCACTTTTGTTTTCTCCTATTTGAGAGTCAGGAATGTTAAAGAAAAATAGCCCATCGAATAGTGTTTTACCCAAGTTTCCCGTGATGATAATTTGCCGTTCCACATCACTATGGAGTCTGATGGGTAAAACTGATTTCTAAGATGGCACACAGTTTTATATAGGTATTAGAAGTGCAGTTTGCTTTTTTTTTTTTTAACTTGTGCTCTTAAATACTGGTGAATAATTGCAGGTTTACTTAAATTGCTATTAAAACATCATAGAAATCTGTGCATTTACTGAAACGTATAATCAGAATTATGAAATGAATTAACTAAAGTGTTAGAAACTAGAAATTTGTTATCATTTAGTTTATACGGTTGGTTCTCATTGTAAAACTCCAGGGATTCTCTCCCTCCTCCATTCACGTATGGTGATAAAGCAAATTGTGTCTTAAATTCTTCAGGCTTACAATTGATCCCTTTTCACTGTATTATTATAATATACCTTTTTCTCACTAAAATGAGCTTTCAGTGGAAGTAAGGTTGAAGTTATCAGTAAGAAACACTTCCTTAGCCGGAAGTGGCAGCTACACCTGTAATCCTGACTACTGTAGAGGCTGAGACAGGAAGATTGCAAGTTACAGCGCAGGTGGCAACATGGCAAGATCTTATCTCAAAATTTAAAAAATAAATAAATGAAAAGCACTGTAGATGTAGCCCTGGCCTTGCATGCGTAATACTTCAGTTCAATCCCTAGTACCAAAAGGAAAGAAAAGGAAGGGACATTTTCTTGTGTTGTACGCACAGTCATAGGCACATTAGCTCACACACGCGCACACACACACACACACACACACACACACACACACACACACACTCAGAGCCCCTACATAAGAATGGACTGATTTCATGGAGGGTTTTTAAGCACCAGTAACCGCTTCCCATAGAGTGGCATTATGTTACTATCCCAGTACAACAGCTTATCTCACAGTTCACACCATTTTCACTGTTGCTTCTAGAGGATCACTTTTCCCAAAGTCCTCTCTAGACACCAAAAGCACAGTTAGTCATCTGTACCACAACTGCTAGCAGACACTCCACCACATCCACAACAACCTACTGTCTTCAGTGGCATGTACATCTACCAACCAGGATGGCCACCAAAACCAGTGATATCTCAGGTGTAAGCTAACTGCGTAGATGTTAGGAAGCTATGTTTATATTTTCAAAATCATAAATACAGTATTTTTTTCCTCAATTTTCAAATCCAGGAAATTTAACAGAGATTTTGTTAACATTATAGAAATTAGCAAAGTGTTCATTAGAGGAGAAAAACAAATTTTATTGGAAATAGAAGATGCTGACCACAAAGCATATGCTGTTGATCTGTTCCCTCAAGTTACATTTGATGAACTCATCATTTTCTGGTTTGTGGCTGTCACCACATACTAGTATCTGAGAACTACAATTTAGAGTAAGCAGTTTTTTCCAAGAACTCACAAATATTAGAATTAGAAACCTCTTTATATTCTCGTTAGTATGGAAACAAAGTAATAATTGCACTTTTGAAACCTGATATGGGTGAAATGTTGTTGAAAGACACATTCTTTGTAATGGGTAGCCATGTTTTTTTATAAATATGCTAACTTGAAAGTAATCATATATTCATTAGTGTCTTCTCTTTGGTTGGGTTGGGTTGCTACAACAAATTATCACAGATGTGGGGGACAAATAATAAACACAGGAGAGTCCTACTTTTGAGGTTGAGAAGTTCATGACAGTACCAGCAGGTGCATTTCCTGAGAAGGTCTTCTTGGCTTGCAGATGGTTTTTTTCTTGCTGAGAGTTTAGGGTGCAGAGTGAAAGCTTTGGTCTTAGTACCTCATCTTATAAGGACCTAACCCTATCATGATGGTCTCTCCTGCAAGACCTCCTCTAACCCTAATTACCTCTGGAACACCCCACTTACAGATAGATATCTTTGCATTGCCGGTAGGAGCTTCAATAAATGAATCTTGAGGGAACGTGAATGAATATTCAGTCCATAATAATTTCAAATTGAAAAATCTGCGCGAGTTTTTTCCACGTGATGTCTCTAACTTTTTGGACTTGCAAAGCCTTGGAAAAGCCAAGCATTCTCTGGTCGTTTGTAGTCCCTGACGCTCTTTACCATTGTCCTATTTGCCAGACATGAAATAGGAATGGTGTTGACTATCAAACTTCATGGTAGATAATTGTGGCTCTGATTCTGAGGCTGAATTTGTACTCTGTCAAGAGTTTGGTACTGAAATACTCTTTGAATTCTCTCTTTCAGGATGGAGAACCTAATAAGGGGAAGGAATCCCTCACAATATCAGAGAAGCCCTTGTAAAGAAGTCCGTGCAGCCCTTCGGAAGAGGCCCGAGGAGGAGTGTAAGTATGTTTATAGGATTGATTGTGTTCTGGGTAGATTTTGGTGAGTAGCATAGTGTAATGGAAGGGCTAAACTTTCAATATTTGGACAAATAAGGAAAGTATTCGATATATATTTGTTGAATTCAGTCATTTTTTTGAAACGCAAATTACCTATCTTCCATGAGTTGCAAGCATTGAGCGCATGATTTGCCTAAGATGTTCCTCTGCGACCATAAGATATGCCGGTGCCATTTGGGTTTCCTGCTGCTGAAGCAGAGTGGAAGAGCCTGCAAGGTTTACCAGATGAGCCTTGGATGTGTGTACCATGGCTACTAATGGTTCTGAGAACCCCTAAAGTAAAGAAGCTTTGCAAATGTATTTAAAGTTGGCATTTTTCAGTTTCCATTAGACCACAGTTCTTTTTTAAAACATGTTCTTAAGAAGTAAAAGATTCCTTGAAAACAATTGTGTTCTAAAGGATAAATGCCTAGAGGTAAATATAAACACGATGTGTGCCAAAGCAAAGCCTTTGACTTAATCAAATATAGGCATAAGTTCTGAAAGATGGATGCCGTGCACAAATGACACTGCGAAGTCATTCTGTCCAAACTCAAGTGACTCACTGTTAGAATGTATTATTATCTGCAGAGGTTTTATTTAAATATGTATGGTCTGTAGTGTATAGTAGATTGTGGAGACTTCTGACGTGATACATTCTCGGTTTCTAAAATGACCTATAGTATTAATTTTTCTTGCGGTGTTTAAATGTGATTATTTTTAGAGAACTAAATCACATTCCATTGTGACAAAAAATTTTATCTGAATTTTGCCCTTTTGTGGAAATTTGCAGTTCTTAAGGACAAAGCTAATATAGTAGATTCCCTGAAGTACATACAGTTTAATAAGCTCTTACTTTTATGCTCTCATTTTAAATTAGTTCTAAGTACACTGCTCTGGGTAAAGATCATGTACTCTATAGCAGGGCATACTTTTGGCAAATAAATGTTTTTGTTTTGTCTTGTGTATTATATAGTCAAGAGATAACCTTATTGAGCTGACATTTAAGCCATTCCATAGAATGTGAATCTTTTAATTGGTAGATTTGTATATTCTAATACAAATAGTATCCAATTAAAACTAAAATTTGAAAATGGAGATAGATTTCATGATTATTTAAAGCAAAAAAGCATTTAAGATACGACAATTGTTGCATAAAAGTTTTGCTTTCCTTCACTGGGCTCTAGGGAAACTTTGGGACGTCATTCCTTTGCTGGTTTTAACCCAATCACTTAGACTCTAGCATAGTACTGTAGATTTTTTAAAGAAAACTAAGGAAGTATTTTTGTAATTGTGTCTTTGTAGAATTGCTCTTTGGCAGACACACGGTGATCTTTCTGGGCTCTCGTACTGAGTCTTGTAGGCCAACAGTCGACCAGCTGTCATTTGCTGATGAACTCCAGCCTGATACCTATTTCCATAAATAATATTGTATTGAAAGATAGCTATCAGCTGTTAATTTGGGTGCGGTGCAGAGCTCCTCTCACACTACAAACCTGAAATAATTACAGCCCCCAGACCGGATGGCCCACAGAGCCTAAATATTTATTTGGATTTCCTGGGGTGGATCTCTGGAGCGGCCCTCTCCAGACGGGCAGTGGCCTCAGCCCCAGAGAGCTCATTACAAACCCAGCTTCTAGAACTGCAATCCCACTAAGGGAAGCCTCCTAAGAGCAGGGCCCAGGGATCTGCATTTTAAGAAGTCCTCCATGATTATGATGCAAGTGCAAGGTCGAAAACCACGGTCCTCAGTCAAGGGATGTAAGTCCCTTGCAGATGATGTAAGTCATCTATATAGTGTGCTCATAACGACAGACATATTTCACTGCAGAGGCTTACTGTGATGTCATGTAAGGCACATATATTAAGGAACCTGATATGTAACTAAAAAGTTAAATTATACAACTGTTGCTTACATAATACATCTTTAATTGAAATGAAAATGCTGTACAATTTTATTTTCCTCTGAAAGTCTTCATTATCCCTTGCTAGTATAATGAGAAGTGCTTCTTGTCTTCAGACAAAGCATTATTAATTCTTGAGAGAAATCCACCAAAGTTTTATAATAAAAGCAGCATGTAATGCTACTTAAGACTATTAACTTCAGAGATTCACCAAAGGATTTAGTCTCTAATGTCTTAATGTGACCAACTACAGGATGCTGGGTATTATTGTTTCAAATCTATGACTTACTGAAGGCCCCTGCAGTTGGGTTCCAGGATCCTGCCCAGTATTTGATGTAGGCCTGAGAAAGAAAACTAAAAAATTAGGAGAAAAAGAGGGGCACCAAGGCAACCAGTGCCAACACAGCCGACAAAGGTGCCGGCCAGTCCCAGGCACTGACTTTTACTGGCTACCAATCAGGGTAAAGGCAAGATGTGTGCAGTTTCTAGAGAAATTAACGTAAACAAGGCTCATAAAGGACAAGACAAAGCATTCTCAAATTAGGAAGAGAATAGACAAAACATAGGGTTGTAATCAGAACATTGTCCTTCTAGTCTGAAGGTTTTAGTCGTGGGAACGGAATTTGGGTGGGAGTTACTCTGACCTTGGCACGTAGGCTTCGGCCAGACTCACTTCTATAAACAGCCAGTTGTAGGGTAAACTCCTCACAGCCCACCTTGGGCATAATCAATATCACAGTACTCTGCATGACTTGGTTTATTTACTTAAAAAGAGAGCGTAATGATAGATCTAGCTTATATGATTGTCTTGAGAATTAGGCAGATATGTCAATAAGTTTTTGTATATTAGTCCTTGGGTCATATACAGCAAGTTTTCCTTTGTCTCTTTCTCTGTCTCTCTTTGCTTCCTATTATTGTTATATCCAAGTGATCCTCTTTTTTTTTTTGGTACCGGGGGTCGAACTCTGGTCCTTGCCACTTGCGAGGCAGGTTGCGGAACCACTGAGCTAAATCCCCAGCCCCCAAGTAATCTTTTATTTGACAATAATAAGGGTTGTCTTTGATAGCAGAAATGCAGGTCTATAAAAATTATCACCCCTATTTAGAGAAAAAATAATGCAAGGCAAGGTACAGATGCTGCAAAGCTGACCTTGCTGCAGTGTTACATTGTAATTCGTGAGGGTCATTTACCTAACACATAGCACAGTTCTTTCCCTATGACTCGTGTATGCAGTATAGAGCCCAGCGTAGGACTTGTGTTCAACACCTGTGAAAAGCTGCTGTCTGGAAAATCCTTATAGCAAGTCAAATAGTGGCTTCATTTAATTAAAATGGAAAGAAATAGTGGAAATGTGTTTATATTGTAGGGTGCTCCAGATGAAAAGAGAACCCTCCCTCCTCTGGAGATGTTTCATGTAGGAAGGTTTTGCTGAACAATACAGATTATACTGCGTTCTTTTATAACCTTATATAATCTTTTACACTATAGTCAATAGTAGAATCAGCCTTAGGTCTCCCGATACACCTCTTAGTTCACTGTGTACTGTTAGTTTTAGGTATGTTGCATCTCATATACCCAAGTAAACTTCTAGGACAAATAATTTGATCCTTGTGAGAAGCAGACTTTTAAACATACTTAAAGTTTTCTTTATTAAAAATCTAAAAACAATACAGAATCTTATCCTCAAAACCACAGCCCTCCCTTCCTGTTTGAGTCCTAGGTGAATCTCTAGAGGAGACATCTGTGCTTGTCCACTGTGTTTCCCTCCTTTGCACTCACGGAGTTACACTGCCCGACCTGCCTCCTACTCAGAGTCTGCTGAGGCAACATTCAGTCAAACCAGGAGTAATCTCTTTATATTCCTCTAATATTTTCTACCACTCTGTAGCAAACCACAGTGAACTTAGTAGCGTTGACCACCACCACGGATTGTCTCCTGATTTCTGTGGGTCAGGATTCCAGGCACGGAGTCGAGGCTCAGTTTCTCTGCTTCTGGGTCTCACCAGATTGGTGACTCATGAAAAACTCAAGTAGGGAAGAATCTGCTCATAAATTCCTGCAAGCTATTCTAGGTCTCTTATGGTTCCAAATGAATTTTTGGATTTGTTTTCCAGTTCTGTGAAGTATAGTGTTGGAATTTCAACTGGCATTGCATTGAATCTGTATAGCAATTTTGAAAGTATGGCCATTTTCACTATGTTGATTCTTCCTACCCAGGAGCAGGGGACATCTTTCCATTTTCTTATATCCTCTTTGATCTCTTTTTTCAAAGTGCTATAGTTTTCAGTGTTGAGGTCTTTTGCTTCTTTTTTTAGATTGATTCCTAGATACTTCATTTTTTGGATGCTATTGTGAAAGGAATAATTTCCCTAATTTCTCTCTGAGTCTGTTATTTGTGTACAAGAAGGCTATTGATTTTTGGGTGTTGACCTTGTATCCAGCTACTCTGCTAAAAGTGTCAATTAATTCTAGAAGTCTTTTGGTGGAGTTTTCTGGATCTTTAATGTAGAGTATCATATCATCAGCAAACAATGACAGATTAACTTCTTTCTTTCCTATCTTTATTCCTTTAACTTCTTTCTCTTGTCTAATTGCTGTGGCTAATATTTCCAGAACTGTATCAAAGAGGAGTGGTGATAGTGGGCATCCTTGTCTTGTTCCTGATTTTAACGTGAAAGTTTTCAGTTTTTGGCCATTTAATATGGTGTGCAACCACTGCGGAAATCAATATGGAGATACCTCAAAGAACTGGGACTAGAGGTTCCATTTGACCCAGCCATCCCTCTGCTGGGTATCTTTCCAAAAGAATTAAAAGAATCATATCACAGAGATATATGCACACCTGTGTTTGTAACAGCACAGTTTTAATAGCTAAAACTTGGAAACAGCCCATTTGCCCATCAGTTGGAAAATGGATAAAGAATATGTGGTTTTTCTATGAAATGGAATATTACTCAGCCATAAAGAATGCGAACATTTTTAAAATGAATGAGAAATTAGATTCATTCATTGGAAAATGGATACATATTGAGGATATACTCCTAAGTGAAATTAATAAATCACACACGTGTAAATACCAAGTAGTTTCTCTGGTGTGAATAAACTATCATAGTACAAAAGATTGTAATGATATATTGGACAATGTGTCATAGGAAGAAAGGGGCTAAAAGTGTAGGGAACGTGGGAAGGGTAGGGGAAAGGTAATAAGGGAAAAGAAAAATATGAGAAAATGAAAAAATGGAAATGAAGTGTTTGTAAAGGGGGAGGGAGGAGGGGTGAAGGGAGAGCAGGGGTAAGGGAAAAAATGAGAACCAAGACCCGTCATGTAAAGGTACAAGATACCAATAATGACTGTAACTGCACTGTATACCTAAAATGTACCAAGAAACTCAATGAGGAAAAAAAAATTCTTGCAAGCTGCGGGAAGAACGTACCTCCTGGTGGCTGTGCGATGTACTCCCTTTCCTTTTTTGCTAACTGCCATCTAGAGGCTAAGCAGGCTGCTTACTCTTCCTCTTCACAGAGAACTCTGGCCCTCTTCTAAATAGTTTCATCTACCTAAGGCAGAAGCACCCAAGATAATTTCAGTTTGGATCAGTTCAAAATCAACATGATTTTGGACCACACTGACACCGTCACCCATGCCACATTCTGTTGAGTAGAAGTCAGTCTTGCCGTGTACGTCCAAGGAGAGCTGGAACACGAGAGGGTGCGGTGATGTTCATAGGGCCCTCTTAGGGTTCTGCCTACTGATCACTAAACTCAACAAGCATTTTCTCAGTGCTCTTCTTTCTTGACATCTTAGCAGGAAACAATACTGCTGATTATTCCTCCTCTGAAAACTGAGCATCTGAATGCTTATAGCTCTCCAAAATTCATATGCTGAAATGTAATTAGCGGTGTGATGATATTAGGGGGAGGGTCTTTGAGATGTACTTGAATCATTAATTCAGAGCCTTGAAGAATGGATTTCTTACACAAGAGACGTCTCTAAGACAACATCTGTGAAACAAACGACCTTCAAAAAAGGACCAAAATCAACTAGATCCTTGATCTTGGACTTCTCAGCTTCCAACACTGTGAGAAGTAAATTTCCATTGTTTGTAAGCTACCATGTGTGTGGTATGTTCTTACAGTAGCCTTAACACAGGAAGACAGATTCTCTATGGCTCATTTAGCATAATACCAGTGTTCCCCAGATTTCCTCCTCTCTGATTATTCTTTCGTGTGTTCTACCCTCCCTTTATATTACCTGCTAGTTTGTGAAGGTGGGGTGGAGTCTTCTTTCCAGATATGTGCTTTCCACACACTCTTATTTCACACAGACTCAGTCATTTTTGTAATTATGCGACTCACAGATCAATAACTGTATTCTCTCTCTATTCAGCCAGATATGTACCTAACACATCCTCCAGGATGTTTCCACTGTGCCTCAAACGCGACAAATTTGGCATATTTCCTTCATTTGTCTATCTTCAGACTGCATAAATCTAGAGGTTACATTTCTACCCTTCTCATTTTTCCTCTCCACTCTTAATTTCAAGGCCTCTCAATTTCACCTTCTGAGTATGCTCTGAGTCGCTTCACAAATAACTTCTGCAGAGATTCTAAAATTTTGAGACACTCTCAGAAGTGACTCTGCTGCCTGTAGTTCTGAAAGCTTTTCCCTTTAAAGTGGTCTGGCAACTTATCTCTTACTTAAGAAAGACCAGGGCTTTACTGCTGTGTACACTGCCTGGCAAGCTTCCACTCTGCCCACGCCCATGGCTTCATCCCACACCCTGGTCCCTTCCCTCTACTCCAACCACATTGGCTTGCTTTTCACTCCTGGCCCTTATTCAGTGATTGAATATCTATTTTTAAATGCCCTAGAATCAGAGAAGAACAACAAATGATTGTCCTGGAGGGGAAGAGTTTGGAAAACAATAAATAGAGAAAAGTAGAAGAACAACGAGATGGGTTAGAATATCTCAGTAATCACAAGAACATATTTATTCTAGGAAGTAGTGACAACACAAACCAAATAGGAGAACTCAGACTTTTAAAGAAAACTAACAGGGAGACATAGAATGAACACTGACAAGAAAGGGAATTAAAAACTAAATGTGAAGAGAATTAAAATCTGCCTTGGAATCACACAGGAAGAATGAACATTATAAAGCTAGCAGGCATTTGAAGAGAAAGTATTGGAACCATTCTAAGAATGCAAAGGGAAGATGAACAAATAAATTAGGATGAAGGAAAAAGTACCGTGTGTAAAGAAGTAGAAAGTGGATGTCCATCCTTGGAGTTTTAAGATTTCCTAGCAAATAAGTCAGAACAATTCAAAGAAAAGATTGCCACACTGATTTAGGTATGCTCTCCAAACCTATGAATACAAAAAGTGCCTGCTGCGTACCTTATAAAATCAGTTAAATGAGATCCACACCCCGAGACACCTAAACATCTTCAGATTATACTATCAACTCTCTGAGAAGCAAGAGCTGTGTCATGTTCACCTTAATTAGCCAGTTACAAAATTAATTGCTTGAATTCAAAATTGAAAATGTACCCATAAGAATGTGCTGTAAAGAAGGAACAGGAGAGAAGGGCAGTCAAGCTTCAGCCTCTGGAGCAGAGGGCAGAGACCCACCTTTCCCTGCTGCTCTCTTCTAAATGCAACTAAGTGCCTTGGAATTTGTTCAACAGCCCCTGGTAAGAGGATTGAAAGCTCCAGGAAGGTGGCATTTCCTGGGACTTCAGGGCCATAGGAAAGACAGCATGGTATATCCTGTGGGCTTTCTTTTTTTTTTTTTCCATCTATTTTATCTGATCTATTTTATTATCTCTGAACAAGTCACCAGAGAGAAATGCAACCAGGCATTGTCAACAGGCATAGAAGGAAGGGTAAAAGAGAAATAGAAGGCTGCTCTCGATGTAGACGGACAGGAGGGAGGAAGAGCATAGAGCTAGTGGAGAGTCTGCTCCATAACCCTGGGTGACAGCTGCTCACCCCGCAGCAGCAGAGCAGGAAGGCCCCAGGCCATCTCCACACTGCTGTCCCTGGTGGGCATCCGTAGCTATGTGTCCCCAGCCCACTACTCAACAGCATGGGTCGAACCAAGCCCAGTGGCTTCTGTGCCTTCACTGAAGGTCACTCAGCCGCAGTAGGAAGCCTAGAGAAACGCTGTCAGTTCTGGCCAATGACACCAACAGGGTTTGAGCAGATAATCCAGCATTGCGAGCGGAGTAAAACCAACTGGAAAAGGATGAGGAGTCATATGAACCATAAGGAATCACACAACTAACAGACATAGGAACCTAAGCCCATAACAGTCGTCTAGACTCTGTAAGCTAAACCTATCCAGGACGAGTGCTTGCTAAAAAAGATTTCAGTAGGAATAAGAGGCTCCCAGTATAATAACCAAATGACTGAAGGTACAATTAAATATCACTTAACATAGCACAAGCCAGAAAAAGTAGAATATGAAAGAGAAGAGACAATTAATTGACCCCAGGGTGAACAGTAGTCAGATGTTGGAATTACCTGATAAATGAATTGAAGCAGCCATCATAAAAATGTTATAACAGACAGTTAGGATCCCTTGAATCAACTGAGAGAAAAAATAGAAAATCTGAAAAAAAAAGTTGCAAAAAGAACCAAATGGAAATTACATAACCGAAAGCATACTTATAAAAATGAAACACCTCCCCAAATAGAATCAATAGAAGCATGAAAATGAGAAGATAGAATAAGTGAACACAAAGATAAATTAATAGAATTTACTTGATCTGTAAAATAAAGAAAATATTAAAGACAAAACAACACATGAAGAATTTGTGAGAAAATAACAACAAAATCTAGGATTTGTATCATTAGAGCTCCAGAAGAAGAGAAGAAAGAATACAGTATAGAAAAAGTTTTCGAGGGTTGGTTACAAACTTTACCAAATTGGCAAAAGACATAAACCTGCTCAAGAAGCTAAGGGAATACTGAAGAAGATAATAACCCTGTAACATTCACACAAATACATTTCATGATTAAACTCCCGAGAAAGAAAGAACTTTAAAAACAGCCAGAGAAAATAACACATTACCTATAAAGGAACAAATTCAAATGACAGTGAAATGTTTCAAAAAATCTGAAACCATAGAAGTTAGGGATAATAGGTATGATATTTAAAAAGTGTTATTAAGAACCTTCATCTCTGAATTCTATATGCAACTGAACTACCCTTCAGCAATGAACAAGAAAGCCATTTGCAGGTGAAGGAAAACTAGTAATTTGCAGGTAGCAAACTTTGCTTAAAAGAATAACTGAACAATACGGTGAAAGCTTACACACACACACACACACACACACACACACACACACACACACACACACACACACACACGACAAAAGGAAGACTGTTACCTTAAGGAAATAACAATAGAATGAAAAAAATGGATGTAAGCATAATAGACTTTTCTTTACCTCATTTTTCATGATCGAAGCAAAAACTGTAATCTCAGCTGACATGGTGCATGTCTATGGAGAGGAAATAAATAAGTCAATTGTAACTGCAAAGCAGGAAGGGTAGAAGCCATAGTGGAAGCCACTGAGCATGATGTGACCTGCTCCTGCTGGCTCAAGGATGGTTTTATAACTTTCCATTCATGTGAGGTGAATAATACCATTCTATCTGCGTTCTGACATGTGGGGCTATCGAGCCATCACTTTTGCTCACTATTGTTTCCCCTCCCCTCCCCTCTCTCTCTCTCTCCCAGGTCCTTGACAGTGAGCTACATCCCCAGCCCTTTCTCACTTCAAGACAGGATCTTACTGTGCCCCTAAGTTGTCCAGGTGGGATTCAAACTTGCAGTCTTCCCACTTCAGCCTCGCAGACGGCTGCGATTATAGGTGTGTGCCACCAAGTCGGTCTTTGTTCTTGCTTTATAATGACCTTTTCTTTCGAATCGTTTCCCATTTTAGTTTTCTTCTTTAGTGTTCCACATTGTCTTCAAGAGCTGTATATTAAATATGGGTCCATGAATCAGAGGTGGAAAATTGAGCCTCAAATGCTTTATAGCAAATGAAGTCCAGTCAGTACCAGTGTCGTCAGTGTAGGGGGGTTCATTAGTTGAGAAGAATCTAGAGCTACCCCGTCCTAGTTCCCTCCATCGCTGGTCTGCATTGGGCTCCCAGATTCTTGTGTTGTTTACTAGGTCCTTCTGTCTAGACTGTGTCCCAATGGTTCCACCGTGATGTTGCTGACAATGTGTTACTTGGTCAGGGAATTAGACGGTGGTGGGCAGCAAGAGACCATGTATCTGCTGAGGGCATTTAGTGGTTCATATAACTAGAAGCTCAGAAGTAAGGCATTCTCCCCGCACGCTGCACTGCCACACTTCTCTGTGCATAACTTTATCTTCAGGCTGGTGGGATGGTGATGTGCACTCAAGGACCTCGAGCAAGAGCGTGGCAGTGTGTAGAGAGACAGATTCTGTCTTCTCTGAGCTTCTCTTTATGTTAAAAATAACAACCTTCCAGAAGCACCTGGAAAATACTCTCTTCCCTATCATTCCATTAGCTCACACTGAATTGTGTTTGCAATCCTGTGTCATTACTGTACACCTGGATGATGCTGTGCGTTCATTGGCTTAATCCATTGTACTCAGCCAGTCACCTTCGGGAAGTGGGTTAGCAGAAATGATGATCTCAGACTTTGTATTTGTCGTGTCCCCTAAAATGAGGGGTAGAGCAGGCGAGTGTACTGACGCCAGATCCCAAACTGTTGTTTGTGCTGTATGCCCCTCTGTTTACAGTCCTCTCAGGGAATATTAGGGTCACGAATGGGGGTGAGGGAAGAGGAGATGCTACTTGGTAGATACGTATGGAGGCGTTAGTGTCAGGGTGATCTCGTGCCCTCGTCCTCGCTGACCCAGCCTTTGGTGAGCAGCTTGCAGTATAATTATCTTCATTTTTTTCCCCATCACTTCCTTAAGGAACTTTCCATTTTGGAACCAGACGTACTTCCTGTACATCTCTCTTCCATTCTGGGGCCAGCCTTTCTCCTTTGCAGCCTGAAACCATTATTAGTCACCTTTTACAGAGGAGGCTAGAGAAGTTCAGACGAGGACTCTGTGCCTTGTCACGTAGCTGTAAGCACCAAAGCCAGGGCACACTCTGAGTTGGACTGCACAGGTTGTCGAATTCTTACCACTCCCTGCGCTCTGCCTACATTCTGTTCCTTGTGTGACTTGTCCAGGATTTCTTTTCTGCTTAATTCTGAATTTTTTAAAACATAGAATGCCATATGTACAAAGACATATAGATATTATGGATTTACAGCTTTAGACTATAAATAAATATTCATGTGCTACAATATCAGAGATGCTGAATTGAACATTTCTGCCCAGCGTGATTTTTTTCTTTGGTTAGGTGTATCTAGGCCAGAATATTGCTCTTCCCCATACTTCTCTGCTTAAATCCCTCTTTGAAGTAATGATTTCTTAAGTTCAAAAACGAAGTCAACAGATAAAGTGCGTTATTTTAGTTCATTGGGCTCATAAGAAGCAAGTGGTCCATTGTCTGTCATCATGAAGAGTAAAATCTTATGGAATATTATGCTTTCCATGAATACCTTAGATTATACTTAGGTCTCATAGCAGTCAATGAAAAAGACAAGTTATACTCAGTTGAATTTATCTTCATACTCATTTACAATTTTATTGTAATGTGAAAATAAGATTAAAAAGGAGATTAAATAAAGCTAAATTGCACCTGAGCATTCTTGAGCCTTACGAAAGTGAAGCTAATGTCAACTTAGTACCAAATGTTATGGCTTTTTTCTTAGTGTCCCGTCAGAGCCTCATGCAGTCATACAAGGGGCTTTTTGGAGGTGTCTGAGTTTAGAGTGTGTGATGCTGGGATCAAGGGTGTGTGGTTACTGAATCATTCCCCTGATTGATTTGGCACTGCCCTAATCCCCATAGTCTAGAGAGAATATAAAAGGGGAAGAAAGTAGCTGCTAAAGTCACTTGCTTGCTCTCATCTGCCTTTTTGCTGTGGACTGTTTCTCCTCTGTAACGCCCCTCTGCTTCCCTGCCTTGGAGCCAGTCCACTATAGACCAAAACCTCTATAAGCTTTAAACAAAATAAAGCTTTCCTCCTTTAACTTTGGTTGTTGAGTATTTTGTCTCAGGACGGAGAAAAGTAACCAAGATGTCAAATTAGAGTATTTTAGATATATTTTGATGGATTTGCCATTAAAAACAAAAATAAAATTTCAGACAAGGAGCTTACCAAAAGTATATTTTTAGCTCTTAACTTTGGTCCAATTTTCTTCATTATTTTTGCAGACAAATCTTCCTATGATACACAGTTCCTGTCATACAACAGAGGACACATTCGGCATTTATTTTTCTATCACCTCCAGCCTAGCCAGTCATTTGTTTGTGTTAGAGTTTGAACTCCCACTGGACTTCTATTAAAATGCAAATATCTCTGAGAAGAATCCAGTCAAGTCATAAAACTCTTCAACATGAACATATTTTCAGAAGACTGGCCTCAGTACCTGGAAAAAATAAATAAGAGCTTTTTGAATGCCTAGAGAGAGGATGGTAAAGCCAGAAAGCTGATATAGACATACATGATATTCCTGATGCCTCTGGCTCCTCTCTTTAGCAGAGGGCAGAATCCCTGTCCTCTGAGTTCCTGAAACACTGTGCATAGGGCATGTTGTTAATGATATGCTTTCCACAGAGTATTTTATCCTGCTGTTCGCATGTCTGTTTCCTTCCCATTCAGTTGTCAGTTGCCTAAAGGGAAGCAGACACTGTGTTTATACGTGTAGACGTAATTTACCCATCTATCAGGAACTTTAAGCACAACATTTGATATATAATCATTACTCTAGTAAAACTTTATGGAGAAGATAAATCATTCCGCTTCCTATAAGAGTGTGTTAGTCAGCGTTGCATTATTTAATACATATCTGAGATGAGTTAACTTATAAAGGAAAAGGTTTATAGTGGCTCGCAGATGTGGAGGTTTCGGTCCATGACCAGTTGGTCACTACTCTTGCCTGTGGAAAGTGGCAGGAGCACATGGCAGAGCAAAATTATTTCCTTCATGACCTGGAAGTGAAAAAGAGAAATAGGAAGAGACCGAATACCCCATCTCCTTTGAAGGCATGTCCCATCAACGACTTTAAACTTCCTCTATAGCCCACTTCATAAAGCTACCATGCCACTCTGGAAAAGAAGCATTCAACACACAGGGCCTTTTTGGGATACGTAAGATCCAAACTGTAGCAAAGTAATGAGGTAATCCCTCTACAGAGGAAATTGATGAGTGCATAAAACACATTGTACTTCTAATGTTTTCTAAGATGTTTATCTCTTAAGGCATTAATTTAAATAATAAGCCCTTAAACAATTTTGTGGGGTAGTAGGTAGCCTCTACCCAGATATTAGTCCCTACTCTTTCTTGGGTCCTTCTGGAATCACTAGAGCCAAAAAGTAGCAGCATAGATTGTTCTGCTGCATTTAGGATTGAGTTGCCATATACAATACAAGGCACTTGGTTAAAATTTAATTTCAGATAAGCAATGAGTAACTGTAATACAAGTATGTCCCATGCCATATTTAAGTAACACTTACACTAAGATAAAAAGCACCTGCTGCTTACCTGAGACTCAGATGTGACTGGGTGTCCGTGTTACTCACAGTGCTAGAGAGGAGCAGAAGCAGAAGGGTGTGTGTGTGTGTGTGTGTGCGTGCAGAGTGTATTTTGGGGAATAGACACTCGTGTCTTTGTAGCCTGGCACCCTGGCATTCTTCGCGCATGTCACCGGACAGGAAGCCAGAGTCAACCACTGAGGCTGTGGATAAAACACTTACCTACTCTGAGGTTGACTTCATACTTCATAAAATAGCAATACAGATCCTGAATAACAATTACCTAGCTTGCCTAGCATATCCACCTGCCTTGTTAAGGCAAGGGGTAGAGAGAAGCAAGTAAGACAGGGATCTGGAAAATGCTAGGAAACTCAGTGGTAGGAATTCATAGTTATTCCTTCTCAAGTGTTATCAGCAGTGTTACCCGGTTCCAAAGATTTGAAATCACCATCTGACCATTTGAAGGTGTATTTCTCAGCCGAGAGAGAATTTATCCAGTGCAAGGCTAAGGGTCATTCTTCATTGTGTTATCAGGGTTCTTCACAGAAGGGAACCCCTCAGTGTCAGACAGTTCTCTGGGAAATGTCCACTGTCCACTGGACCTGTAACCCACAACTTGGCATTCTCCTGTGGCTGCCTCTCTGTCACTGACCTCTCGCATTCTTAACCTTTGATCTTCTGCAGCCTTGTGTGCAAAATCACAAGTGATTTGCACTAGGTTCAAAATAGTTTTGTATTAGGCCTGATAAAATTGCTATGCTCATGGCTTCAAAATAGTGGACAAAAGATACATACTGAGCATCAAGAAACTTGTAAATTGTCAAATCAGAGGCAGATAAGGAATGAAGAGGTGCATTAGGACAGTGTGTCAAAAAAGCTGATCATTTCGCATATTTTAGGCTTAGTGAGGCAAATAAATATAAAAAGCCCCTCTTCCCCAAGACCACAAATGCTATTAATAGAATGACGTGCTGCTGGTTTTGCTTAGCTGTAGTCTCAGCTCTGTGGAAACGGGGGTGGCCTCTGCTATTTCCTCCTCTGCCACAGTCCTGGTCCTTGCCACAGAGAGTTGCCCATGGCATTCATGAAGAGCAGCACACATTTCTATTTTTTAAAAAATATGGCCATTTTGCTCTCTTATCTCTCATCTAAAATGAAGGGGAAAATCATTAAATTGTTAGTACTTTAAAGCCAGCACATGTTTCCATGCACACATATCCTATGGCGTTTACTGGCGGACCTATTCACAAAGTTCTGATCTGTGTGAAACTGTTTTCATATCTAAAAATGTAAGTGTTTCTGTGTATTAAAGGCCTTGAACACAAGGACTGCTTTCTAGCCCATTTGGAAGATTTTCTGGTTTTATTAAATTGTACTTAACTATTTAATCAGAGCATGTTAGTTTAGGAATAGTTAACTTAATTTGCTTTCAAATTAGTGCCCAGAAGAGATTTGTACTTAGAGATTTCAGAATAGCGTCTCCTGTACAAGCCACAGGAAGGACAGCAGTTGCATGTTATGTGTGTTTGAACTGATGCTCTGACCATGTCATGAAACGCTCAGAAAGTTTTGATTCATAATTTCTACATTGTGTTGAGTTCATTTGCACTTTTTAATAGAAACCTGGCATTGTGCTTTACTTTGTGCAAATTTGCATATCCTAGAGTCAAGGAAACGACCAGATACTTCTCTTTTACTTTATAAAGCAGAAAGATAAGTGGCTTTTGAACCATTTGGGTGCACGTCCATGGAGCAAGTTACGCTGCCTCTTGTCAGTCATCGCACTCGGCGTGAGCTTCAGGAGCGTGTTTTCACCCTGTGGTATTAGACGTGTCGCACGCCTGTCACTCTACTGTCAAACAAGATAGGACACATGGGAAAGTGTATTGGTTCTTATTGCTGCCTTGTGGATCCAAGATGACAGCAGACATGACAAGCTTTGTGATCAGCAGCATTTTTGCTGGCATCCCCATAATTCATAATACTTTGGCTAGACAGCATTTCCTGGGATAATCCACGGTGGAATAATTGTGCCTGCATCATTGGTAACAAAATTATTTTTAAGCTTTTTCATCTTCAAACTTTTTTGTTTTCAGCCAACTGCTTCAAATTAACTGGGAAGGGGAGAAAAAAGAAAAAGAGACCAATAAAGGCCAACTCTGTAATTCTTCACACCGAAGCTGTTTACTTTTACCAACCTCACGGTGCACTGAAGGACTGTGAAGTGTGACAGAGATGTGAACGTAAAAGAAAACTGAACTGTGGAAAGGGGTCTTTGAGTGAATCTACCTTTGTAGCACTTGGGAACTTCCCGGTGAGATGACAGATGGGATGGATGGTGTAGACCGCATCGTGGACATAGCATAATAAGTACTTAATAGCCATAATGACTTTTGTGTTTAAAAGAATCGATAGCAGTCAGGACAGGGTGAGCAGTTTATGACTTGCTATTATCCAGACGTGTTTTCCTCTCCTAGGATCAATTGCAGAGTTTATTACATATACATGATTTATATTTCTGTTGTTACATATTATCTACAACATCATTAAGCAAAGTTCATGAGGTGGCCTGTTGCTGGGCTCTTTGATTTGTCTGCCTAGAGTTCAGCTTTAATTACTTAGCACTTTCTAGTTCTTAAAAAATCCTACAGCAGCCTGAAGAAAAAAACAGCAAGACATTTGTGTGAATTTTACTTCAAAATACATTTCATTTTTGCCTTGTCCTGGCTTATTTTCCCTTGGAAACAGTCTCACAGAAGTAAATCTTGCTTGCATAATTTTTAAAAAACTATACGTAGCTAAAAATAGATCCTGTGCCTCTCCAATTGACCAGTGCTTCAAGACAAAAAAAACACATCTTATTTTACTATATTTTATAACATTGGTACTGCATTTTTATATCATGATCACACATCTTAGCATTTTACATATTTTTAGATGTTTCCAGAACTCAGTTGCTCTAGGACATAGCAAAATTTTATTTCCTATGACATCTTTTTCCAAACAGTAGGACCATGGGAGTGAGGAAGGAAGTTGTTTTATATCTTAAATCCATACTACTAGGTTGAATCTGTCTAAGTATGGCAGAATTTCCAGCACTTTGCGATTTGCTAATAGGTGTTTGTCTACATATCTAGTCTAAGAACAGTTTAACTCTCTGATCTGTAGGAATCCTTCAACAGATTATATATAAACACAAAGTTCTGTAGATATGTGTCTACACAGTATATGATAGTGTAACGTTATTAATACCATTGAAATTATTGTCTTCACTTGAACTTTACCCTTCAGCTATCATAAGTATTCATAGTAAAAGACCATCAACATAAAACCCTAGCTAGGTAAGTAATCAAACATTAAACTTAATCACTATTCTTCATTTTACGTGAATGGCTTTATATTTCTTTCTGGAATGTAGGGGAAAAAAAACCCACTTGGTCAAAATGGTTGTCTATAGGTGTTCTAGGTCACAAGATACAAAATTTAATGAGTTAAATGCTGCTAAGAACATGGTACTTGAACTGATAACAGACAAGGAGATTTGTAAACTAAACTTGTCCCTCTATGCCTGTCTTTTAAGAAAAAAAAAAAAACATATTCAGTGCTAATTCATAATAAGCATTTGAGTTTTAAAAATCTACTCCTTTACTTTCTTTTCCTTTTCTATGCTTGTCACTTATTACATAAACCTAATTTTTGTCTCTCTTCTATTAGGTATCCTCAAATTCTGATATAAGGAAATGAAATAATAAATTAAAACACTTGCTTTTATGTACATACATTTTATTTGTTATCTCTATTGATCATTACTAAGCACTCACAATTTTCCCTGATTTTTAATTGGCATTTTATATAGACTAAATTTCTTTTGTTCTTAAAGAAATATGTATCCAGTTGGGAATGTAAACAAAATTTTTTCAAAAGAAAAATCAACCAATGTATACTTTTCTTCATGTATAGAAATATATGTATAATAGGTAAGAGTTAATACTTGTTTATTGAGAAAAGTTTCATAAATACACAGTTACCTTTTAAAGGCAACAGAGAAAATAAAATATATTATAGGAGGCATTTGAAAGCCATTTTGTGAATTATAAAATTGTTGCATTGATTTAATTGCCACACTTGTGGCTCTGGGTGACTTTCATCTCTCTGAGCCTCAATCTCTCCTCATCTACAAAATGAGAAATATATTGCTGTTATTTACCATGATTTTTCATGAGCTGTTATCTCTTTAGAATTTTGGTTGTATGAAGTAAATACTTTATGACTATTAGAAATTTTTAATTGATTTTTGTATTACGAGAGTTAAAAATTCCAATTTAAACCTAGTTTCTTAATATTCTCTTTTAAAAACTGAATTTAAGGGCCTGGGATTTAGCTCAGTGGTTCGGTGGCCTGCCTTGCAAGTGCAAGGACCTGAGTTCAATCCCCGGTAACAAAAAAAAAAAAAA
>NW_022900945.1:6040071-6061431 GCF_012274545.1 Fukomys damarensis
AAAAAAAAAAAAAAAAAAAAAATTGAATTTAAAAGTTGCCATTCATCTTATAAACATGGTAAATTTAAACAATCAATACAAATTTTTATTATTTATAGCCTTGTTCCATATAAAATAGTTTTTTATGAATATAATACATTTCATTTCATTTATTAAGCACTTCAAGCTTTGATATCACAAGCAAAATTTCCCCAAGCACTATACCCACTCTTGCATATATAACCAAATATATAAACATAAATGTAATAAATTTTAAATTATCTTAGGCAATAAAATGGTAGTGTTAACTAACTAAATAAAATTCTCCTATGTATTTCAACTAAAAGTCACACGTGAGTAAACCATTTGTCATTTCATTTGGAATTATTTGACCTCCTGGTCTGACATATTTCAAGCATAGATAAAAAAGAATTGTGCTATCCTGTTCTTAGTTACTTGGAGTGCTCCAGTCTTTTGGCCTCAGAAACACAATCAGGCATTATCCACCATCCAAAATGCTGGAGAATTTCAGCTTACATTCATGTAGCCTTTGTCCATTGGCGTGTTCTGAGACCAGGTCCTGCTATTTTCTCATATTAAGCTCATTGTTCACACTAAGCAACCTGTAAGTTACTTTCACATGTGGTTCTCAGCAGCATTTTATTTGTCCTTGAATGTATTTGTTCACTAAATTTTCTTAAAGATGCAAGGCTAACTAGCCAGATTATAGAAGAATTTGAAATTCAGGCAGAGGAATTTAGATTTAATGATGTAGGAAATAGGAAATAATTAAGGTTTCTGAGGCAGGAAATGGGGAAACAGCATTATCACAGCATGGTGGGGAGTGTGGGGTTTTATGTGAGACCATCCTGTCACCACCAGTATGGCCTTAGTCACCCCACTGCCTACTTCATAGGGATTGCACTTCATTCATTGATTCAACTAACTTAGTGGTTCCTAAATACTGGTGAAAAAACAAACTCAGTTCTAGACTGTACTGAGTCCACAATCTAATAACAAGTCCAGAGATCGTACAAGAAATGAAGCAGATTAATCATGGACAATCATAATAGGGTTCTGATGGAAAAGAACAAATAACACAGAATGCTGGCATGTGACTGTGAACTGATTAGGGAACTGGGTGTCTGAAAAGGGTGGCAATGAATGAGGACTAAATGAGAAAAGTATTGTATAGTTGTTGAGCATCTTCCCATATCCCTTCGTCTTCGTGTTGCAGTCGTGATCATGGCATCAAAGGGTCGGTCAGTCCTCCTGAACTGACTTTGGTGTGTGTTCAGCGCAGTCTGGAAGCGTGCGGGAGGTAGTGCCCCCCCTGCAGCCTTCAGTCACCGGTGGATGGAAGTAGGAGAGCGGACAGCCTCGCCTCACTTCGCTAGTGGGTTGCCTTAACACAAATTCCCACTGTTTCCTAGAGTCCACTGGCAGAATAAAGCCTCAGTTATATTACGTGCTCATTGCTGGCTTTCCTTCCTTGTTTCACTTCTATTCTGTTGGTGTTTTCTGGGAATGTCTTCCAAATAAATTATTTATTACACAATCTTTGCTTCAGGTAGAGTCTGATTTCTGGGGAGAAAAGTATTGACTTAGTCATTTTCTCATCACTGGGACACAAATACCAATTTAAAGGAGGAAAGCCCATAGTTACACTCCGTAGTTACCAACGAAGGGTGGCATGGCAGAAGGGTGTAGAGGAGGTAAAGCTGCTCATCTCATGGTAGACTGGGAAACACAGACAATCAGAGGAGAAGCCAGCCAGTGCAGTAAACCCTTGTAGGTACAGATATGGTGGAGGCAGACCCCACTTCTTATTAGCACGTGAGCTAGAAGCCCCATGATCTGATCACTCCCCAAAGCCCTGCCTATGATCACATGAGGCTTTGGGGGAATCTCTAGATCTAAACCATAACGGGTATCATTTGTAACCTCCTGGGATAATATCTAAAATAAAATACTCAGTAAATGATAGTTCTCTTTTTCCTCACCCATGCCTCTCTCCATCCCCTAGTCAAATGTGCATAGCACAACATTTTAGAAATCCATGTCTTGTAGCCTTGGAGGTAGGAAAAATAAGAGTTATACAGACCAGGGAAGAATCAAACTGCTTTTTTAGAACTGATATATATTACAGATCCAGACAGACCAAGATAGTGCTGGTGACATTTAATTTTAATGGTCAGTTTAGGACTTTTCTGTGTCCTTCACTGCGTATTTTATGCTATGCTGGACTCCTTGGTTCTGTGAAGTGGGTTCTATAAGAGGGAACTGGTGCTATAAAAATGTCCCTGAGTAAAGGAGATTAAATGTACTATTAGGACAATAAAAATAGGCTGAGAGGTCTACAATGTTCTATAAAGTAAGCCAGAAGCTCCCTAGGCCTTTTCCTCCTACCTGTCATACCTAGTAGCAGTAACAGTACCAGGTGGAAATGTGGAAGGCCTCCTTATCTCTGTCAGCCTCGTCAAAGCCACTGTACATACATATAATGCATAAAGTTAAATAAAAATGTGCCTTAAATATATGCATATTTTCAAGTATTCTTGTCCTGTCTTACAACTAATTTCTTACTCTCAGCTAATCTTCAACAAGCCAAAGTCTCTGTTGGCTCTTGAAAATGTTAAAAACCCATTCCCTACCAGGGCATACAAGGTCTGACCTCTGATCTATTATTGACCAATTTCCTTTCTGATCATTTGATTGAGACATAGTCACCATCATTTAATTCCTCAAAATATGGCTCACCTCTTCATGGCTTTTTGAAGGTGGTCCCTTCTCCACAAAATGTTCTTATCAGCTGGTTGCATGGTTAGCTCCCTCATATTGTTTAGGTGTCTTCCTAAATTTCATTTCCACAATGACATCTTCCCTTTTTTATTATTTAAATTTTTTATCTTTATTGTTTATTGGTACATTTTAGGTATACAGTTCCATTCATCATTGGGATCTTGTACCTTCACATGACTTATCTTGGTTCTTATTTTTCCCCATTCCCTAGCTCTCCCTTCACCCACTCCACCCTTCACTGTTTACAAAGATATTGCTTCCATGTTTTTCCTTTTCACATACTTTTTATTTTCCCTTTTTATCTTTCCCCTACCCCTCCCACTTCTCCTACTCCTTTAGACCTTTTCTTCCTATTACACATTATCAGTTATACATTTTGATCCTTATTTACACTTTTAGTTTTTCACATCAGAGAAACTATTTGTTATTTACGCAAGTGTGACTTATTAATTTTACTTAAGAGTATGGCCTCAGTGTGCATCTACTTAGCTATAAATCTCTCTAGTTTCTCATTCTTTTTGGCTGAGTAGTACTCCATTTTATTAAGGAAAAAAAAAACACCTCTTCTTTATCCAGTCTCCAGTTAATGGGCAATTGGGCTGTTTCCAATTTTTTGCTATTAAAAACTGTGCTGCTCTAAACATGGGTGGGCATATATTGCTGTGATATGATTCTTTTTGGAAGATACCCAGCAAAGGAATAGCTGGATCAAATGGGACCTCTAATCCTAGTTGTTTGAGGAGTCGCCACATTGATTTCCACAGTGGCTGTGCCAGTCTGCATTACCACCAGCAGTGAGCAGCTGACATTTACGTATGCCTTTCCTCTATGCTGTTGTTTGAAATGCTCTGAATTGTCACTTTATCTAGAAAGATGTATCTGTCAGCTGTTGCTTTAACAGTGCTGTGTAACAGTCAATCACAGGCTTTCAGTGGCTCAGATTTACTTCATGAAATGCCTGGGTGTTAGGTCGAGTCTGCTGTCTTGGCTGGGCTTCACTTTGCAGCTCTGCTAACCTCACTTGGGTTTGTTCCTGCCTGAAGGTCAGCTGGAAGACAGCTGATTTGTGGCTCCCATGGTGACAAAACTCTTCTCCAAAGAGCTCTTATCTTCCAAGCAATGGTGAGCTGATTGGGCGTGGTAGAAGAGTAACAGAAACACAAAGCCTTTTAAGGCACAGGCACAGACCCAGCCTGCTGTTAATTCTACTTGTTCTGTTAGCCAAAGCAAGACACATAGCTAAACCCAACATCACTGGTGTGCTTGTCCTCTGGAACTGTGTGGAACAGAGAATGCGTATTTCCAGTTTACTGCAGCAGGCCTCCCCTGCTATTCCTGTTCAGAACACTTAGTGTCTTTCCTTCAAAGCACTTTCATTTCCTATAATTGCTTGTCTGTTTCGAGACTGTCTTGCTTGTGAAAAACTTTTATTAGATGAGAAAGAAGAGACTGTGCTATTGTAACAAATTAGAACCTAAATTAACAGAATAAAATGTTATTTCTCCCTCATGCCTCAGTTCAGTGTAGACCAGGAAGCCAGCTGGCTCTTTGAAGCCAACCAGTGCAAGAGAAGACTACAAGATCACAGGGGAGGATGCCTTCCTGGGCCAGATATAGCAGTGTTTCCGTTATACATGCATCATTGGCCATACTTTCAGTCCCACAGCGCCTCACTAACTGCTGGGGAGGGGAAGCAAAGAAATGAAGTCTTCTACTCTAGGACTTCCAGGACCACGAGAGCATGGGTGACAAGATGTGTTTCTAGCATTGCAGTCACCGGCAACAGCTTGTTGGTTCACTGATGAAGGAAAGATACACCCCAAAGTCAGGATTTAGTTTTCATCTAGGAAAGGAGCATCGTGATAATGTGTGTGTAGTGATGTATCTAATAAGGAATTGTTTGAGGGAAAAAAATATGCTTTCTAGGGGCTTCTTTTGGTTTGTGATTTTTACCTCTATTTCAAAAATGCATAAAATATTGTTATGACAATGAGTTACAGGTTATAATAATGAGGAAACATCATTGATTTACAAAAGTATGTTCATGGAGTATGAAGCAAGACTTTCATTTCCTATCATGATGATAAAGATGATCTAAAAACAATGATGAAAAAACCCTCGGGCCACGGATTTAGCTCAGTGGTTCTGCTGCCTGCCTTGCAAGCGCAAGGTCCGGAGTTCAATCCCCAGTACCCGCCCCGCAAAAAATCCTCGAGACTTCAGTTCTAGTGTGGAGTAGGGCAAAGAGATAGCTTCATTTAGCAGAGAATTGCCCTACAGCTCGGGGCTTCGTCTCTTGCCGAAAGCGCGAGGTCCAAGTAATTCTGCGCGTGCCTGTTCCTCCTCCTCCCTGTAGCTCCGAAGGGTTTGGAGACTGGACGATACGCAGGGGCAACAACAATGAAAGCCTTACGAAAATCCACAACCTCTGCCAGTTTTCGTCTCTCTTTTCCTTACTGGACTTAATGCAAAAACTTGTTATGAGACTAACTGAAGACGTTTTGATTTTACTGACTGAAATTTAACTAAAATTTAATAAAGTGTGCAGAATGCTTGGGACACCCAAGGCGTCGATCGGGAGCTTGTTTGGAGTTCTAGCCAGGGAGTGCAGCTACTCATAAACCCTGGACCTGGGAAACGGGCCTTCTCTACTGGGGTGGTCATCCTCTTAGATTGAAGGTGCAGCTTGCACAGGGAAGCACACAGAATGGGGAGGGCGGCAGGGGACAGCCACCTGGCCAGCCAGACCAGCCAGGCCCACCCTAGCGAGCGGCTGGGTGGCAGATGTCGCAGCGAGGGCTTTTACTAATAAGGGAATGGGAATCCTTCTGTGAACCACAGGATTGTTCTGAGTGCCTCTTCCAGGGCCTGGCGGCATGCAGAGGTGTCTTCTGTCTCCTCTCAGGTTATATCTGGCTCTGCTTTGGATGCCTGCCCCCGCATGATAAACTGTCCTGGGGGGCACATTCATCTTGTATCCCTGAGTCCATCCAGAACCCTGGTGGCCTTAGTCTCATAACAGGAATTCTGTCTTCCTCTCTAGTTTGTTTCTAACAACCTTCATGTGTGGACTTCTCACCCCTGCTTTTAGATGGCGTGGTTCATAGTTATCTTCTGCCATGATAAGCTCAGCTCCTTCGAGATTTTACGGGTTCTGTGTGGGGCACGGTCCCAGGCTTCCTGAAAGCCTTCAACTCTGGTCTTATAGGTCAGGCACCTGCGAGATATGACAGCAAATCCTAATGGATTTTCTGAAGAAAATGGTGACCTTCAAAATATGGTAGATTCTCATGCCCAAGGCTGACTGTGGTGCTCATTTATTCCTAAAATCATGAACTGACTGTGACTATTTAAAATGTCTTTCAGTCCTATAATTCAACCTAAATTTTTCTGGACCATAATTTTTGTTCTGAATAGCACTCATTGAGGTGTTTTACTATGCAGTGCCTGTGCTTTATAAGCTCCCAGAACATTGTTGTGTTAAATAGTCCATGGTTATTAGTACTCAGGTCACAGATACACTAAGAGACCATTAACCATGAAGCTGAGCTAAAGTTCTTGGTGAATTCAATATCAGTTTCAAAGCACTCTTGATATTTAAGCCCCTGGAATTTTTTTAATGCAGGATTTGGAAACCAAAATCAGAAACTTCTATATTGTCAAGTATGCCTACTGTACCCTTTAGATGTGAAGGATTAATCTTAATGAATGTTTAGACACATGTGTTATATATTTGAAAGGTGTAACTGGTAATTATGATGCTTGGGATCCAGATCTGGATCTATTTCACATACTTCAGTCATATCTCAAGTGCTGTGGCAGCGTGTCTTAAATACTGCAGCATTTACAGTCTCACGCACTGATGGAGCCACGACTGAATAAGGCCCTTGCCCCAGGGAGTCCGTGTTTTAAGTGAGAACTTCTACCCGAGGGACTTGTAAGACACGCTTTCTCCTTTTGTCAGAGGCAAGTCAACCCAGGGGAAAAGCAGCTTGGGCCATAGAAAGACGTGGAGAGTGTGGGGAGCAAAGGACCACAGTGAGGAGTGCGTGCTATGGAAAGACGTACAGTGGAGTCTGGGGGTGTCCCGTGATTAGGGCATGCAGCGAGCAAACTTAATTTCTAGCGTGCTGGCTGAAAGCAAACCAGAAGCCAGAAATGGCACAAAACGAGAATTATAGCCCAAAGCAAGGGTCCTTGTGAAAGGTTTTCAAACAATACTGCTATATAGAAGCTTTCTTCATGGGTCTTTTAAAATAGACTTTCACCTGGAGGCTTAGACACTTTGCCAAGTGTTCGCTGGACCAACAAGGCCAGAGATAGCACTGAAAAAATACTTTATTATTTAGGTTTCTAAAGCATTTCATTTGATTTAGAGGAAGGGAACTTTTAACACAAATGTGCTGGACTCGACTATAACCATAATAATTTTTGTTGTTTTTCACTTTGTAATTTCAGCTGTAGTCACCTAGCCATTGCAGGGTTGAATTCCAGTGGTTTGCAGAGTCAAGAGCAAGCTTATTCATCTTTAAAATAATACATAATGCAAACATCCATTTTTCTAAATTCTGAATTTTATTCCCTTCAGTGTATCAAATGGTGAATCTGCCTGAATGTAGAGGGGAAATTTTTATTTTCAAAAGAATGGCAGCAAGATCATCAAAAGTAAAGAACATAAGAATTGATTTTTTATCAATTTCTTGGGGAATGATATATTTTGGGTTATAATTTTATTATCATAAAAAATGCCATATAACCTTTCTCCTGAGGAGAGTGCTTAGCTTAAAAGATTTTATATTATTAAAACAAAAAGTATGAGACATACAAAGTCAATTATTATTGCCATTTTACAGGAAAAAATTCTATTTTTATTCTGCGACCTAATCCACATCAACTGGTATTTAATCGGACTGCCCAGTGGCCTTTTTAATACTTTCAACAATGTTCATGAGTATTGCAGCCAAACCTTGGTTATTTAAATTACACAGTTAGAATCTGCCTGTGATCTGGTATGGAACTAATCAAGGGGTTTGGATTTTGGAAAATAGATTTAACTGTTAAACATTAATTCAGCCTTTTTCCCCAAACAAGAATTCCTACTGCAAAATCTTAATAGCAATAGAAGATTGCTTACTGTGATGAGACATTATCCTAAGAGTGTTGCTTGGAGTCTTGCCAGAAATCTTACTAATTCTGGAGACTACCACTGCCTGTTACCATTCTGACCCTTTGTCAACTTGAACATTAAGCTCAGCCAACACCGTCATACCAGATATTTCCTAGTAATATTTACAAAAAGAGAAATATAGAGAAAGATATGTTATATAGAGGGGCTACCAGTTCACCTTGTTTCCAGACTCTGTAGTCAGCTTTCTCTCACTGTGACAAAGTACCCGAAACAATCAGTTATAGGGAGGAAAGGTTTATTTTGGCTCATGGTTTCAGCGACTGTAGTCCGTGGGTTCTTCTCACATTGCACTTGGGGTCGTGATAGGGCTTGTAGAACATCATGGTGGAAGCAGGTAGGAGAGGAAGCTGCTCAGCTCAGGCTATATTTGGGAAGAGGAGCGGAGATCTGGGGCCCCAACATCCTTTTGTAGGGCTACTACCCAGGGACCTAACTTCTTTCCATTAGGTCTCATCTCCTAAAGGCTCTGATACCTGCCAGTCATGCCACACATGGTGATAAAGCCATTAACAGGAGGGGCTGGCCTGGGGGGACTCCTGATCCACACGATAGCACTGACCTTTTCTCTTCCCTTGAGAAGACTCTCCTGGTCCCACACACAGCTGCTCTGAGCATCTGCTTCTGTGCCAGCAGGATAGGTGCACTGAGGAATTTTCCCAGCAAAATCAAGCGTCCCTCTAAAAGGAATTCCCTTCTTTTAACAACCTAATTTTCTCCACCTTATTCTATGTTCAAATTGATTCAGTCAAAGTGGAGGGGAGGGGGAGAGAGAGGGAGAGAGGAGAAAATGAAGTGCTTAGTCTGAAATACATTGTTCTGAATTTTGTAGAAATACAAGGAAAAATCGGGGAGGAAAGCACTGGCAGGTTCATCATTTCATGTGAGGAAACATTAGTAGCTGTAATGTGTGGCATGGTGTTAGGGGAGATAGAGTAATGGAAGTTTGGAGGGTGGAGATTGCCTCCTGGAAACGGAAGGTTGCATCTGGACTTTGAAGGGAGTAGTGAGACCAGACACACAGGCATCAGTAGGACAGGGCAGATGATGGTGGGGTGGGGAATAGGAACAAAGATACATGGGGTGAGGGAAGGGAGGGGTGCAGCATGTGGTCAGTCAGCTTGCTCCTAAATTGCATAAAGAAAGACCGCTGGGGGTAAAGTTGGGGGGCAGAGAATCAATTTTTAATTTGAGGGCATGATAAGGAATATGGATTTTTTTTCTATATAAAGTTTCAAGGCTAGAAGGACTTTAAATTAAAATAAAACCTTAATTCCTCTCACATTTTTATTGTTGGTTTTTCAATTTTACTTTTTAACTGATGCATTCAATCTCACTTTAATAATGCATTTGTAATCAGAAAATTACTTCAGCCTAAGCATACCATTTGCTAAGCTTGTTATGTTCTAAGACTCTGCGTTCTGAACAACAACAAAAAAATAATTGCATCAATTAAATAAGTATAATCTTCATCATCTTAACTGCTATTTATATATTGTCACTGTAGTTTTATTCCACAATGGCTTTTGGAGTTCTCTTTTCAAGAAGAATTTTTTTTTTTAATATCTAAGTTGTTGTTTGTGCAACTGGCTTTATTAAGCAGGCCTTGAATAGTTTCTGCATATTTTTACAGCTCTTAAAATCCTTGATTGCAACACTGCACTATAACGAAGATAGCAGAGTTTCTCTTAGAATAGTCCACCTTATTCCCATGTTTCTCTTTCACCACTAAATAAAGGTTCCCTTTATTTCTGACCTACACATTCAACGATTATATAGAGATTTGGGGTGTATAGATATGATATAAAGATTTTATGTTGAGATTTTGGTGAATAACTTTTAAGGTGTATTGCTTTCTTTATTTCTCTTATCAACCACGAATTAGTATAATTTCAATATAAAATCAGCGTATCTACATCTGTCTCATGAAAGTCTACTTTCTAAGTAAATTTGGTCTCTAAAAATGCACAAGGGTATTTTGGGCTCCGTTATTTTAATTATGATACATAGAGTACATTAAGCTGGGAGTACCTGCCTGTGTATAAGTATCGTGTGGAAGTTCTTTGCTTGTTTTAATGATCCCTGGGAATTACCAAATCACTGTTCGAGAGACAGTGGTGAGAATATAAAACTTTATTCAAATGGAATAATCGGGAGAAGAGAAAATAACTCTGACCTGCCAGAGTATAAAGTGTGGAGAATTTGAAAAACAAATTATGTTTGTAATTTTCTAAAGGACAGAAAATGCATTTCCCACTTATTATGTAGTTATTCATAACGAGACAGGCAAGAGGGACTGTCCCTAGCAAAGCGTTTTCCTTGCAGGTATTCAAGTGCTGCTATAAGAGACAAAGTTGGACAACAGCATCATCATTTTGTCACACCTGGGTTTAGGCACCTACAGCCCCAATGCTTGAGGTGGGTGGCCTTTGATAGGAGGTGTAACCTGACAGCTAGAAGTGCCTCTCATTAACACTTCACGTCCCCATCTTGTTTATTATGTTCATTTAGATGCATTTGTTAATTTATAAGTGCAGCTAATTAAAATCTTTTAAATTTTCTTTTTTTTTTTTTTTTTTTTAGGAGCCCGCTACATGAAAAAAATGCAAGTCAAAGTGGTCACAACCTAGAAGTCTGCAGAGACAGGAATAACTAGCAAGTAGATACTACATTATTTTATTATGCTTAAGTATATAGAATTCAGTAGTGTTCTGGGGATTTTACTCTAATGACCAAATAGTCTTATAACTTTAAATTTATATTTAGCAGTATTTGTGTTAACCTATATGGCATCACACAAATAATTAAGGACAAGCTATGGCAACTATGGATTTTAGGAAACTCGTTTTCTGTCAGTAATAATGAAATTACTCTTTTCAGAAATATGAATATAAATATTGTGTCCTTTCTAAGGACTTACTTTTAGAGCCTACTTCAGTACCTCCTCTTTCATAAAGAGTCAGTAAATCTCCTTGTATCTTGTGATATATTTAAACACTATGTAAATGTATTAACTCCTTTCATAAACTATGAACAGAAATTGTTTTATAATAATGCTTTTAAGAGACAGAGTGAAATTAATTCACTTTTGAAGGTTATGTGCCAAAACTTCAAGATCATGCTAAAATGAAATCCAGGCACAAAGCAAGGACTTTCCATTTATCAGTTATTCCCTGACATTTTCAAGAAAGAAAATTGGAGGCTTAATGATAACACCATTCAGTGTTTCCATGAATTTATAAAAAGTAGGCTTAAGAACGTGGGAAGGGTAAATAAGATTATTTGAATGGCAAGAAAAAGCTTTCAAAAATCTCATTACTTCATATTAAAGTGGCTGGAGTTACTTTTGTTTTCAAATGTATCTTGACAATTGTAATAGAATCAAAAAGTTTCAAATTAAAAGGATTTTAGTATTTGCATCCCATATTTCTGATATTTCAATGAATAATGGTTTGTGTTTGCAAAGAAAAACTGATATTACATGTTAAAATTACACATATATTTATTTACATGTATATGTAATATAAAAGTGCAATTTTTTTCAAGATAAAACAATGCAGTTCTTAATTTAGCAGTTTTCCTCAGTGGTAATGTGGATTAAAATATGCTTATAACCAATATAAAAAATAATGGTTGTTTTCCAATCAAAACATTTCAGAAATTATGAATAAGTTACTTTATATTTAAAATTCTATAGCATACCTCTAATCCTAATATTCTGGGAGGCTGAGGCAGGAAGATTTCAAATTCAAGCCAGCCTGCGCGACTAAGTGATTTAGCAGGTTCCAACCTCAAAACAACAATAATAAATAAAGGGTGGGGTGGGGGTCAGAACAGGGGCTGTGAGTTCAAATCTCAGTACCACCAAAAAGATTCAACAGCAGTAGACATTTATACTATAGAAAATAGGTAAAATTGTGTTTCAGTTGCTTAACAAGAATTACATGAGGCAACTGGTTTGTTCCTTTTCAGAGTTCTTTGAAGTTTAATAACTAGCAAATATGCGTGATAAATACCTCATATGTAAAGTTCATTAAGTATTTACACAGTTAGAACCACACATTTTAATAGGAAGAAGACTAAGCAATAGCTAACTCTGTAGAAATGAAAAACATTTTTATAATGTAAGCTATTGGCCACCAGTGCACTTGGCTTATCCATTTCGGTTGTTCTTTCACCTCGATTGTCATGCTTACACTGTGAGGAGGAGGAAAGCACCTTCAAACTTCAGAGGCTTTTCAGATAGCTCAGCTAGGTTGTCTTCATAATGAAGGAGAGAAAATTGTGCAAATATCATTAGAAATAGCTTGGTAATAGTCGACATCAGTTTTGGCTTAGAAAGAAATCATGAAGTCTATAATTTAAAGAAAAATTCAGTAATTTAAAAAGAGTTGTAAAAAGGGGGGAATGTCGGGGAAGCAGTATGAGAGGAGTCTATTGGGAGCAAGGCTGGTGGTGAGCTACCAGGAAATTGGTACCTCGGATGATCCAAGTGGAGAATCTCAGGAGTGCAAACTAAAGTGTTGGCAGTAGAGACAAGAAAGAAGACCTTGATTTGAAAAAAAGTGTCTTCTTCAACTGGTTTTCTACATATATAGTTTGGATGGATGAACAGGGATCCCTGTATTTTAGATCTAGAATATTAAAAGAGGAGCAGTTAACTTTCAGTATTGGCTGTTAAAATGGAAACTTTAGATAGGGAAGAAAAATCCATGTGCCTGTAACATAAACAAAGTGACCATGTCCACAGAACTGGGGGTCTAGGATTTAAGAGCTAAGGGCTAACTTGTCTGTTGAAAGAGGGTCGAAGCTACCAATTTAATTAGATTAAAAACATACACAGAATTATGAGGATCATCAATATTCAGTCATCAAAATTGTGTTTGAAAAAAGGGGGCTCGACTCTCAGGAACTGAGCAGTAACCTGAAATAACAGGCAAACCAATTTACAGCACCATTTTTGTGTTGTTCTTATTACAAAAAATTAAGGAAGCAATTAGACTGTAAGGGTCAGCAGTGCTGAAGGCTGTTAAAAAGTCCAGGGGGAGGATAAATGAAAGATAAAAGGCTTTTGAACATTGCAACGAGTTAGTAATTGGGACACCAATGGAGCCAAACCAACTCTGAAGGTTAGTTAGATAGTTCTGGGAATCTTTTTCAGTATAGTGACTTTACTTGCCTTTAATTTTTATTTTACCTCCTTTTCTACCATTGTCCCAGTGGTAAAGCTTTGTTTTTCAAATTGATCTGTGGGTAGTTTAATTATTTTTAAATTAGTTTTACTTATTCTCATAATATCATTGTTTTAAATATCCTGACTTCCTTAATTTGAATAGCTAATTCAATTTAGTGTACATTAATTAAGGAAATTTATTTTTGTATAATCTGATCAGATATACATGGCCTATTATTCTTACATTTGTTAATCAAATAAATTATTTCCCACATGAGGCTGACAGATATTCTTATTTGCCTCACAAATAATTTCAAGCAATATCCAGCACATAGGTGCATTTCTAGGAAATTATTGGGGTAATGAATAAATCAGTATATCCCTCCTTGAATAATTCCCACTTATATAAAGTTGTGCTTTATCATCTGTTTGCAAAAAAATGTACTCAGTGTACCTGATTTTTGAATCCTTAAGTAAACAAATTAAGAGGAAATGAGATTATGAAACATTTCTGACATTTTTCCATCCAATTCTCATTAATCCCACTTTTATTTTTCTTACCCTAGCAGTATAAATTTAATTTTCCAGGTTGTAATTGATACCAAATCATTTTTGACTTTTTATTTAGGAAGGAATTATTCTCAATTTATGTTGCCTTCTTCCTTTTTCTTCTCACGGTAAAAATAGCATTGTTGATTTATATTAGGGTGCATAAATAATGCATACTCACTGTGAACATTTCAAACAATATATAAAAGTATGATGAAGAACATAAAATCTCTTGCTGAACTACCCAAATGACAACTGCAATGAACATTTGCATTATATATGGGCTACTTTATCATTGTGAAATGTTCCTTTTTGTCTCTAATAATGCTTTTTCCTTGAAAATCCACTCCCTGGTTTTAGCACAAATATTGGGAGCTTCCTTTTGAGTGATGTTTGTATCGTTCTTTCTTTTTGCATCCTTCTTTCAATATTCATGCATGTATAGTGTCTTATTAACATCATAAAGTAGAATTTTTAAGAAATCTAGTCTGATAACATTAAGCTTTACTGGGAATATGTAGTCCATTTATATTTAATGCCTGGTATAGTAGTTGAGTTTAAGTTTACCACATTCTTATCTGTTGTCTCTTGAATTCACTGTCTTATATTCCTTTTTCTCTCCATTATTGCTTTCATTGGGAATTTTGATTGATTAGGCACTTATTATTATTCTGATTTTTTCTGTACTATCAGATATGCATCTTTTCTGTCATACACTGGTTACTAATGAGATCTTAACATTTGTCCTTGAATTGTTATGGTCTAACACAGTTACTTTTAGCAATTCCTTGATATAGATTCATGGAAAATTTTTGTTCAGTCTTTTGCCATTGCTGTTGTGATATATTTTTCTTCAGTTATCATAAGTACCACTCAGTGTATTTCTGTTAAAATTTGTGTGGTCAACATCCATTTCAATTTAACTGTATATTTACCTTTTCTGCTGCCCTCTCTTTGTTCTCGCACATCTACATTTTTCTTGTGAGATTACTTTGTTTACGCCTGAGGGAATCTCTTTGGTATTTCTTTTCCTGCCAATGGACCAGAAATCAATTTTGTCTGTTCTTACTTTTTCAAAAGTAACTCATCTACTTTTGTGGACTTTGTGTTTACTGGTTATAGAACTTTCAAGAGGTCATCCCTCAGTTTTCTGTCTCAGCTCCTATTTCATCTATGAGGAAGAAAACCATCAATCTTATTATTACTCCTTCGGTTACTGTTGGTCTTATCATTTGGCTGTTTGAATGTTTGGAATCATTCTGTAATTGTGATAAAGCACTCATAAAATTTACTTCATTATTTTTAAGTTTACAGTTCAGTGGCATTCTAATCAGAAGTATTGTGTTAATGTATATTACCTCATAAAAGTAAGCAGGAAGAAACAGTAGCAGTGGATTTCAGGAAACTATTCTCTGTCAAAATACAAGTACTATTTTCATCAGGACTATGAGTTTAAACATTTCATCTTCTCGTGAGTCTTGCTTTCCGGCCCGTGTAGACATTAAATACGTTCACTCACACTGCAGGCAGCTGTCCTCACCATCGCTGCCTTCCATCTCCAGAATTCTTCATCTGGTGGCAGAACCTTCCCGTCCCCTTCCTTTTAGCTCCCGGAAACCACTGTTTTACTTCCTGTTTCTATGAATTTGTGTATGTTTGGTACCTCACACAAGTGGAATCGTAGAGGAGGTGTCCTTTTGTGACTGCCTCCCAAATTCACCCATACTGTAGTATGTGTCAAAATTTCCATACTTTTTAATGCTGAATAATATTCCATTGTGTGTGTATACTACATTTTATTTGTTCATCTGTTGATAAATACTTGGGTTGCTTCTACAACCAAGTGAATAATGTTGCTATGGACATGGGTCTACAAATATATCTTCAAATTCTTACTTTTAATTTTTGTATATTTACTCAAAAGTGGAATTGGACTATGCAATAATTCTGGGTTTAATTTTTGAGTAATGTCCATACTGTTTTCTGAACACTTGTTTTTTGGTGTTATGGTCTTATTTTGTTGTGATTCATTTTTAGTTGCCATCCTAATAGATACAAACTTGTATAGCATTATAGTTTTGATTTGCTTTTCCTGAATCAGTAATGATAAACATTATTTTATGTGCTTATGAAGAATTCCTGTATCTTCTCTGAAATGACTAAATAAATTTTTGTCTATTTTTTTACATATTTTTTCTAGTTGCTACTTTTTAAGATTTTCTCTTTATTTTTATTTTCATCACTTTGATCTGATAGGCCTAGATGTTATTTTTTTCCCAGTTATTTTTCTTGCAATGTGTAAAAATTTTTGAATCTGTGAGTCCAAGCCTTTCTTTGACTTTAGAAGACTCTTAGCTGTCATTTTCCTAGTATTATTTCAATCTTATTTTCTTTCTTCTTTCTTAGACTTAACTACATGTATGTTAAACCTTTCATCTGGGCTCCACAATTCTCTTCTAGCTTATTCTATATTTTATAATTTTTCTTTTCCTTTAGTTTGGATATCCTGCACTGATACATCTTCCCTACTTCATATTCCTACTGTTATTTTAAACTTATTGTTAAATTCTGGTTTTCAGATGTTATGTTTTTCAATTCTCATGTACTTGATACTGTTTTTTATGTTCCAGTTATCTGGTAGAATATTTTTCCTTTCACCTATCTTATTTTGCCTCCCTTTTCTATTATTTTCTTGAACATATCAATCATAATAATTTTAATGTTCTTATCTAACCACTCTGATATCTTGCTCATTTTTGCCTGTAGTTGTAGTGTCTGTTTCTTGAATCATGGTCGTTATGGGCCTCTGAGTAATTTGTTAGGATTTTACCTTAAAATTTTAGTTGACAAAAACTGTATTTTCATCTTTTTTTTATATCGTGTTGTTTTAAAGTCTGACTACTCTGTTAGTCTCTAATGTGTGTCCCAGATGCACGTGAAATGGCTAAACTGAGCAAATTTACACCTGCATTACTTCACACACTTAGCATTTTATTGTGATAAGACATTATGAGTCTGTATCTTTCTGAAAGTTTAAAATAAGCGATAGACATTGAGAATGTACAATTTTGCAGTCTTTGGGGGGTAATATCCAGGGGAGTAAAGTAAAAAAGGTGTTCCACTGAAACCGTCAGGTAGTGATGGAAGCAGAGGCCAGGTACTTTGCCCCATTTCTCCCCCACACCCCCGCCGTACCAGGGTTCGAACTCAGGACCTTGCACTTGCCAGGCAGTTTCAGCACTCCTGAGCTATATTCCCAGCCCTTGCCCCATTTCTTAATACCTCCTTTGGGGGTTAGAACTTTGACATGTAGATATGGGGGAGAGGTGTATGCATTCGGCCTGTTGCACATTAGCACTGGAATTCACAGAGACTTGTGAGTCTTGGAAGCCATCAAGCTTAGAGGTTCAAAATGTATGCAGTGAAGTTGAATCATCTAGTTTAAACCACTTTTAGCTGTTTGAAATTGAGCACACTGCTTAACCTTTCTTCACCTGTAAAAATGAATGGAACACAGTTGTGTATCCCGTGTCTGAAATGACGTGGGCCAGGTGTGTTTCTTTTGGATTTTTTAAAAAATATGTTGAAATATATGCATATGCATCATGAGGCATCTTGAGGATAAAAATCTAAATGTAGAATTCATTTATATTTCCTCTACACTTTATGTACCTAGCCTGGAAGATCATTTGATGCCATATTTTTAGTGCACCTGCATTTTCAGAGCAGCCCACCCACCACATGAGGTATTTGGAATTTTCCACTTGCATCATTGCATCTGGGCTCAAAAAGTTTTGAGTTTTGAGTCATTTGAGATTTCAGATTACTGATGCTCAGCCTGAAATTGTACTTACCTCCCAAGGCTGCTTAATTTGGGGGAGTAAAACAGCAATCAAAATGGCAAACCCTCGATAATTGAGGTATTTTGAACTGGAAAGTAAGAAGAGTATGTGAAATGGCTTGGAATAAGCACAAAGATTCGTGGTGCATGGCTAGCACACGGTACACGGTACTTACAGTAGTTATGGAGGGTCCTCGGCTTACAGTAGGGTCCCATCCCCATAGACCTTCCCATTGCAGATATGAAACACCAGGAGCACAGTGAATACCTCTGGTCTACCAGCCTTCTCAGTGCACCAGCACAGGACCTGGCTCTGAGTCTGTGGTTCACCTCAAGATGGTTTAGCTCACTGGGAGCTGCCTTTGTCGCTCCCTGCCCTGTACCACACAGAGTATCAAAGGCACATTGCTAGCCCAGGAAAAGATGTCCAGAATCTGAAGTATGATTTCTACTGCTTGAATTTTGTTCTTATGCCATCATCAAGTTGCAAAATGGTAAATCAAAGCACTGTAAGTTGAGGACCATCTGTACTGAGAATGAAGAAATAAAAATCAAATCGGACAAAATTTGTTTTAAAAGAAACTAAAGCATAATTCGTGCTTGGAACTTATAAACCTACTCTAAACTTATTTTTTGAAAAGTTACGTTCTCATTCCGAGTTTCTCCAGGAAGTGAAGCTGTGAAATTAAGCCAGGCATGGTGGCACACGCCCATGCTCCCGGCTAATGGGGAGACTGAGGTGGGAGGGTCCCTTGAGCTCAGGAGTTCAAGACCAGCCTTTTGTAAAATTATACAGACAGGCAAATTTATGTTGTTAATGCTAGGATTGATTTGTTCTTCTAGTGTTTATCGAGCTGGACACTGTTCTAAATTCTAGAGATAGAACAGTAAAAGAGATGAACTTCACGCCCTCCTGAGGGCTTGTCTTTGTGCATGGCAGTGATTGTGTAAGAATCTGATGGACAGATCTCACCAAATGTGAAAAATGTATTGAACTAGGAAGACACAGGAAATGCAGAGGTTATTTGGGAGGCTGGTCTCCTTTTGCAATGAGAAGTCAGAGACATAGGTATCTGAGAGACCCACAAAAACTGTACGCTTGTATATTCATTTTAATTTTTATAAGCAAAATCACTTCCCAGTACAGTGGGAATTCCTCTGGAAGAACAAAGCTGATGACAAGATTCTTCTGATTCTGTACAGGACCAAAATGCCAACATGCAACTTTGGTGCCTAAGTATTATGGCTATTATGAGTAGAAAGAGAGTTGTTGGAACTCAGATCAGCTACAAAGTAGTCTGAGCCGGGGAGGGGACCTGAAAGCAGGATGGGCAGTAACTGCGACCAGCTGCACGCTTCAGGCTCTTGGCTGGACCTGTGCTGCTTTGGGATTTTCGTGAGACAGGAGCCTGGCTCCCATGCTTGAAGCATTGCTATGCCAGGCACATGAGCTCCTGATGCTGCCAAGTCTGACTGTATTCTTAAGTTATCTGTGCAGAACAGAGAGCCTGGTTCCCCCCTGTGTCCCGGAGAGCATGGCCCAGTTGGCATGGAGGAACTGAGTTACTTCTTTACACTGTAGAACACCTATTAACCGGAAGAGGGAAGGAAGGACTGAAGACAAGAAAACTGACATTTACTGAATAACATCTGTGTATCCCAAGTACATTTATAAATATATTTCCTTAGCTTCATGATAGCTCTATAAAACAAGAAGAAGTTGAAGTGGGAAGAGCCAACCTGTGACTTTTCCATGGTTACCATGGTTACTAAGGGGAAAACCAGTGTTACAGCTGATTTGTACACGATTGGGAGGACCGCTCTGTTTCTACTCTATTGCCAGGAGGAATAAGTTCGCTAGAAGTTGGATGGAGAGAAGAACATCATAAAAATTTTATCACCATAATAAAACTCTATAGTGTCATAGGTGTATGAAACAGAAATGAAAAACCCCTTCTTGAAGCAACAGCAATAGAACAATGGCGGTGGTCAGTGCCATTGAATGTGGCATCTTGGGCCAGGGTGGAGAGGGTGCATCGCTGGGGGTCCGGGAGGAGGCAGGAAGAGTGAGTGGCACAGGAGCAGCCAGGGATGTGCAGGGAGCGACTTCAGAACTGTAGGACGGAGGTCTGGGTTAAAGATGTGGATTCCGGAGATTTAACGATGAACAAATCCCAGGATGTAAATGAAGTGGCCCAAGCAAAAAGTGCAAAAGTGAGGTGAGAAGAGACCTGACCGTTAAGCCGGGATTAAAATGAAGAACGTCTAGAAAAGTGGGAGGAAGAGCCGGTAAGATGAGCTGACAGAAGGAAAGTGCTGAGGAAGGATGGTCCACAGAGCCAAATCAGGACTGTAAGGAAATCTCATCAATCATGCGATCTGTAGCGGAGATGATCTCAGCGAGCTGTGGAAGAATTCCCTGGCCACTTAGGATAAGGAGCTGAGTGGGTCCTGGGTTGGGTTGCGTGGCCACAGGCTGTGCGATGAGGATTTGTGTAGGGCAGAGTTATTGAGCACCAGGGAGGCAAACTGAACTACAGGAGGTGGCAGTAGAGACCTCAATAGAGGTCGGGGTGTGCTGGGACTGGGAAAGCCCTTCAGACGCGTGCAGTTTGTGAGGCTGTGCTGCCGTCGGAGGGCAGTGCCCAAGAGGGGCATCTGTCTGTGGGCCGTGACGAGCAGCCTCTCGGCACCTTTTGGCACAGGGTGCCAAATGAGTTAGTTCATCTTGTGAGGTTTTCTGTGCATCCCAGCATCCCAAGAGTGGGGAAACAATGACAGTAGAGTCCAGGCTAAGTTTTTGTGGACTTCTGCTATAAGCGGTTTTTCTGACTGGGGCCACTAATCTTCTCTTCCAAATTCTTGTCCACCACCATCTTCTTGCCGCCCCAACTTCTTTACTGACAGATTTCCTTTTACTTAGCTGACTCCTGGTGACATAACTGCCTTTTTCTTGCATTGCTGCCGTTCGCTTGCTGCTCTTAGCTTACTTACACCATCAGAAACAACAAGCGTGTTAGTGGCTTCCCAGGCCCACCCTTGCTAACCTGTGTCACATGGAAAAATAAGGGCAATTGACAAAGTTGCTTTTCCTGGGTCAGTTACCGTTAGAAAGGAGGCTTTCCATGAAAACTCTGTGTTGAGGAATTTCAGAGTTACAAACCAAGCCTTCAGGGATGATTGCAACACTCTGCCTGCATTGAAGAGTCTGCTTTTATGTATTTTATGTGGGGCTTCATGTTTCCTTAGAAATCCTAAGTGAACAAGCTGCAGTTATAAATAAGAAATTCTCCCGTAACCTCATGCTCATTAATGTAGGAAAACATCGGATAAAAGTTGTTAATTACTTTGGTGGTTATTAATTTATGGCAGCTCTGAGTGTGCGATGTTGGTATAAAAATAGTCCCGGGAGGGGTCTGAACCAACTGGCACCTGTATCTTCACGTCAACTGTTTTCAGCACCCTGCACTTTATATTCCCTGCAGATTCTTAGTATAACATTGACTATCTGGCAGTCACCTGAGATGTATATCAACTGGCAGGTTTTTCAGAATACTTTTTTTTTTAGAATATATAAGATGGTGTTTTATTTTTATATTTTCTGCAAAACAGTTTAGTATTTAAGGTGAATTAGTGAAAGTTTTTTTAAATTGTGGAGTTCTATATTAAATCTCCATCTAACCAAAGAATGCCCCCCATCACCCTCCAAAAGAACCTGAGAAACATGTAACAGCTTTATTCAGATCTAACTAGAAACTCTTTGAAAAAGGCAAATTTGTTCTTGATTGAAAATACTATATAAACACCAAAAAAAAAAAAAAAAAAAAAAAA
>NW_022900945.1:6061613-6072649 GCF_012274545.1 Fukomys damarensis
AAAAAAAAAAAAAAAAAAAAAGCCCCATCTGTCAAATTGCCTGGAGAATGCATTTAACAAGGAACAAAGCTACATTAAAGGCCATAAAATATGAAACCAGGGAAAGAAGAATAAAGCCATCCTGCAGGTCATGGGCTTCACCTACTGTGCGGCATACTCTCTGCAAAAAGACAGATCGGGTGGTTACTGCTACATCCAAATATCTGCCACCGCACAGGAAGACAATTGGAAGCCGAACACTGGACTCCCAATTCCAGCTCTGTCCGTGATCATCAGCCAGGGAGATGTGAAAGCCAGTGATGTTTGCTTTCCTCCCATGGGACCGTAACAACTTTGCCTAGAAGGAAAACAGTGACAATGGCCACAACTTATTTGTGGCCAAGGAGCATGCAACTTCGTGAATGGAATTATCAGTTTGCCAGTGAAGTACATGAACCTTGACTTAAACATTTTGTGGTTCTGTCCAAAGGCAAAGAAACAGATTGCAAAGAGTGTGCTGATAGGCAGGATAATAGCGATTGTATAAACTCACTGTTGTTTCACCAAATGTAGTAGCAAGGCAAGGAAATAGGGATCATTTCAAGGTTGCACAGAAAGTAAGCTGCTCTTAACCCTCTAGAAAAAGAGACACAGTAAACACATGGAGACACCTTTTTCAAAGGTGGCTTTTACTCAAATTGTACTTTTGAAAGGTATTCGCTTTGCTATCAGATCACGAATTGGAAAAACATTATCTGGGACAAACTGTTCAGTGTTAAACTTACTGAATATGGTCTCCATCTGTGAGCGTTAGCAAATCTGTCCAAGAATTCTCTGTTGATGCATTTTGAAGACAGGAGAATAACATCAGATGTTCTGTGCAGTTCCTAAGCACTTATGAAATAGGAACTACATTACCAACTGATTTTGCTTATTAGTAGTAAGAAATAATTTAGTACTTTGGTGTGAAATGTGAAAATAAAGACCCTACTATCCTTAATGTTTTCTCGACTTCTGGGGGGAGAAATAACAATTTTTATTACTAATTTAACTAAAATAGTAGTCAAATTATTTGTTGATTTTTTTTTATCCCAACTATTTTAACTGTTATTTAGTGACTAGAAAATGTAAAAATTAAACAACAGTCTCTCAGTAGAGTGTGCTACAGGTTGCAAAATTACTACAAGTGAATAATCATCATAATGATCATCATGATTTAAGAACTTCTGTTCTTATAAAAGGACTGGAATATAACTGCAAGGACAAGAGCTTTAGTATTTTTTAAATAAACCGAACACTTAACACTGTAGCAAATACATAAATTTGTCAAAGCCTGCTTACATTTTCAGAAGTTTGAATAGATGATAAGATGTAATATAAAGTAGAGAATGTGTACAGTCCACAGGGGGATCTAATTACCCCCAAGGAAGAGGCATACAATTAAGACTGAAATGTACAATCCCTGAGATGTCCTAAAAGTTTTAGTCAAGTTAAGAAAGTACTCCAGAAAGCTAAGAAATAAAAGGTCTAGATACTTACTCAAATGCAAGCACTATAAACAGCAGTTATTTTGAGGCCTGTATGTTAACCTTTTCTTAGTTTTTTTTTTTTTGGTGGGGGGTGGTACCAGGGATTGAACTCAGGTCCTTGTGCTTGTGAGGCAGGGGGCGGAACCACTGAGCTAAATCTCCAGCCCTAATTTTTTCTTATGAGGGAGTGAAATGTAGTTTCATAGTGACAAATAGCGAACATAACCTTGAGAGCAATTAGACTGAAGTAAATATATCAGTCAGTAAAATAAAGAATTCAGTGATCAGTTGCGCCTGGTACATGCCAATAATATTTTGACTCTTATTTTTGCAAAATGCATGAAGTGTTGGCTCTGATTCTTTTTTATGAACAAAAATAGTTTTACTGCACTAAAACTTAGACATGAATAAAGGCTGGGCGTGGTGGCACATGCCTGTAATCCCAGTACTTGTGAGGCTGAGGCAGGAGGATCGCTGCAAGTGTGAGGTCAGTCTGGGTTACTAGTGAAGTGAGTTCAAGGCCGATCTGGACTACATAGTGAGACCCTGTCTCAAAAAAACCACAAAAGTAAAATAAATCTTCTATTAATCAGTAAAACAAAACAATTTAGACATGAATGAAGTCTGGTTTGCAACCTGCATGCATGCCCTATTGAAATATATGTTTGCTAAAATACATTTCTATAGAATAAACCACTTTAAAAGCCTAAGGATAAAACATTTTTGTGGTTAAATTGAGAAAGTGGCCATTGGGGCTCCAGGGCTGACCCTGAAGTTGTGCCCCAGCAAATGTGGAAGAGATTGTCTAATTCTTATGAAATTCCAGTATAAGAAGAGATACAGCTATGCTTTTCTAGAAAAGATCAGGATGTGTTAAGAAAAAGTAATTTGGCTTAGATCATGTGGCTGCTTTGTGGCAAAATTGGAACTAAAATCAAGGTCTCCTGACTCTGAATTCAGAACCCTTTAATGGAAACCTGGCAAGGTTCCCGATGATACTCGATGTTCCCTGTTAGACATGCAGCTAAGCTCATAATTGCTCCTTGTTCCACTTCTCTGCGAACATGACTTCCTTCAGCTTCTATGAAATGGCACATTATTCACCCAGGGGCAGAGACGAGAGTGTAAAATTAACTCGGGGAAGTAATTATATTTAAGTTGTCCAGAAAACAAGGATACTAACATGATTTGATTATTAGTTATTTTCAGCTCATGTTTCTTTATTTGCATTAACTGAGTACCTGATTCATCTGTGTTAGGTACAAGTGTCTTCCAGTGTATTAATTTGTCATTCCTAAAGGACCATAGAAAATTTGTTATAAATTGGAGCCTTCGATTATGGAATTATCATTATGCAGTGGATGTCTAAAGTCAAAATTTTTTAAATTTAAAGTATATATATGCCATCAAGTAAAACCTCTATTAAATTTCAGATATTTCTGTCAAAACATACACACGTACACACACATATACACGTTCACCAATGAGAAGGGATAATTCTGAATAAGAAATTTATTCAGCTTTTTTATCTTAGTAAAACATGGCTAATATTGTCTCTTAATAATTGTTTTAATTAGAAATAGTAATATATAAAATGTAGTGAAAGATATATATAATATATAGTGAAATTTTTACTAAAACAAAACAAATTATCCATTATCTCCCAATATTATCCATTCCACCCCCATGGCAAGAGTTAGAAAAACAGCTATAATTATTCATTTAACAAAACTCCTAGATAAAATACACTATTATTACTAACTATAACCCTTATGTTTGACCCTGGGTTTCTGAACTCTTTCATCCTATATGTCTGTTGTTTTGTATCCTTTGATCTTCATCTCTGTGTTACCCTCTCTAGCTCTCCTTGGTGATAGCCTGTTTTATTCTCTCATTCACATTTGTATTCTCTCTCTCTCTCTCTCTCTCTCTCTGTTTTGTTTCACACATAAATTTTCCTTTCTGTGTCTAGTTTATTTCACATAGCTTAATGTCCTCTAGATCCATCTATGTGGACCCAAAAGGTGGAATCACCTTTTTTGAGGCTATACATATATACATATATGTACATATACGTCATTGACTGATATGTAAATATATATTTACATATGACCTTGTGTGTGTGGTGAGTGTGTGTATTCATTCAGCTGTCATTGCGATGAACATGGGAATGCAGACATCCCTGCAATACACACGTCTCAATTCCTTTAGGTGTTTACCAAGACAAGGATTGCTAGGTCATACATAGCAGAACTCTGTTTTAATGCACTTAGGGATCCCCACACGGTTTCCATGACAGCCAGCCCCATCACTTCTCGCCAACAGTATACTACACCCTTGACAGCATTCGTTACTCTTGTGTTTTTGACAGTAGCCATCATTTAAAATGATATCTCATAGTGGTTTTAATCTACATTTCCCTGCTACTGATTGATGTTGAGGACTTTTTTCATATTCCCATTGGCCATTTTTATGTAGTCATTGGAGAAATACAGATTTGATTCCTTGGCCCATTTTTAAACCATGTTATTTCATTTTCTGGTCTTTAGTGGAAGAGTTACTTATGAATTTTAATATTAATTCTTTAGCTGATATGTAGTTTGTGATTAATTTTTCCCATTTCATAGGTTTGCCTTCTTTATTTTGTTTCCTTTGCTGTGCAGAAACTTTTAAGTTTGTTGTGGTCGTTTGTTTGTTTTTGCTTTTGTAACCTGAGTTTTGGTATCAGATGCAAAAAAATCGTTACCAAAGCCGTTGTCCAGGAGGCTTTCCCCTCTGTTCTCTTCCAGGAGTTTTATGATTTAAGTCATATACTTTGCCCTTTTCTGCATTTTGACTTGTACTGGAGCACGGAGAATATCACTCCGCTTGTGTCTTCATGGTACCCTTCAAAGACTAGCTCATTGTATATAAGTGGAGTTATTTCTCTATTCCACGCCATTGGTCTGTTTCTATTTTTATGCCAGTATCATATTGTTTTAATTACTATAGCTTTGTATGCAAATGTAAATGGGGACATCTGATGCTACAAATTTTGGGGGGTTATTTGAAGGTTTTATTTGCTTTGTAAGAAGCTGGGAAACTTACTCTCCTTCTGTAATGACTGCACTGGCATTTTTTTATACGGATTTTGTTAAATCTTTATATTGCTTTGGGTAGTATTGACAGCTCAACAGCATGAATTCTTCTTATTTAGGGACATGAGATATGTTATTTTAAGTTTCTTTCATCCATAACTTACTGGTTTTTACTCTATAAATCATTCACCTTCTTGGTTAATTTTATCCCTAGATATTTTATTTCTTTTGCTGCCATTGTAAAAGGGATTGTTTCATTAGTTTCTTGTCGCTGGGTTATTATTTGTGTATAGAAACATTATTCACTTTTGTAGTTGTGTTTTTATCCTGTGACTGGACTGAATTCATTTAGTAGTTCTGAGAGTCTTTTGGGTAATTGTTGGGATTTTCTTCATATAGAACCATGTCATCTGCAAATTTTAGCTTTCTGATTTGGATGTATTTTATTTATTTCACATGGCTGATTGCTATTGCTGGTACTTGTAGAACTATGTTGAATAGAAGTGGCAGGAGTGCTATCTTTACCTGTACCAAATTTTAGTGTGTAAAGCTTTCTGCTGTTTCCCATTTACTATGGTCTAAGTTTTCATAAATGCCTGTACTGTGTTGAGGTGTTTTCCTTCTGTACTCATGTTTTAAGAGATTTATAAGGCAAGGGTGCTGCACTTTGCCAGATGTTTTTTCAACATCAATTAGATGATTATGTGGTTTTTCTTTTTTATGCTACTCATGTGACATATCACATCAGTTTGTTTGCATATGTTAAAACTGCCTGGTGTAGCAGTAATAACTTTAATTTAATCATGATGTAGGATCTTTTTTATGTGTTGTTAAATTTGGTTTGCTAATATTTTATCTTCAGAGATATTGGCCTCTAGTTTCCTTTTCTGTGATCTTGGGTTGGGTATCAAGGTAATCCTTGCCTCATTAAAATGTGTTTGGAAATGTTCCTTCTGGCTGTATTTTTTGAAGAATTTAAGCAGTATTATTAATAGTTCTTTGAATATTTGGCAGAATTTAGCTGTATATTCTTCTGGTGGCGGGTTTTTCTCTGTTGAAACGTTTGTAATTAATCTTCTGATGTCTTTATCTATTGTGTATGTTCATACTTTCTATTTCTTCCTGGTTTGATGTTAGTAGGTTTTGTTTCATTTTGTTTTTTGTTTTTCTAGTATTTATCTAATTCCCCTAGGTTATCCAATTTGTTGGCTTATTATTATCATTCATTATAGTCCCTTGTGACTCTTTTTTTTCTGTGACATCTGTTGTAGTGTCTCATTTTATTTGAGTTTTGTCTACTATTTTTTTCAAAGAACCAACTCGATTTTATGGAATTTCCTCTGGGTTTTCTGTTCTCTGATTTTTCTGTTCTGATTTTTATTATTTCCTTCTGATAACTTTGGATTTAGTCTGTTCTTTTTCTTATTCCTTGAAATATAATGTTAGGCTCTTTATTTAGGATCTCTATTCTTTCCTGGTGTAGGCATGTATTGCTATAAACTTCCATCTTAGAATTTCATTTAGTACATCCCATGAGCTTTGATTTGTTGTATTTACATTTTCATTTGTCACAGTTATTTTAATTTCTGCCTTGAATTTGTCTTCCATCTGTTGGTTCTTCAGAAACATTGTTTAGTTTCCACACATCTGTGAATTTTCAAGATTATTCCTCTTTTTTATTTTTGGTTTCATACCACAGGAATCAGGAACAAATGGAGATATTTTTTTCATTTCTCAAATTTCTTCAGATGACCTCACACATAATCTATTCTAAAGAATGTCACATATTCATGCAAAAATAATTGTATATATTCTGTTATTTGATAGGAAGCTCTATTTATGTCTGTTGGATCCATTTGGTAAAAATAGAGTTCAAATCCAGCATTTTCTAATTAATTTTATGTCTTGTTGATCTACCATTGTTGAAAGTGAGGTATACAAGTCTCCTACTACAGCAACTACTAGTATTATTACTTTTATTTTCATTTTATATGCTCTCTATTCCTTCCTCTCCATTAATATTTGCTTTACGTACATAGGTACTCTAATGTTGGGTACAAATATATTTATTATTGCTGTGTTATCTTGATGAAATGACCCCTTATCAATAATTAATTACCATCCTGTCTCTTGCAGCAGTTTTGTAGCTGGTAAGAGTACAGCCGAGCCTCTGTCTTTTCAAGTATTTGCACGGAATTTCTCTTCCACCCTTTCTCCTTCAGCCTGTGTGCATTCTGAAAGCTAAAATGAGTCCCTGTAGGTAGAATCTGTTTACATCTTGTTTTTATCTACTCACCCATTTTGTATCTTTTATGGAAGATCTCACCCACTTACATTCAAGATTATTACTGATGAATAGGAGCTTCTCCTGTCATTTGCTCACTGTTTTCTCATTCCTGTATTGATTTTCTTTTTCTCATTAATGTATTGATTTCCCTTTCCTCATCTTTTTTTCTTATTTATATGATTTGTTGAGGTTTTTTTTTTTTTAGTTTTTTTCTTTTCTCTTTCTCATTTGTGTATATATTGTAATTTTTTGCATTGTATTACCCATTGGTTAGCTAAAAATTCTTATAGTGATTTTTGACTATTTTAAGCTGATAACTATGGTGACTATAGGTGCTCTAAACATTTATCCTCCTCCTCCCCACAGTTTTTTTTTTTTTTCTTTTGTACTAGAGATTGAACTCAGGACCTTGCATTTGCAAGGCAGACAGTGGCACCACTGAGCTAAATCTCCAGCCGGATCCACGATTTTTATTTTTATTGCCAGGATATACATCTTTTTCTATTTTATTTTCCCTAACAACTTTCAACTAGTTATTTTTTCAGCATTTTGAATTTTACTCTTCATGCAAGAAATCGGAAAATTTTATACATTACCTTTACAGTAATAGAGTATTTTAAATTTGATTATGGATTGACTTCTACCAGTGAGTTTATGTTTTCATGATTGTAGTAATTTCTTCATTTCCAGTGGTGAAATTTTCATAAACACTTCTTGTAAAGCTGGTCCAGAGGTCATGAATCTCATCAACTTTTGACTGTTTGGGAGAGACTATTTCTCCTTCATTACCGAGGGTTAGTTTTGGAGGACGTATTATTCTTGCCTGGCAGATTTTTTTCTTCCAATGCTGTCAGTATGACACCCGTTCTTTCTTGGCCTGAGAAGCTGCTGATGACCCAATGGAGGTTACTTTAAATACGACCTGACTTTCTTTTGGTGCTTCTGTAGTTCTTTCTTTTTGTGAGTTTTAACAGTTTGATTATAATGTGCATCAGGGAAGATGTCTTTGAGTTGAATTTATTTGGGAACCTTTGATCTTCCTAGATCTGACTGTCTTTATCTCTCCCCAGACTTGGGAAATTTCCAATATTTGTTTTGCTAAATAAGTTTTCTGTCCCTTTTTCTTGTCTCTTCTCCCGCTGAAGAAATGTGGTGAAAATATTATCTTAATGACATTCCAAAAGTCTTTTTTTTTTTGCTCTTTTCCCATCCTCTCACTACATTATTGCAGAAGCTCAAGCTTCACATTAGATATCATTTCTTCTCTTTGATGTAATCTGCTACTGAATTTCTGCATTGTATTTTGTACTCATTGAACTCCTCAGCACCAGAATTTCTGTTTGGTATGAAATATATCTCTTTCTCGAATTATTTTCCTAACTTTATTGAATTATCTATCTGTATTCTTTTGTTTCTTGCTGCATTTCCTTAAGATCATTGTTTTGAATTTTTCTTTGCAATCAGTTACTAGAGAATTACTGTCTCTCTGGTAGGTGTCAGTTTTCTTCTGTCCTTGTGTTAATCTCTGCATATCTGTTGGAACACTCAGTCACCTTTTTCTCATTTTAAAGAATGGATTTATAGGGCTGGGCGTGGTGGCATAGGTTTGTAATCCCAGCACTCAGGAAGCTGAGGCTGGAGGATCACAGTGAGTTTGAGGCCAGCCTGAACTACATAGTAAGACCTTGCCTCAAAAAATTAAAAAAGAATACATTTTTAGGAAAGACCAGTGGGCAGAGTGCATTGGCTCTGATAAAGCATGTAATCTCTGTGGAAATTTAGTTTGCATCTGTGTCAGGTGCTCCCCTGCACGAGGCTGCAGGGATCTGTGGAGGCACTGATGGCAAGGTGGGCTGTTAGAGTTTGGGAGTCAGGACCCTCCTTGCTCTCATTTGCCCTGTAGTAAGGAGACTTGATTAAGTGGATCTCTATTGATATTGGGTCTATGTTCTAGCTGCTCAGAGTGTCTGTGGATCTGTAATCCTGAAATCTGAGTTGTTGAACCTCTGTGATACTGTGTTGTGGGTTCAGATTCATTCTCTTAGACCTGGGTGGGTGCAGCTCTTCCCTTCAGCTGTGGGCTACAGCTCTAACATACTTTCACTTAGCTTGGGGCCAGACAGTAGAGATTCTGGGAAGCAGGACACGGGATGGGTATGGTTTTTCAGATGATGGGGTATGCCAAAAGTTCAGAGCAAGGGGATCAGGGCGAAGCCACAGCTTGGATTCTGGAGGCAGCAGGCACGGTGGGGACTTGGGCACCAAGAAAGAAGGCAGCATGTCCTAGCATCTCGGAACCCTGGAGTGGCGAGAGGCCTCCAGTATGTGGGTTGGATGTGTTGATAGTAAGAGTCCCAGAGTGAAGGTGCAGCTGTGACATGGGCTCCAGAGGACAAGGACACTGCCTTCCCTCCCTCAAGGAAGAAGGGCACCTTGGCAGCACAGAGGAGGGCTCGTCCAGGTCCAACGAGGTCAGGGCTTTGTCTCTCTGAGGGACCCGGCACCAGGTGAGATTCAGCACCAGAATCACAGTGGCTCCCCTGGACCACAGCTCTTTTACCCTGGGATGGTGGTGCTGGGCTACTTCTCACGCCATGTCTGCCTGGCTGCTCTGTGTTGCCTGCCCCACTGGGCCGTGCTGCCTTCTCCCTGCGGGTCAGATTGTACTCATTCTCGCGCATCAGAGCCACAGCTCTCCCACGGGGGCTGGGCTCCCCAGTAGCTGGGCACAGAGCATAGCAGCCACTGAGAAGGGGACCTTGAGTGCTTGTCCCTGTGTGATAGGAGCTGCAGTGTCTCAGCAAGGGAAAGGTACATTGTGTGCACCCACGGTGCAGTGGCAGCAGAGCGTCTTAGGGAGAGGGGGTCCGGACCTTGGGAAAGGGTCCACTTTAGGAGCGACTCCCGTTTGAGACAGCACACACTGCCGTAGCAGCCTGGGTCATGGACGAAGAACAATGCAGATTCCCCCTCTGGGCTCGGGATTTCTGGAGCAGAGGCTGCAGGTGTCCTTGGTGGTCCTGGGAGCTGCCAGGGGCAGAGCTGCCTGTTTTCCCCTGTAGGGAGAGGCCGGGATCCCAGCTGTGGGGATGGGCGGTAGAGGCAGTCCGGTCCCCTTTCTGTTAGCCAGCCCGAGTGTATCCACAGGGTTTGCACCGCTGCCTTGCTGCGCACTAGTGGTGCTGTCCCGTAGACGCTCCACCTGAAATGTATGCATTTACTTGTGTTGGATGGGGACAAGGTGTCGGGCAGCTCCAGCCGCCCGTCTTGCTGAACAATTTATCCATCTCCAGCTCCACCTCAGTGGCTGCCTGTGTCCTGTTGGACATGTGCTGTACATTCACTTGGAGTCCTCTTCGGCTGCAGTCTGAGCTTTCCTAAGTTGTCTCTGCTTTTATAAGTAATCATGCCTGACTTCACACGCGCGTGTCTGGATAAACGTTCAAGTTTAGACTTGCTGTTCAGCTAAAACTTCTGAAGAAGTTCGGAACTCTTCACTTCCGGTTCCCTTACCTCGTATTCCTGTCAGGAGTTTGGCCTTTTGCTCATGACTTTTTTATTACCGTGTATTCCCGTGTTAATGTTAGGAATAAAATGATGACTAATGTTTAAAAGCTGTGCTGAGAAGCAGCATGTTTATCCAGTGGCAGCATACAAGAAACATGAAAAAATGTATTTTTCTAGATTTTCAGAAATAATCGTATCTGCAGAAATATTCAAAGTAGAAAACAAAAAGCGCTCAGATTGTGCGAGGAGAAGACGCCGCGACTGCCAACGGCTGTGCACAGCAGCACGATCTCTGTGAGCGGCAGGCAGCCGGCCTTCTCCTTGTCGTTAAGAGTTCTGAGCACTCGTGCAGATTCTTCGTGCATGAGGACCGTCGTTTTCTGCATCACCCCGCTATTGCCAGACCTAAGAAAATCCTAAGACTTCCCTGCCATCCAGTGTGAGGGCCGCATTAAATTTCCTCATTTCTCCCCTGTGCTCCAGACTCATTTAACAGCCATTTTGTTTGGAATCCAATCAAAATTTGGTCCCCTTAGGGGTTTTTTTGTTTTTGTTTTTGTTTTTTCTTTCCACACCTGGTCCTGGGGATTGAAGCCAGGACCTAGCGCTCTGCCGCAACGCCAGCCTCTTTTTTTTTTTTTTTTTTTTTTTTTTGTT
>NW_022900945.1:6072801-6100758 GCF_012274545.1 Fukomys damarensis
TTTTTTGAGATCGGATTTCACTGAGTTGCCCAGGCTAGGCTGAACTCAAACTTGCAAACCTCCTGCCTCAGTCTCCCAGAGTGCAGGGGTGACAGGCGTACACCACCACGTCCAGCTGTCCCTTAGGCCTTTTCGGGAAGAGCAGTCCCCCTGCATTTCCTTGTTACGCATTTCCTCTCATGGCACTGCGTATTTAGAAGTCTCGACTGGTCATCTCTTGAAAGGGCCCGGACACTTGTCGTCTCCTCCTCACCCTTACCCTGCGGTCGTCAGTGGGTGTCACAAACTTACCGCAGCCCACCGGCAGGTGTGCAGTGTCAGTCTGTCCCACGATTGGGGATGCAGCTCTGTCCACTCAGCTGAGGAGAGCTCTGTCCCTCCAGGGCACACCAACCCCCGGAATGAATAAATAATGTGAGGGCTTTGAAAGCGCGTGAACATCCTGCTGCTGACTGCTTTTTAAACTGTGACAGCGTCCATGGATAACCTTGCGTGAGGCCCCATTAGAGATCGCAAAATGGACATATTCTTGCATTTTCTATATTATTTTACTATTCTTTTGAGAATTTTCCTTTTTGATCTTTTTTCTTCTCCCTTTCTCCTTTCTCCTCTCTCCTCTCTCTAGCCCAGTCCTCATTGCTATGGACTTTTGGATTTATTTTAAATTCAAGAACTGTTAAAATTTGGTAACTTTAAACATTCAATTAAAGTATAGCCCACTTTGGCTGATAAAAACGCTCAGAATCATGGTGCTCAAGAAAATGTGTATATTTAATAACATTAGCACGCTGATGTTATTTTAAAAATAGTAATTGTGGGGCCAGGGATTTAGCTCAGTGGCACCACACCTGCTTTGCGAACACAGGGTCCTGCATTCAATCCCCAGTTCCCCCCTCAAAATGTGATACTCTTTTGTAAGTCTCATTGCAACACGTTGAAATTAATTACTTCACAGTTTCTACTTCCAAAAATAATATTTGAAATTTTCAAGGTTAAACACGACAGAAAACATGTATACAATGTGCTTTTCCAATTTTTATAAGATTTGATTACTTTTTCTGAGCAATTCACTAAGAATAGATGATTATTGCTTTATTCAGTAATTCCAGGATGTTTAATATTTCAACATGTATTAAATCACTTTGCAATATTTTCATCTATTAGAGAGAAAGGAAGAATCTTTATGATTACTGGGTTTTTTTCCTATTTTTTTCTCTCTATAAAAGTTACTTAATGTCTTCTCCATATTTTAACATCCTTACTAATATTTCAATGACAGACATTTTGATCATCAAAAGATGATTTTCAAAAAATCCTTCATCTGTATTTGTGAATAAGTTATGATTCTGAATCTTTCAAAGAAACAAAACAGCTTCTGAGATGGAAATTTCTATCTGGAAAGTTACAAAAAAATTGAACTTATTTTAATATGAATGTGTTACTGTGATATGATATGAGTGTATATAGTGCATAAATGTAGATTTTTATATGGTTAATAACATCCTCTGCTGAATCTGAGTTCCTTCACTACTCTGGGACTTGGTTTCCTCACCTGTATGAAAAGACAAAGGTAATTGCTTCTCCTCCTTGTAAAACTTGTAGGAAGTTCTCATTTACAGTTTAGTTTCTCATAGCAGAGAGACAATTGAAGAACTAAGATACATCATGTAAGGTACAAATTCTCAGTGGTGAATGTGATCCTAATGTACACCTACACTGTACCAATAAAGTTAATTTAAAAAGATTATAGGAAGCCCTCATCTGATTAATGTAATTATCACCGTCATTATCTTTATATTACCTTGGACATTATCAGCCCTTATATGAATGTGAGGCCATAGTGCTTTTTTTGTTTGTTTGTTTGTTTTGTTTTGTTTTGGTACCAGGGATCGAACTGGGGACCTTGCGCTTGTGAGGCAGGTGGCGGAACTACTGAGCTAAATTCCTGGCCCCTATAGCACTATAAATGAAGGATCTGAAAGAAAGGAAAAGTAATTAAAGCTGATCTCTGTGTGTTGGCCTTTATACCGTTTACTTCTCACTGCCGGCTAAGATGGCCAGCTTAAATCCTGGGGTGCAAAACTCAGGTCATTAGACATCCATTTGTTTTAGATAAGCCCATAAGCATTGTTTTAGAGCTGCCTGTTTTTTATGCTCCATGAAACTTCACCCCGCCTCTTCCATCCATGATAAAATAAACCCTAAGGCTGTAAAAATTGTCAGAGGGATGAGCAAAACCACCTAGACATATCGGCCTCTTCCCCAACTCCCATCACCCAGAGTTTTGTTGGTTTGGGGTTTGGCTTTAGTCTCCTGTGTGACAGCCCCATGCTTCTGTCCCTAAATGGAATCTGGAGCAGAAATTCCCAGAACTCAAGCAAACTTGCCCAAATGCCACCCCGTAGAACGCGTTGTGTAGCACCGCCCTCTGGTGGTCAAGTCTCGGTTAGCCTTGAAATCCTTCCACTCACTATGGACCCGTACAAAAGTTTTGGGTCAACGAGGCAAAAAGTCACCTGTCTTTTAATAAATATTAAGCCTACAGTTTGCTCTTTAGGTATTTTTAGGAGGCAGGGGAAGAGAAAGGAGAATTTACGTTTATATCACAACCTCACCTGAGGGCATTGGAGCGTAGGCTCCACTGTCACAGGGAATCTGCTCTGCAAACATTCCTTCATTTTCTTCCAAAGGTGACATCTGGTCCCGTGTTCCTAGGAGGGCGTCAGTCTCTTACCGAGGCCACAGAAAAAAGGAAAATATACTGGATTCTAACAATGAATGTTGTGTTAATTGCTATCTATCAGTCCATTCTAGAAGGGAATATTCCTGTCTCATTGGGAAGGCGACCAGCATGACAAGCTAGTGACTGGCAGGGCTGGGATGTAAGCCTGGACCTTACAGTTTCGTGAGCTGTGTTCGTGTTCTGATCACTCTGGCTTCCCTGCCCCAGAGCTGGTACCAAGCTGTATTTGCATATTTTACAGATTTCTGATTATGATACACGTCCATGTAAAAATCCTTCTCTGCAAATTTCTACTTTTTAAATTGTCAGTTCATCACTTATCTTATAGAATTGTAATCTGCAACTTTTTAAAAAAATCATCTGTGTGTGTCTTTATTATACAAAGTGATAGTTTACCAGTAGACTACTGTTTGGCCCAGTTGCTTAGGGGCATTGAATAGCGCCCCTTTAGGGGAAGGAGAAAATCTGTTTTTATCCAGAAAATAATCTCACTGATGGGTCTGTTAGAGATAAAAGCAAGGCACTCCCAGCGGTAGTTTGTGTGTAAAAAACAAGACACAGAAAGAATTAAAACATTTCATTCAATAAAGTATCAGGAAGTACAAATTTTAGTCTTAGAAGCTTAAAAATTTTTAAAAAGTAGACCCTGGAGACTGAGAAACACATAGATTGGCAGGAAAAAGTTGCCGAATGACTCTTAATAACCTGGAAATAAACAGAGCCTAGAAAAGGATGGCCCCGTGAGAAATCCCTTGGAAGGAAAAATCAGACTATAATTATACAAAAATAGCATTTTTCAGGTTGCTGGGTATAATACAACATTCTTGTATTGAACAATAAAAAAGGGTTTGAGACTTGACTAAAATCATGATAGCAGTAGCTGGTCACTGTGGTAACCAGAGGTGAACTGATGCTGATGGGAAAGAGTACTTGTTAAGATTAGGTTCAGCTGATGTATAAAAGCCATAGAGAAAGAACATCAAGTTGCTTTTTCCTGAATACTCTTTTCTTACTTGGAAGAGGAAAGATAGAGCGGTAGGCACTAGAGCTAGGAAATGCCATATTGGCCACAGTGCTGTAAGCAGATCTACAGTTAGCCTGGGAGTGTAGAAGCAACAATTCCTGCCAAGGATCAGAACACTAGAGGCTGTTTCTCTGTTATGAGGCCAACTTAGCTGCTATGGGACAATTTAAATTACGCAGCCTCAGAGAGCACAAGATTGCCCTAAGATTGGGAGGACTTTCTGAGAAAGTGCTTAATTTGTCTGTTAGATTTTGTGTTCAATTTTGTCAGCCACTCTGAATAATATTTACATGTATATTATCAAAGGAGAAGTGGACTACTTACAGATTAACTGGTCAATTTACTGGTTAATTAGGCTAGGTGGTTTACATCTCACTTAATTCAATGAAAAGCTCATCACTGAAGATAGAAAGTCATATTTTTCCAAAAAATCTTTTCAAAATGTGTCCAGTAGTGGGTATAAATTTGAATATTTGAGAGGTCAATCATAAGAGAAGATACTCCTGCTGGGTTCTGCCATTAAAGAATTACCATTTTGAATTACCATTTTGAAATTACCATTTTGAATTAAATTACTGAATTGACTTGTCAAGTTTATAGTCGAGATATCCTTGACATAGGTAGGTACTCAGAATCTGGTTTTATGAGTGCCTAGTGTTTACAGCTATGAGCAGCCTTTGAAAAACGTCTCTAGTGCAGAAAGTAACTCAATAGGGAAAATAAACCAAAGATGAAGGAGTCAAGAGAATCTCTTATAAGGCTGGTCATTTATGATGGCTGCGCTGACCGGGCACTGCTGTGTTAGTCAGAGAGGACTGCTGTTAGGGTATGAATGTGGTCTGTCCCCTTCGAAACCCATGTTGGAATTTGGTGTCCAGTGTCACGGGGCTACGAGGCTGTGTGGCCGTTAAAAGGTGAATCTGGTGATGGAGAGAGGTGGAAGCCTCTGACACTCAGGAGTGAGCTCTCACTGCTGAGACCATTGTAGTCACCAGCGAGTGGCTTATTGGAAAGCATGTGCATTCTTACCTGCCTTTCAGCGTGAACCTCTCTGCCCCATACACCTGCTTGCTTTCCCACCCATCTGCCATCATGAAGAGTCCTCAGCCGATCTCCTGAGAAGCTGAGCAAACACCAGTGCAGGCTCTTGGACTTCCAGAACCTTCTGCCAAAGTCAACCTCTTCCTTTGTAAATTACTCAGTCTGTGCTACAATGACAGAAAGTGGCTGCTGTAAGAAAGGACCACAGACCAAGTGGATTAAATAATAGAGATTTCTCTTTTCATATTTCTGGAGGCCAGAAGTGCAAGATCAAGATGCTAGTAGGGTTGGTTTCTCCTTAGGCCCTTCTCTATGGCTGTGCACAGCTTCCTTCCCACTGTTTGTTTTTTGTTTTGGTTTTTTTTTCATTAAGTTTATTGGAACATTTAAAGCAAACAATACGGTCACATTTATCACTGGGATCTTGTACCTTTATGTGATGTGTCTTGGTTCTTGTTTTTGCCCCATACCCCTGTCCTCCCTTCACCCCCTTCACCCTTCCCTATTCACAGAGACTTTGTTTCTGCTTTTTTCATTTTTTTCACATTTTTTCTTTTCCCTTATTTCCACTATGTTTTCTTCTCTGCATGCAAACATCCCTGGTGTCCCCTTATTCCCCTAAGGACACAGTCCTGTTGGATGGGAATTCCACTGTCATGCTGACATTTAACTGTAATTACCTTTATAAAGGCCATATTCCAAACACAGTCACATGGGGGGCACAATAAAAGCCCATAAGAACTTGCAACGTCTAAACCAGAGTAGAAGGTAGAGTTCATTAATAAATCTATACAAGAAATATGTACTGAGTATCTGTCAACTATGTGCCAAGCACTGTAGGGGGCTCTGGAGGGTTGCAGTGATTAAATGAAGACCTAGATGTTATCCTCCAGGTTGGCAGGAAAAAGTCACTTAAACAGTTCCACTGAGTTAGGTGGAAAGGGCTGAGTTTGCTGAGCTATGCAGATGCATTCAGCAGGGAGTCTCCCTCTAGTCTTGCCAGATAAACTGTGGAATACACAGTCCCATTTGAATTTCCAATAATCTACAGATGAGATTTTCATATAGATGCAGCCCACATATTGCCCGGAGGCATATTTATACTGTTCATTTGAAATTTAAATTTTAGCTGGGCATCTGGGCTTTTGTTGTTTGTTGGGTTTTTGCGTTTGTTTGGTTGCTAAATCGGGTAACTTCATAATAGAATTTGGGAAGGTCCAGAAAGCTCCACAGAAGAGATGGCATATAATCTAAGACCCAAAGGAATAACTTAGGACAAAAAAAAAGAGTAGGAACCCACAAGAAAGGAAGAAAGGAGTCGTGGGTTACAAAAAGATGGCGGCAGTGCAGGTGGGGCCCAGCGTGATACGGTGGCCGGGAAACGTCGGACAGGTCCTCCCCGAAAGCTGGAAGCAAGACATGCGTGAGGAGGAGATGGGAGAAGTGAAAACCAAACCCCACTGTATGGAGTCTAACTAAGTGGGGCTCACCGGTTCTCACCAAGACTTACTGACTGAACCCTAATTTAGATATTTATTTACTAAATTTTTTATTAAGGCCCCATTTCTGTTCCTCCTTTGTGACCGCAGTGCCTTGAGGAGTCCCTGACTGGTTTCCTGGCTCAACACTCTAATTGTAGGAGTGCCTTCAGCATTGCCAGACATCCGTTCATATTTTTGGAGATGTAACAGGACATAATTGTAATGTATAAATGGCGATTTCTAATATTATCCATTTTTTACTGAAGCAGAACAGCATCTCTGCACTATAGGTTAACTAAGAACAATAAGATACTTTGTTGTTAAAGAAAATAAAGTTGGTGTCTGATTTATTATGTTTATTATAACCTACTAGGGTAGTATTTACTTACCTTTTTACTTATTTAAAATTTCTTCTTGGGCCGGGCATTTAGCTCAGCGGTTGTACCTCCTGCCTCGCAAGCACAAGGTGCCACATTTGATCCCCGGTACCAAAAGAAAAAGTTCTTCCTTTCTTAGTATGTGTTTGCATTGCACAGTAAGTGCATTCATCCTGGGGACCTGGTGCACACACACAGAGCATTCTGATCTCTTTTACTTCCCCTTCTCCTTTCCATCTCCCTCCATCTCCAAATCCCCTTTCCATATCTGCAGTCTACCTCCCTGTCTTTAGAACATAAATGTTACTATAAAGGACGTTTCCTGAGAGAGATGAGCCATCATTTAGATGTCCCCATACGTAAATTCTAGAATGCATGAAAATGCTTGGGCTTTCCTTTTGATGAAATCTTTAAAAAAGTTTTCGATCGTCAGCTCATTAGGGATGGATATTTTCAAAATAAAAATGTGAGAGTCTTCTGTCTTAGGAATGAGCAGGTTGAGGTCCTGATAAGTCCTCAGAGGCAGCTTCAATAAAGTAACCACAATGAATGTTAGAAAGCGTTCTGAGTGCAGAAGAAAACAGCTTTCATCCCGAGAAGCCAGAATAGATCACAGAAGGAGTGACTGTGAGCTGTCTTGAAAAAGATAAAGATTTTCCCAAGTTAAAAAACAGAAGAGTGAAGATCATCCCTGGCAGACAGAAACATTTGCAAAAGTGTAGAAGAGTGCAGGGCCATTGTGGATGTGTGTCCGCTGGAAGGAAGTGAACAGCATCTGCAGGGCAGGCTAAGAACCCAAAGCCGGGATCCAGAGGAGGAGCCGCCTTTAAAATTCTGACTCATTTATGACCCCAAAAGCAGAACAGGGTAGAAAATAGGGAGGAGAGGTTTAAAGTAGGGGCGGGGGAGTGTTGATTCCTTAATTTAAAGATAAGAGTAGCTTTAAAAGGCCAGAAATTGAGGAAGAAAATTATGAGAGCTTGTGATAAACACTTCTATAATTTAAAAGGCAGTGGATGAATCATGGACAGAGGATAAATTTATTGGAGAAAACAGTCTTGTGAGACCTGTAATACAAATATAAATATTTTACCAAAAAAAGTCTTTTGTGCATTATTCTGACATTAAGATTGTATGAGCGCACATATTTCTATTTAAAAGTAAAAATTGCCTAAATTTAAGAAATGCCTTTTATTTTCTATACCCTACTCAATTCTCTCTACTACAATCTTTAAATAAACAATCTACCAATATTCATGATAATGGGAACAAACAAAAACTTTATTACTATACACATATTTTCTTTACTGTGATTGGGGGAAAAACATTTCTAATGTATACGTGAAATGCTTAATATACAAGAGTGAAAAGATGTTTGTAAATTGTGTAGTACATTCACCTATTTCAAAATGTTCTTATTTCCTCTGCTTCAAACGTGCACATAACACGCTGAGCTGAACTCATTGAATGATTTCTGCTGCCATTTCCCGCTAAACAGATGGTTAGGGAGGCTGATAAAATTATGTAACTTTTCTCCTTCAGATTAGATACGGCTTTTGGGTCAGAGCCAATCTAGGAAGATAGTTTTTGCCCCTTAATGAGGAGGCAGGTGCATTTCATTTTCTACTGATGTTCATTTTGTCCCGTGTTTTGTTCTCCATCTATCTAGAAAATGTGAGATAGAAAGAAGATTTGTTCTGACAGCATTCATATGTTAATCTCGCTATAATTGCTAGAGGTGGCTTCAGTTCTTACCCAGTTCATGAAAGAAAGTAAAACATTGAATTTATATTACTAGAAGAATTCTTTGGTTTGTGACAGCCTATGTTAGTGAGGGACATAAATATTCTTGATCTACAGCCTAGTGCAAAATTTCAGGTCTATTCAAAAGAAATGCTATCAAGAGACATTTCCATTTGAAAGGGTCCATTAGTGACAATGGAGAACAAAATCTTAGGAAATTTTTTTTCTCCCTATTTATTCATGCCATTATGAATACACTTCCTTGGAAACATACAACCAAATGAGAAATTACATAGTAAAATGTCATATTCTGTTAGTCTTTCACAAACAAAGCTGTAATAGCTGTTTAATCATTACATGGTTCTTTTGTATTAAACCATTTGCTGCATAACCACAGCCAATAGTAAACTTCCAAACTATTATCTGGATTATTTATACACTGTGTTGGAAATGTACCTGGAAATGAGACTAATTATCAACCTTAGGTTACTATAAGTGAAAAAGTTGGAACCTGGCTGACTGGCAGATTGCCTAGGAGTAGAGAAGAGAATTCCCAGAAATGATGTTCAAATGTGATGATTGGGGAAAATTAAGTTGCTTCTTATTTGCACTCAACTGAGTTAAATCCATTTATAAACTGATCTTATAAACCTAAATCAAAGGAGGAACTAATAAAAGCAGAGATTTAAAACACCCTAAATTTTACTTTGCTTCATCAAACTGACAAGTTTGAAAATGAACTGATAATGTTGTTTGCCGGAAGGTTCAGAGAAATGGGTATTCGTTCCTATGTCATACCCTGGGGGGTTTCAGTTGGTGAAAGTAATTCAGTCATTTTACATTATTTATCAAAATTAAAGTGTTCAAATCCCTTTCACCTCATAAACACATAAGAATTTATATTTGAGATTGTTTATCAAGGCGTTAATTAGAATTTGGAAGAAATGAGAAGTTATATAAACTCCTTGGACAGGAACAAGATTGGTCAATAAATTGGACATTTTCAAAGTCTTGAAAAAATGTTTCAGGGAATGTTTAATGATAAGAGAAAATGTTCACAGTTTAAGACTAAGTAAAGGGCCAGGATTTAGCTCAGTGGCACTCTGCCTGTCTTGCAGGTACAAGGTCCTGAGTTCGATCCCCGATACTGGGGGGGACGAAAAAGACTTAAGTAAAAAAGCATGACACAAAACAATATATTTAATCCTTTCAGCATATGTTGTTGTGTACGCTTATGTGTGTGTATTTAAGAGAGCAGTGTATGTGAGTGACGGCACACGCTGTACTGTGTCAGTAATGCTCCAGTTTTGGGTGATAGAAGCATGGTAATTTGTATTTTCTTGTTTATATTTTTCTATGTTTTCTGATGTTTCAGTAGTAAGCATCCATTTATTTTATACTTGCAAACAACAAAGTAGAATTTAAAATTAAAAACGTCTAATGGCGCGCAATCATGTATCCAAAATATCTAAATATTTCTCTCCTTATTCGGTCCGTATCTCGATGAGAGTGAGCTAATGTTCATTAGTAAGATACACCCGCCTGTAATTCACGCGATCTGTCCTAATAGTGTGCTTTCTAAGTTAATGGAATTTCTCTTTTTAATCCTCTCTCAGATGTTCTTCGTTTTATTTCTGTTGTTAGTGGAGGATGTCCAGAGTAACACTGAGGGCTTTGTCTAGGAGGATTGCTTCTTCTAATCAAAACAGTCTCATCATTTCTGTATGATGTCTGTTGCATCAGTTTTTTCAGAAAATTTTAGCCTCTTCTGAAATCTTCAGTTCTTTGGATTAATCTGTTAGGTTCAAGTAGTTTTCTAAGTTATGGTTGCTGGAGGACAGTGAGCGTCTTTCTTTTCCAGGATGTGAATTTCTGAGAAAGAGTGGGCTTGCTCTCAGTTTTGCTCTTAATGTTACATCAAATGTTATTCAGAGTATCTAGTTTTTATACTCTTCCTGAGCCTTTTTTAATCTGAATGTGAAATTAGCCTTTTCAAATCATCTTAAACAAGTTGGTGATTTGAAGGCCAAACAGTATTTCCAATATTTATTTATTCATTACTCCATGCAAAAGAGAATGACCCTGAGTACATATTGTACACCGGCCATGTGTCACCCACTACGTGTGAGGAGTGCAAGGCAAAGACACCACCCTCAGGCTACTGAAGAAGACATGATGCCCGAGTCGGGCCCTGGGGTCTGCAGGTGCCACAGCGAGCCACCTGATGTTTGCATAGGTATGGCATCCACTTCCTGGGACTACCATAACACAGTACCACCAACTGGGGGGCTTAACCAACAGAATCTCACCATCGTGGGGGCCTGGGTCCAAAACCAAGGGATCAACAGAGTTGGTTCCTCTCAAGGACAGCAGGAGAAGGCTGCATTAAGGACTTAGCTGGCTTGTGGATGGCTGTCTTCTCTTGCGTCTCTTCGGAACCTCCCTTTTTTTGCATAGCTTTCTATAAGCGCACTAGTCCCAGTGCAGTGGGGCCCGCCCTGCTTCAGTGTGAGCTCGTCGTAACTGCTTCCATCTGCACTGACCCTTTTTGTAAGTAAGGTCACATCCTGTGGTACAGCGGGTCCAGACTTCAGCCCATGAACTCCAGAGGGACCTGATTCAACCTGTAACAGGGAGGGTTGGGAGGGAGTTTTTGTATGAGGCTAATCCTTGACTTCAGTTGAAAATGGCAAGGGAAAAGTGATGTAGTTGAGTTGAGCCAGCAGGAGTGTTTGGGAGAAAACAAAGGGAACACGAAAGGACCACGGCAGATCGGTACAACGCTTGTGTCCGTGTGTCACAAGGACACCGGAGGCTCTCGGAGGCCTGTGTTCTGTGCCCTGGTGTGCAGGATTGAAGCCAGAAAGAATGCTGTATCTATTCACGTTTGGATTTTAGAAAAGATTACTCTGATAGCGTTGTGATTTTGTCCACCAGCGGGACCCCATTGTTGGGCTTGCTTTTTATACCCTAAGAACTCGTCTGCCTTCTTTCCGCTTTTCCAGTGCTTGTTTGTGAAACTTTTGCTCTTGATGTTATTCTGTTAATTCTCTCAAATGCCGTTGCTTTTTACCATCTTCTGAATAATTTAATTCGGTAACAGTTTCCTTTCACTTAGAAATGAACAAATTCCATTTAGGGCACTTATTATTTACCGAGGGAATCAGAGTAAGTAGTTAAATAAATATTCAGAATATTACAAGCTGTTCTTTAAAGTTGTGTTTTTGATCCCATATCACAGATCAACGATTTAAAAACAATTCCAAATCCTAACAATACCATTCCGTTTGAAAATGAGTCTCTGATTCTGCCATTTAAAGCTTCCATAAGCCTCTCATTCAACCATTGTTAATTCTGTAAATGAATTTTCACTGCCGGAACTTCCTGTGTGGAAGGCTTCTTAAATTAATTCTTATTTTTAACTCTACTCAGCTTGAGGGTGACATCAAGCAGGCTTATGTCCTTCATGACTCCTAAAATCTTTCCAATTGGAAAGTAATTGCCTAGATTTATACCCAAAACAGCTTAGTTGATTAGAAGTGCATCACTAACACTACAAACCCTGTTTATTTTGTTGAGTCTCAAAACTGCAGCAGGCACAAATAGGACCATCACCAGCATTAATTAAAAAAAAATTAACACAAAAATATCAGACGTTTTGCAAGTTATGATTGGAAAATGAGCATAAAACAGCATGATACGCCTTGAAGCATGCTTTCTTTAAGTTGTTTATAGCAGATTGATAGGATAGGTCTTCTGTCGTGTCTTATAAAGGGCAGCATATTGATGTCACAAAAGGCAAAGAATTGCAGTCGAGTCGGCTGACTACATGGAAAGTGCTTTCCAACTCATGCCTGCTACACCTCCTGCTTTGTTGGAAAGAAGGTATGGAAGGAATATCACACATAAAGTAGGATTTTTACAAAACTATTAGCCTTTTATATACCTACATTTTCCTTAAGTAAAATAACTGAACCACATTAAGTATGCCACCCACTTCTCTGACTTTTCACTAGGTCGTGCTGAATCATTGTGCTTTATCTTGATAGATCATTAAGATCATACATCATCCTCTTGTACTTGGTGCTGCAGAATAAAAATTTCTCAAGATGTTAAACTGTGAGAACATCATCTCAGCAATCTCTTTGAGGATCACATAAGTGATTAGATGAGTTTCCCCTCAGACACAAGAGTCTGTGAATTAAATGGCCTCTGATGTTTCTGCTCCTTTCTTTGCGCCTCTCGAAGCAAACATCAGAGATTATTCCAGACATGCTCCTTTAAATTGTCACCTTAGGAAAGTTAGATCTTTAAGAGTATCCCGGTGCTTAGCAGTTTATATCTTTGTACTACTCTTGACTGAGGTTCACAACTTACCTGGTAGCCAGATTCTTCAAGAAGCATTAACTGGAACAGTTTGTTACTGTATTAGAACTTTCCCCCAAACTTTGGCTCTTTTTAATCTGATATTGACATTTGGTTTATACTGTCCTTACAGCTGTATTTGCATATTTAAATGAATTAGCATACAAGTAATTTCAAGAGAAATGGTGGAGAGAAAACAGAAGTACTAAAGTAGAGGATAAGTACCTATAACCCCAAAAATGCGAAATCTTAAAATGCAAAATTTTGGGAACAAACATGATACCACACGTGACATGTTACAGTCAAAACACAGGTGAACTATAACTACTGTATAAAATTATCTTGAAGGTATGTGAATAAAATGTATATAAAATATACATTTATTTTATTATTTATTTATTTATTTAGGCTTAGGTTCCATCCTCAAGATACTTCATTATGCAAATATTGCAAAATCCAAAACAATTTAAAATCCATTGCACTTTTGGTTCCAATAATTTGGATAAGGTATATTTAATTTGCATTGTTACTTACCTATGTGACACATTAAGGAAAAGTTTTGATTCTTAGGTTGATATTTTTTAGAATTGTTAGTATCAAGATGACAATAATAACAGTAAAGGAAAGAAGAAGGGTCATTAAAACAGAATTACTTGTGGTCTTTAAAAAAGAATATTCTAAAAGAAAAATATAAGCTTCAATTAGTGCTCCAAATTCTGTTCTTGCTTGTCGGCACCTACTATGACTAGAAGGCAAACTGAAATCAATTAAAGAATGAAACAGTCTCCCTTCGGTCACCTAAGATCTCATCAGGGATTTCTGCAGTATCAGCTAGAGGAATTTGTAAGACATCCCAACAAATTATAACCACTAGCAGGTACAGTCATGCTGCATGGTTTTGAAGATACACTGGCTTCACTATAGATTCCTGAGACTTTACCTAAGTGAAGTCAGTGGACAAAGGAAATCTGGGGTCCAGAAGGGAGGGGAGCTGGAGCCTACCATTGCAAAAGTGTCTTTACAGAAATAACAGATAAAGTAACTGCAGCTGCATTGAAGAGAACTTGAATAGCAAACCAGCGAATCTTGCAGACCAATCTTCTAAAATGTATGTCAGAAAACTTCCTAATTGTGATGATAAATGAAAAATCCTTAAATATATATATTTGGTTTTTTAAGGTATTTAGGAGATACTAGCTTGAACAAAGATAAGCATAGGGGCTCTTTTGTTTATTATCAAAAGTCTTAGTCCATTTGTGCTGCTGTAACAAAATGCCATAGGCTGTAGTTTTTAAAGCATAAATTTTTCACACTGTTCTGGAGACTGAGTTGAAGATCAAGGCACCAGCAGCCTCCATGTCTGGTAAGGCCCCAGAATCTTTGTTTCCAAGGTGGACTTGTTGTGTCGAAAAAGGAAATTGTGTCCTCACATTGGCCAAAGGGATGGAAGAACACAGGGCTAGTTTTCTCTAGCCCTTTTGTGAGGCATAAATCCAGTCAGCAGGAAAGAGGGCTCGAGACTGAATCGTGAGAGGCCTCCCCTCTTATTGCCACCACAGTGAGGATTAAATTTTAGGGTCAGTTTTGCAGGAGACACTGAGATTTGTACCATAACTCTGAACCCTTGGTGTGCTAATGTGTTCCGGTCCGGTCCTGAAAGGAAGCTACCGCCCACAACCCAGGAACATCGGCTGGGAAATTCTGCCATTGAACATGTAGTCGGGGCTGGGAGTGCAGCTTAGTAGAGGACAGGAGCCCTGTGTTCCATTCCCAGCACACACACACACACACACACACACAAAAAAAAAACCACACACTCACACTCACACACACACACTAAAAAAACCACACACTCACACTCACACTCACACACACACACACACACACACACACACACCAGGGAAACCGTAGACTCAGTGAAGCGTTGAGATCTGGAGAGTAGACATGCACCTTAGAAGATCAATATTAATACATTAATTATAAAAATTAAATATATTAACATGTAAATATGTTTCATTATTACTTAAATGTGAAGATTGTGGCAATATATAAAAAGGATAAAGTTAAAATTTCATAATTATAAGGTGCGATTATGGATTTATTTGTATGACATTTTATTTAATATTTATTTTCCTCAATTTTCTAAAAATTCATTTGCTCAAAAAAAACTTTTACTCATGGATGTTTCGCAGCATAAAATCTACTGTGTTGTACATAGTAAGCATTTCATAAATATTGCTGGGTAGATGATTGTATTGGAGAGATTCCTAGAAGTACTTTACGGTTACACTGAATTCTTTTGGAAAGTACTACTAGGAGTTGAGAGGGCTTTGATTCAGTTGGCTAAAGAAAGGTAAGAGAAAATCATAAAATATTTCATTTGCAAGAAAAGAAAGAGAAGCAGAAAAGATGAGTGCACATTTAAGAGAATTAGTGCACAACTAATCAAAACAAGAAAACAGGAAAGAAGGCCCAGGCCTGGGTACAGAGTAGGACCTTCATCAATAGTTTCAACTCCTGCTTTAGATAAGTTGAGCCTTATTTAAATTTGTCAGCTCATTAAGCATTTAGAAACAAAACCAGTAATGATGGTTGGTATTAGGCCATACTCACAGAAGGAGACTCTTCAAAGGCAGTAGGTGGGAATTCCTGGGAAGCTGGGAGACATAACAGGACCAGTGATATTCTTCAGTAAAGAAACTTGTCTGGAGGAATGCGTACTTAGAAATATTTAGCAAGTATCTCTATCCCAGGTACACTGCTGTCCTTCCTGATCTCTTGTCTTTATTGACAAGGTGATAATCACATCAAATTTTGCCCCAATAATAGTCCATTGATCCTGGGGAGGACAAATGGTTTCCTTGTACTGATAGCAAATCAGATCATGCAGAGTGACTGCAGATTTTCAGATACTGGGATGAGACGAAAGCACATCCATGAAATTTAAGCAGGTTTGAGATGTAATCAATAAAATGAAGCAAAAAAGTCTCCCAGGTCCCACTTCGAACCCTGGAATTGCCATGTGTATTGTCTTGATTGAGGGTTTCAATGCCATACTTGAGGTTAGATAATGATTTTAAAGATATTTCTTGAAGTTGGACCTGGAGAGAGCTTGGCAGGTTGCCTTATCCCTGTGACACTCTTAGGCAAGAGGTTTCCCAGTGAATAAATTAAAAACATTTGTCATTTGAAAAATGCAAGCCTGTGCCCAATAAGGCGGACAGCCAGAATATCTGCCACAAGAAGTCTTGGAAAGACTGAACTTTCTCTTGTCCCTTTATCTTTCCAGGTATGGAATATTAGGTGAGGATAACAGACAGACTTTGGTCTAAAATTCTAGAGAATACGAGGAGGTTGAAAGTTGGATGCTTTGATAGATATCTTCGTATTGTTTGATTCAACGGCTGTAGTCATAATTTTCAAATGGTTAAAACTCTCTTTGGTTTGCATTTTCAGCAGGGAAGGATTTGAAAAGTGTGGCAAGATCAGTTTCCTTGTTATTTCATCGTGGCCTTTCTAGCAAGCCTGCTGCTAAATGCCTTCAACTCCATGCAAAAGTGTTGAAAGGAAGGTTGCTGACATACATCGTGATTGTAGCTAAAGAAAAATCCCCTTTAGGTATTCAGTTCAAATTGAAAAAAATATATATGGTCCAAGAGAAAAGGGAATCCATGCAGTGTTGCGAAAACCCAGAAAAGAGTGCTCTTACCTTTGATTTCAAGAAATGTACAGGAAAGGCCTCAGCCAAAAGAAATTCAGGTTTCTTTCTTCGTGCCTTTAAGTCTCTTTGAAAAACTGAAAATCTAGGGATTCTCCTTTGAATGTACAGGTGTACAAGGTAGCAGTGGAGATCAGGTAGATCCCAGAGTCTTAAGCCTTTGTCTTTGATCTACACCTCCCGGTGGCAATTCTGTGCTTCTACCTATCATGTATGTGATGTATCCGTGCTTTCTTCTCTTTTCTGGGCACTTTCTCTTTTCTACCTCACTGCATTTTCCTCTCTAAATACTCAAAACATTGATTAACCTGCTCGCTGAATAAGAGAACAATCTTATTTCCCTCTCTGTTGCCTTTTCAGTCTTTGTATTTGTGCTAAGTATTTTGTGTGTAAATGCCCTGTCATGTGTGTGTGTGTGCCTGTGCAAGAGAGAACAGTGATACACTTACATCTTGACAGATGTTCACCCCCTTCCACATCGCTGCCAGTGTGACCAAAGTCTGCTCACGGAAAAGTGCAATGGCTGTGGGGCAAGGAGGTGTGAAATCTAAGCCCAGGTCTGCTCTATGCTTCGTGATCTTCACAAACTGGTCCACCCTTAGTTAGGTTATGCTGAAATGTTAAAAATAATAGGTGAACTTCTTATTGCTGGTGGGCACAAACTGAAATGATAAGACTGGATGAACAAAAGTAATTATCTTCTTTAGGCCTTGTATTCATTTATGTATACAGTTATAGTTTAATGTATCTACTTTGAGCCAGATAGTGAATGTGTGGCTAGATGTATTCACGTTGAACAGGGCAGACATGGTCCCTGCACTCACAGAGCTTTCAAATCTAGTGAACAAGATTGATTTTGAGTTAGGAACTAAAATGTTATCAGAGGGAACCCCAGCATACAGCTGTATAACATAGGCACAAGAACCATGGCCTTGACAAGTAGGGAGAGGTTGTTCTTAATTTGAATTTACAAAATAACAAGAATGAAGGGGGAGGCATAGTCAGGAAGGCCCTAGGATAAGAAGGATCCTGTAATCTTGGAAACGTGAAGGAAGCTGTGAATACAAAGAACACTGCAAGAATGAGAAGACTGATACCTGGCCAGGCAGGATGGGGTTCGGAAGGCAGGAGCTTGGGAGGCAGGAGTCAGAGGGCAGGACTGTATCACACTTGCTAAGCCACATAACTTTTAGACATCAACTGGAGGCAGGGAGGAGTTGTTGATGTATTTGCAGCAAAAGGGGAGCATAATCCTATTTGTGTTTTATAGAAGTTACTGCACTGTGGAAGAAAGATAGACATAGATGTGAAATGTGTCACTAGTTTGGTCTAAATTGATAGGACTGAGCTGCAGAAAAATAGGTTTGCGGCAGGAAATGCTTGGTTCATTTAGTAGTTAGGACTTGGTGATGGGTAAATGTCAGAAGTAAGGGGATTAGAGAAGTTAAACACAGTGCCAACGTTTCTGTCTTGGGAAAGTAGGTGAGTGAGAAAGGGTTTACTGATTTGGTGAGCACAGCAGGAAGAGGACTGGGAGTGGAACCGTAATTAATGGCACTCATTGCTTAAAGCCCGGTGATATCATTTATCCCATTATTTTGCAAATGAGGCAACTGAATGGAGGTGAAATAAAATGCCCACACTCACACAGCCAGGCGGTTTGGTCCGAAGTCCAGCTCCTGACAATAACATGTGCCAGGTGCCTCTCTGGAACATTGCTTCCCTGTACAAATGTGTTACGTTTGTGAAACCCATAAAACACGAAGTGGAAATGATGACAGCAATAAATCTGAGTTAGAGACAAAAGATTTAGAGCCATCTACTTACTATTTATGTTAAATGAAGCCAGAGTTGGGAAAGGTAAAAAAGCGTATGGAGGAAAGAGTATGCAGTTTGAAGGGCAACAGGCTCAGCATGACCGACCCTGGATCTCACTCTGACACCGCCTCCTGGATGGAAAGCAGAGGTCAGGGCTGGGAGGCTGCGAGTTGGGGAGCCCAGGCAGAGGGCACTCCCAGAAGGGTGTGTGTCTGTGGTATCTCATATGAGAAACTTAAAGTATAAATAAATTAAAGAGCAGGATAAAAGATAGCTAATAGAAACCAGGAGACAGAGTTTGCCAAGGAGAAAGGGACCAAGATATGGAGAGGAGGAAACTGGGGATGTACAAAAAGTTAAGCTGTGTCATGTACGTGTATGTACCAGCTTCTCTGATTAATAGAGTCATTATTTACTGCAAATGTGTACTAACCAGAATAAAATTATAGATGTGTGTGTATCCTACTCAAGAATAGAGAAAACAGTAGGAGACATTACAGAATACAGAAAAGTAATAAAGAAATATTTCATACTCAAGAATAGAGAAAACAGAAGAGGAGTCATTAGCAGATAAGAGAGGTCAACGTGTTTTTATGAGGCGGGAAAATAAGATGTAGTTTATATGCTTCTACATTGCAAAGAACATTGTTAATTACATTGTGAAGTATTCATAGAGGGATACAAACTGATTTATTCACAGAACTTTTTATAATATTGGAGACACCGGGCACTGGACAAGAAACTCAAGAGTTCTTTGGTGCTGAAAGTAGGAAAATTGACTGAAAGTCTTGTCTGCAAAGGAACATGGCTCCACCCCAGGTAGAAGACCAGCATACTCTCCTGCGGAATATTCTTCAGCTAGCTGCCAGATTATCTTGCAGTGAAACATGCCAAGCATACAAAATTTCCAATTAGCATTTTAGAGCTTCATTGTTCAAGTTTGGAAGACAGTCAGGGGTCATCAGGTATTTGTGGGAAAAAACTCTGTGATAAGAAATGAAGACCCAAAGAAACAGAAAATAGAACTCAGGGATGATCCAGGGAGCGTGTGGAAAATACAAAGCCCACAGTTCCTGTCTTCTGAGAGAAATGAGGATGGTGTGCACTCTAAAACACAAATTGGATACTGTGAAAATGGAACATTCAGGGAACAATATGTAACTCTTCTAAGGGAGAACTGTGCTATCAGATAAGGATAATAGATTTTGAAGATGAAGTTGAGAAAACTTCCCAGAAAATGGAATAAAAAAAACAAAGGTGTTGAAACTTCAGGAGCATAAATATTTGAATTATAGCATAAATCTAAGCCATAGTCTTTTCATCTAGCTAATGGGAATTACAAAAAAGAAAAAATTTAATAAAGAGTAAGAAAAAGAAATGATCAATTAAATAAGAGGCAGTTAAAAGGAATTGCAAGATAAATACCTCCAGAGTAAGAGCGTTCATCAGTTCCTCAGTACTGCAGATTAAGAAAGACACATTGACCCAAGACTGAAAAAGACATTACATCTTCAGTAGAGAGGAAATGTAAAACATGATTTTGCGTAGGAATGGAACTGGTTTATTTTTGAAATTAGAATGTACTATATAATAAAAAGTGCCTTCAAATATATAAAGGAAAAGTACTTCTGACCTAGCAGTCTGTGTACAGCCAAACTTTCAGTTGTTTCTGGATAAAATAAATCCATTCTCAGACATGCAAGGCCTCAAAAAAGCCGTATCTATAATTCTCTTCTCCATAAGTGAGTGGACATTATATTCTGCTGAACTGAAGGAGTAAAGCAGGGAGGAAAAAGATGTAGAATCCAGAAAACAGAAGATATAATACAGGAAGGATAACAGTGAAAAGAAATTCCTGGAAGACAGTTATATACAACATCTAGAAAACCAACCATTCCAACCTGAGAGAGCAGGAAGACAAGGTATTCCCAAAGGATTACTGATGGGGAGGGGGAAATTTTATATTTGGCCACACCAAGAGGAGAGGGCTCGAAAACCAAATTCGTGAAATGTATGTAGAAAAAACTAGCAAACAAGACTATTAGGCAACTTTTAACTCTAGAAAAACAAAAAGATCCACAAGAAATCAAATGTGATCTCATTGCAATAGTATATAATCACAGTGAAACAGAGAATATTAATTTAAAGCACTCTTGTTATCCATGTACTTTGATCGGTTAGAACTTGTGTGAGTCATTATTCCTATCCCTGGGAAACAATAACCAACACCCACAACAGAAGCAGGAAAGGGTTAATCTCACTCACGGTCTCGTGGGGTTCTGTCTGTGCGTGGCAGGCTCCAGGAGAGGCGTCACAGCAGGAGATGCAGCCCAAAGATGTTTGAGTCGTGGTGGCCAGGAAGAGGAGTAGGGGAAGAGACCTGGGAGGAAGGGGCAGGGACCAGGGACAGACTTGAAGCCACATCTTCCTGATATACTCAGACACACCCAGAAGTGTGCTTTTTATTTTTCAAACAGTGTGCCTCTTGTTTTCTGAGGGCCCTTGCACTTAATTATTATTTGCTTTCTTTTTAATGGGTAATTTTTTTTACTTTAATTAGTACATATTTGCAGGACATAATGATTACATCCCCTGTAGGAAATTGGTGCGAGTACCTAGCATGTTTCAACTCTGTTTTCTCACTTCTCTCCACTTCCCTTTCATTTTTCCAGCGTCACATTCATTTATAAGACCTTACAAAGTTAATCATTATCTGTATGAATTGAAAACCAGAGAATGAACTAAAGAACATATAAAATATGTAAAACAGTTGTACTAAGTGAAAATACTTTTAGATACATGTCCATATTACATTATAATAACCCTCTCTCCCTCTCCCTTCCCCCATTTCATACTTTATGTATGTACTGAGTTTTCATGTAAGAGAAACAATGTGATATTTAAGCTTCTGTGTCTGAGTTGCTTCACTAAATATTATGGTCTCAAGGTGGATCCATTTTCCTACAAATGACACGTTTATCTTTTCTTATAGCAGGGTAGTACTCCTTTATGTGCACATACCACATTTTCTTTATTCATCTGTTGATATATAAGCTGTTTCCAAGATTTAACTATTATGAATGTGCTGTTGTAAACAGGAGTATGCATATGTCACTGTGGTATGATGTCTTACACCTAGTAGGGGAATAGCTGGGTCAAATGGGATTTCTATGTTTAGCTCTTTAGGGAGTCTCCATACTGATTTCCATAGAAGTATGCTTTTCTAATGCTTGGGCCCTTCCCAAGCCAATCAAGTTGACACAATTAAGTTTATCCACCACAAAAGAATGTGGGAATGTATTATTAACAAAGTACCAACCCCCACCTTGTTCCATATGAGAGACCTTCAAAATCAAGGAGAAGCACTGCAACATTTCTTACCAATTTACTAGGGTTTGAGGGGGGACTCTAAATGATTTTAATTTATTTTTTGTAGGTAGAGAGGATAGATCAGGCATGGATGGAGTTATGATTGAGAAATAGTTCATATACCAAAGCCATCAGTGGACGAAAGAGAGTGTTCAAGAGAATGGTAAATGAATAGTATGAAAAAAGAGTAGGAAGATAGGACTACTAGGTAAGGATACCATCCACGGAACAGATTTTACAGAACGGGAGAAGACAAATAGCTTTTACATGCTAGTAAGCGAGAGAAAACTCTCTTTCCAACCCAGAAGTGAGTTAATCAACATGTAATACAAAAAAAAAAAAAATCAGCATACTCCATCTTTCAAAGTTACAGTATAAAGAACGTCAGGAAGAAGTCAGTTATATCTGCTAGGGGAAGGGTGAGCATTCAGTACAAGGAAGCTGGTTCAGTGAAGGAGTTGATGATGGAGGGGCAATCTCAGAGTTCAGAGGGGCGGTGGAGGGTAGAGGCTGGGATCGGGGATGAGTTTGGTACATTGTTCAGGATGAGGAAAGAGATAGAGAAGATGACCACAAAGCTTACATTTTGGGTTAATGGAAGGAAAAGCAGTCTTAAGGCTTTAAATTCCAGAAGTTTTGATGGACGTGGATACTGGCCAAACAGTGCAGGTGCAGGGTTTAAATTCTCTTTTTCTTTGTTTATTAAAAACAACAACAACATGTGCAGTGGCAGCAATAAATAGATCTAAGAAACTGCTGCATGGTCCTGCACAAAAGTACAAGTGAGACTTTGAACAACAGGAAGTATGAACAATAGATTCATCACCCATCTGAGAGCCAGAAGTACAGAGCGTGTGTGTCCTGGGTCACGTCTTCGGCCTCACTGCTGGTCGTCAGTCTTACTATTACTTACTCATATTAAAAACGTTTCACCTTTCTTCCTCCACAGCCCCTCCCCTCCCACTTCCCTTTCAGTCCAAACCAAGTTTTTGAAGTTGGCTCAGCTGTCTTCCTAGCCCATCCTCTTTCCTCTTTATTCTTACTGCTCCTACTGTAAACTGAGCTCGTATCTCCCACCTTTAAAACTGCAAAACTCTCAGCATCCATTTAGGGTGCCTAACAGACATCACATATTTACTGGGGCCATGCATAGGATGCTTAATAGGTGCTGAGTCCCAAATGGAGGCAGGAAGGCAGCAGTTCTACAATAGAGAACTCCAGGTAAGGTCAGGTGAAACCATAGTTGCAAATCATGTGATTCAGACTCCTGGAAATGGGAAGTATAGGAGATAGATAGAAAATAATGGAGGTTCCCCTCCTTTGTAGTCAACATTTTATTTATTTTTTCCCATAAGTTCGTTGGTACTTTAGTCATCATTTTAGTGTTTTTACTTTGCCTTCTACAGATGCAGGCAAATGTTTACAATTGCTTCCTCACCAGTGTATCCACAGAATATCCTTTCATTAATTTGAGAAGGTAAAGGAGGAATGCGAACAGCCTTTGGCTGAAAATCCAACAGCTGTTACACATATTCTACCTAACTTCATCCTAATTTTACCTAAGCTAATCACTTTTTAAAAAACAAAGTTCTACATAGTCTTTAATAAAATATCACTACTTTCTACTTCACCAATGAGTTTATATTCTAAGCAAAAATAAATTAATAGGTTAAATGCAAGTTTCAAAGTAATATTCATTGAATACAAATTCTGTGGTTAGTAAACTGGGTTGTGTAATGTGAATTTCATAGTAAGTGAGGCAAAATCTCCCTCAAGAACTTCCCTCATTCATGGAGAAATAGCACACACCATTAGGAAGTCATGTGGTCCTTCTGTCTGAGGGCACAACAGACATAGCGACCTTTTCATTAGCATGGGAAGTCTGTCAAGCACATTATCAGTACTACTCAGCCATAAAGGGTGATCAGGACAGAGATCGGAAGTAGAATCCCAAACACATCCATTTATTTGCTCATGTATTAATTTGCTCATTGTACAGTTGTTAGTGAATATTTACCATGTGTCAGGCACCAACAGAGATACAAGAGTGAGCAAACACAGTCCGGGGATCGAATAGTCCAGGAGAAAATGACATGAAAAGTAGCAGATTGAGTAAAGTATTGAAAGTGCCTTGATATAAGTCTGCACACGATTGCTTGACAGTTGGTCATTTTGACCTAGAAGAATAGGAAAAAGACATGGCAGAGATATCACGGAAATTTCTACAATGAATACAAACTGTGTTCTTGCACCCAGATAGAATTCATCAAGGTAGACTGACATTCCGTAGGGAACAACATGCATTTCTAAACTGTAGCTCGAATAGAAGAGCCTGTTCATGTCTTCCCGCTGCCTGCAGGGCCTAGGCCAGTACCTGGAAAGCAGTGGTTGTCTAATGTATATTCCCTGAGAACATGGATCTGGGAGTCAGCAAGAGCGCTTCAGAAATTTGCAAGTGCCATTTGAATATTTTTTGCAGAAATAAAAGAAATAGAGTTGCTAAAAAATGCTGGAGGTTTCCTTTCAACACTGGAGTTTGTGTAAAATTTAAAGCATGCTATAGAGCCATGTTTCTTTTTTTTTTAATTTTTTTTTCCTCGTTGAGTTTATTGGTGCATGTTAGGTATACAGTGCAGTTACATTCATCATTGGGATCTTGTACCTTTACATGACAGGTCTTGGTTCTCATTTTTTTCCCTTGTCCCTGCCCTCCCTCTACCCCTTCCTCCCCTCCCCATTTATAAACACTTTATTTCCATTTTTTCATTTTCTCCTATTTTTTTCTTTCCCTTATTACCTTTCCCCTACCCTTCCCACTTTCCCTACACCTTTAGCCCGTTTCTTCCTATTTCACATGGTCAATTATCTCATTAGGATCTTATGTGCCATTATAGCTTGTTCACACCAGAGAAACTATTTGGTATTCACACATGTGTGACTTATTTATTTCACTTAGGAGTATATCCTCAATATGTATCCATTTTCCTATGAATGAATCTAATTTCTCATTCTTTGTGGCTGAGTAGTATTCTATTTTATAGAAAAACCACATGAAAAACTAAAAGTGTAAATAAGATCCATGTTTGAAGTGAGAGTATAATCAAGATCAGATTTGTTGGTAGAGAACAGTAACAGAATATGGTTTTTTTTGCAGAAAGTATTTAATTTCCTCAGTAAGTTAAATATTTTTAAATCTGTGTATCTAATGGTACAAAATGGAATAAGCACCATAGGGTGTAGAAAACTGAATTTGACAACATATTAATGAATAAATGAACGGTGATTTCAAACCAAAAAAGAATAACAGAATTGAACTGATCCAGGAGTGTATTCTGGTCTGATTCTGCCACTCCACAGCATGTGCTGACGTAGACTATAAACCTGTCTGGGCCCATTTCTCATGTTAGACTGGAGAAAAACCTCTCTCACTTACTGGGATTCAGTGGTGCAGCACACATACATGTCCTAAGTAAGCTGTGAAGCATTCTAGAATTACAAACCGCACCAAAATTAAATTTCAATGCTGTAAATGTGGCCTTCGGAAGGCAGCGGATTAAGCAGTTTAGTGGTGGTGTGTGTTGTTGTGATTTCTTGTAACTTTGTTTTCTGTTCCACTCTAGTGCAGTGCCTGGAGATGAACACAAAACGGAAGATCATCGGCCGCCTGGTGCCGTGCCGATGTTTCCGGGGTGAAGAGGAAATCATCTCAGTGCTAGACTACTCCCACTGCAGCCTGCAGCAGGTGCCAAAGGAGGTCTTTAACTTCGAGCGGACCTTAGAGGAGCTTTATCTGGATGCCAATCAAATCGAAGAGCTACCCAAGGTAATTTCTGAGAACCTGGGCACACACTGTCAATGGTGATTTCATGATTTCCAAAGACTCGGCAAACTCGAGCCTTCTGAGTAATTGGCAAATCATTGGAATTGATTGAAATTCCCCTGATACTCTTGTCAAATTTTAATATGACTCCTCTAGTAATTTCATGTGCTGTATGAAAAACAAACCAAAGAAAATCATTTTATGGATTACACCCTGTTACTTTAAAGTGGCCTCCATTGCAAGGTTGAGACAAATAGCTCATGATTAGAAAACAAAGGTAAAACACAGCCCTGTTCTAGAACTGAAAATCAATATGTTGTATGTTAAAGTGATGTTTTAAAAGCTTGTATTATGTTTTAAGTGTGAGAAATGCTTTTACACAAACACACATTTTCAGTTAAAGCTATTATAGAAAGCATCTTTTGTTCTTGGCTTTTAAATATTAGCATATTAAAAATAACATTGAATTTATGTAACATAAAGCCAGAAAGATTAGTTTATTAAAAGTTTAAATGGTCAAACTTTGCACACATTGTCATGGTAACACTGTGCCCTTCATGGAAAACCAGATCTCCCATGATCCTCTTCTTCCTTACAGGAAAATTAAATGGTAAGAATTTAGCTGACTCAGACCAAAGCCTCTCGGCAGAAAGGTCCAAATCAAACTCAGTAGATCCTAACAATCACTTAAATAAATCCCTTAGTTTTGGTAGTCAACTTGGCATTTACCTGTAAAAGATTTAAGAAGCTGAGAGAAGAAAAACATGTCATTTACTACATTTTCATTGCTTTTGCTAAAAAAAAAAAGAGGGTATTAAATATTCAGTAACAAGAAAAGAATATTCTATAGTAAAAACTTGAATTTTATTATCAAAATCTGAGATTTCAATGTGCTGCGCAAAACAAATTATGAATCATTGTATTCATTTAGGATCAGAAATTATAGCATTTACATAGTGCTTCAAAACTAGGAACTATTTAGTGTATACAGTATTATTCCCTTTTGACACCCTGAGGGTATAGCACCATCTTGGATCTTTCCTCCGTAGGGCTGTGTCAGATCACTTGCTTTAGTACCACCACTGACACCATGAAAGGCTGGGCTGGAAAGGGCTGTCGCTGCCCCATAGGAAATCCTAGGGTAGGTTAGGCACCTTATTTACCTTGCCTCTTGAACACAGACATGTGTTTCACACCGTGGATACTCAGGCACCTTTTTGCTAGTGCCAGTTGGAACTACAGAGAGAACTTCCTATACTGTACAACTTGATAAGTAGAGCCGTGTAAGGCTAGACAAATCATAAATGTGGCATTTTGTTCTAATTTAGAACAATGAGTACAACTATGCATGTCTCGGGTCAGATCTATTGCCACATAAAGTACAGAACACACAATTAAATTTGAATTTTAGATTTTTTTAAAAAAGACATTTTGTAGAACTATTATGTCCCTAAAATGAATGGGATATATTTTTACTTTTTCTAAAAAGCTTTTTTATTTACACAAAATTCAAATTTAACTAAGCATCCAGTGTTTTATTTGCTAAATCTGGCAAGCTTAGGGCAATTTTGTCTTAACTCAAATTCATTTTCTAGATCAATGAAACAGATTTTGTAAGATAAATAGTAAAAACATGCTCAATTACTCAAAAGAATGTTTAATATCTATCTACCATGCTATACAGTACTTGAGGCTTTAGGGCTGTTACAACAGAAATAAATATCAATCCCTACTCTTGAGGATTTGACAGCTCAATTACAGAGAAAAACTAAAGCATTATAGGCAAGTGTTCAATAATATATAATCAAAGCCAAAGAGCCAGATAAACTGGCAGAGCTTACATATAGAGAAATGAACTATTCTTGGAGAGGAAAGGAAAGGACTTGACTAAAAAACAGAGATGGACAGTTAAGGAGGTATATTTGGGACCGAGGAGCAGAGTTGAAGGGTCTGACTTGGCAGGCGTGGTACTGGGTACTGACAGTATACAGAGAGCACTGAGCTGATCAAGACCGGGGAAGACCCTGAAACTCATGTATTGTTGTTGGATTTAATGTGTTAATGAGATGGTGCTAGGGGAGAGTCTTACATATCGTGTCAGATCAGGAGCCTTAGAAACAGCCTTGGACCATAAATCTTAAGATATTTTATTTGTTTGCTGAGTCAAAACAATGAATTGGCAAGAAATAAAAGCAAGTGTGCAAAAGGCAATATATTTTCCCATAGTTTCAAATGAGGGAGATTTCTTTAATTATCCTTTGTATTCCTGTGTGCTATTCGAAAGACTTCTCACATTCTCTGTAAATGATTCCTGTGAGTTACCAAGTTCAGTCTTTTTAAGGTTATAAAATAACCCTTTAAATTGGTTCTAAAATATGGTATCTGGCCTTATGGCTAGAGGAGTAAAGAGAAATTGTCTTGGGCCACATATAAATATATAATATTATATATATACATA
>NW_022900945.1:6100801-6193959 GCF_012274545.1 Fukomys damarensis
TCAAGTACTACAGAAAGCCAAAGTTTAACGATTAAATAAGAAAACTTATGTGTGTGCTTAATTGCCTGTCTTCACAGACACACTGAAAGGTGGGTGGGCTGAAATGCTGTCATTGGTAATCACCGCACTTCACTCATTAAGCCACCAAGGTTGTGTGACATTGATTCACGTGGGTTTCCACTCGGCTGGCTCCCGTGTGCTGCACAGGAGTCAGAGTTAGCCCTGCCCTGTGTCCGCCCCTCCACAGCAGCCCACTTTCACCTGTGCAGGACAGGCTGGAGCACCCTGCAGTAGAGTCGTGAAAAGTATCGCAGAAAAATAACACAACAATGTTAAGTCTTTGATCTTGTGGGGCCACATTACTAGCTTTTAGGGCGTGAGTCAGACATGCTTGTTCTGAAAGTCTCTGAGGTATTGAGATCTGATCTAAATTATGTGAGCTTTGAGGTATGATGGTAACAGGATGTGGTTATATTTGTTGTGCATTTGGAAATTAAAAAGCAAAATGGATGATATGTCAGTTTTTGCTGCATTAGATATCTCAATAGGAAACCTAATTCAAACTCAATTGTAAAAGAAGTAGGCTTGTTTGTCTCACATAAAGGAAGGTCCATCTCAGGACAGGATTCAGAATTGATTTGTATCCATCAGCCTTGTGTGCTCTCTCCTTTCTCTGAGGCTGGCTTCTCTCACGGTAGTAAAATGGATGCATCAGCTATAGAGTTCATTTTCTCAGATACCAGAAAAAGAGATATCTAGCCCCTGAAAGCTCTCTTTCTGAGAAGGAAAAGGTGTCTTCTATCAGAATTCCTCAACTGATTGTCCTTATAGCCCACTGGCCTGAACAGTATCACAAATGTATTGCTGATTCAGTTGCATTGTATTTCACTAAACAAACTACTGTGGCAAGAAAAACTGGATTACCATATTGGATGGGCCAGTGGGCAGAGATGTAGGTCATGGCAGCAGTACACGGGAAAGGGGTAGAAGGAATTTTGGCGAGGTTAACACAATGTATACTACCAACAAAAATTACATAATGATTGCTTTAGGAGGAAAATTTGCTCTTAATCTGTGATTATGTATAATGTTTTTAGAGACTTGTAGGCAAGTAGTAACCTCTTTGAGAATTTAAATCATGAAAGATTATATATTTTGTCTGCCGTCTTATTTTATTGTTTTATTTGTAGACTTTTTGGATTCCTCTGTGTGATAATCAGTCTTACTTGTCAACTTGATTGAAAGATTCAAGGAAATTCAGCCACTGACTGTGCTGTTAGGAGGTTGGGCCAAGTTGGAGATAGGCCTTTTCAGGGCATATCTGTTGTTGCTGCTCTTTTCTTTGTCTGTTTGTTGGCCACTCTGAAGTGAGCGGCTTTGCTACACCATGCTCCGCTGCCATGATGTCTGTGCCTTGGACCCAGCCAAGTCCACAGTGAAACCTCTGAAACACTGAGTCAAACTAAACCTCTCCTCCTTTGAGTTGCAGATATTGTGGATTTTCTCCTAGAGATAAGAAAGCTTACCAATAAATCAAATTGGTACCAGAGATGTGCGGCCATTGCTGTGACTATGCATGACCATCTATTCAGAAGCCTTTGGAAGTAATTTCTAGGAGGAATTTGGAAAATTTGGAGATGCAAGCATTGAGGGGTGATTTTGTTCAGAATTCAGAAGAGCAGAATACTGATGAGAATGTACACAATAAAGGCCAGGCTCCTGGGGTTTCATATGGGAATAAGTATTTGGAATTGGACCAGAGGCCATGCGTGGCACATGCTGTCAAAGAATTTGTCTACATTTTGTTCAGGCCCTAATACTTTCTGTGAGGTGGGGTTTAACAGTGACAGAATAATTGACCTGGTGAAGGAAGTTTCAGGGCAACTAAATGCTATGGCTGTGAATTGGGTACTGATGGCTACTTATACCTAGATTTATAATGAGAATTAATAGAAATAATCAGAGCAGAAAGATTTGAAAAACTTAAATTTTTGGCACCAAAAAAATGTGTAAATTTGGCTCCGAAGGTGGTATAATTGCTTAAGAACTTAGGACCAGTATAAAGACACAAACACAGTGTTTGGTACAGGTTCAAGAAGAAGGATACCGTAAGAGCATCTCAAGAATCAGCAAGCCCCCAGCCATTGCAGGCTTAAGAATGCAAAAGTGTAAAACTTACATTTGAGAAGTGAGCCCCTAGGCCTCTACTTGGAAAGGGATGCCTAAATAATTGGCCCTGACATTCATCTTACCTTGCTTAGCCATTCAGGCACTCAGAAACTACTGCGACCATGGCCCAGGAGAGGCTGCCTGCTGTTTGAGCTGATGGTAGACCCTGATATCATCTACATTATGCTGGTTCTCTGGGCATATATAATACAAGAATTGTTGGGTAGCAGAGCCTTTCACTTTCAAAGGAAGAGGCCATGAAATGTTCCCCTGAGATGTGGATGCGTGAAACTGTGAGTGTAAATCCAAAGGTGTAGCAGAGATCCCGGGATGTTGCATATGCCAGGAGTGAAACCGCTGCTAAGGAAAACTGCTGGCAACCACCAGGGCCGGCACAAAAGAAAGGCCGTTTTGGCTCCACTCAGCAAGGCCACAATGATAGGGCCTCCCAGTCCACCTGGAAATTACATCTCACCCCCTTGTTCTTCGTAATGGACATGGAGCTGTAGATTTAATGATGGCCCTACTGGGTTTTGGCCTTGCTTCGGTCCATTTCCTTTCTGTCTCTCTATTCCTCCTGTTTGGCATGGGAGTGTTGATTATACCATTGTATATTAGGAATATGTAACATGTCGTTTTAATTGTATAATGCAAAAGGCAGTGATGGTGAACCTTTTAGAGTTTTCATTGATAACAAACAGCGGGCTGTCCCACGTGTGCCATAGGTTTGCCAGCCCTGTCATAGGGCTTCAAAGGTAAGACGTAAGGGCTTCACCTTACGTCTCAGTGGAGACTTGCACCTGGACTTTTGAGCAATATTGGAACAATGTTGGATCCAAGTTTGAGACTTTGGAGAGGGAAATGTGCATTTTCAGCTGTGCACAGGGTAGCTTTATGATGTTTGGTTGAGTTATGGTAGCATATTTATTTGGAGATTTAGTATGGTTTAAGCAGATGTGATTAGATATCAGTTTGACAAAGGGTGAATTTTCCCAGGTGAGTCTTGTTAACTCAACTGAATAATAGTCCTGAAGAAGTGATTAGACTATGTAGGCACTGTCCTAGCCAGTGGTTGAATGCATCGACGTTCCCAGCTGGGTGTGCTGTTTGCAGATGGAGCCCAGTTGGAGGAAGTGGGCCACTGAGACCATGCTGTTGCAGGATTTATTTCTTGCTGTTGCTCTCAAACTCAGAGCGCTTTATGCATGTGAGTTAGACCTGGCACATATTCTCAAATAAAGCAGTGTGCTAACTGATCATAGCAGCAGTCACGGAAGGAAGGCCGTGGGCCTGCTTTTACTTGTGTGAGAGGACAGAGGGGTAAAGCCCTCTCCAAGTCCTGCAAACTTCATGCTCGGCTCATTAGTTTGCACTTCTTTGTCAACAGACAAAAATGATAGAGTAGAAGGAAGGGCTCAGACAAGCAGAGTACGACTGTAGTGACTGATTGTTTTCACAGAAGCACTAAAGTGCAATGTAAAAATTCTGGAAAGGACCTACAATTAACACAAGTTCAAGTTCTGCTGCTCATTGGTCATGGGACTTCCAGTAGGTAAACTCCCTGGAGCCTTGGCTCCTTCACCTGGAGCAGATGATGCCAGTTTATTCTTATCATCTCCTGGGAGCATGGCAAAAACCAAATGATAGAGTATAGGAAAGCACTTTAAAACCGGCAGAGTAATCTGTAGTGCTTGACTAAAGAGAAATAGCTGATTTTAATATTGAAGGAGATTGAAAGTCTACCGTGTTTCTTTAAAATAATGACGCACACAACACTACAGAAATTGTAATTGGTTAGATGGCTACAAATGTACTATTTCAGATGGATTCGAAGTCGTATCTTTCAGGTGTTCAGGTCACAAAAACTAACCAACCATTTTAGGTAAGGGTGAGCATTTATTGGCTCATAAAATTAATAGGAACCTAAAGAATGCTATATGGAAAAGGGCTAGGAAAGAAGAGAGCTGCTCAGAATTCACAGCTGGGTCATATGCTGGTGTTCTTGGGGAGACAGCCACCTCCAGGGACCCCCATGTGACTGTGATACCTGTTCACAATTCAACTTCCAGGTGCCCAAATCGTGTCCATTGAGGGCTGCATTAAAAGGAAGGTCAAGATTCTAATAAAACAAGGGGAATGGGCACCAAAAGAGAAAACTGCAAATTCTCCACATATCCTCAGTTTTGTTGATTGTTCTTTCTATTCACAGCTATTTTCTACTGGAAATTTATTAGTCTAGAAACAGGTTTCTGTTATACCTTTAAATAAAATTATTCGAATCAAAGGCACTCATTTATTTTGAAAGCTCTAATACAGCCAAAGAAGCCCCAGAAGGAGTATTTTAGGATGACAGATTTTGAGATGCTACTTGATAGTTGTGATTGTATGTTGTCAAAACTGGGAAGATCATTGATTGTTGTGTTTTTCCCTTAAAAAGGGAAACTTTTGAAGTAAAGGAAACTACTTATATTACTGCAGTTTGGATTAACAGTTGTTAGGAATGAGAAGTACGATTTGCTCTAGGTTAACATGACCTAAATTTACAAATACAGAACATAAAGCTGCCACTTGTTCAATAATGTTATGCAGTTTATAATTTCATGTTGGCAATAATTCTTTTAGAGCATCTTCCAAAAACATGGGGTTGTCCATAACTGTGGCCCTGGACAGACCATGGAGGGCTCTCCAAGGCGCACAGCTGACCTTTCTGACCTCACTCACTCCCTCACAGTTGCATTTCTGTCTTCCAGTATAAAAATTCTAAAGATTTTCTGAATATGTAAAACTATATACAGAATGAAACATTCTCATGTATATTTATATATTCATGTGATACATAAATAATCAAAATTTGACTTTAATTTCTTGCCCAGAGCTTAATTTTCCAAATCTGTTCTTTATTGCAGTTATTTTGACATTCAAGTGAAGTTATTTCTGTTCAAAAATAAATGTTGTAGGTGAACTCTCTCGGGACCTATGGAAGAAGGAGATGAAGGACATTGGCAAAAGCATAGTTTTTGTGTGGAAAATATTAAATAATTTTTTTCTTACTCATGTTTCTGTTTTTGCTTAAAAGGTTTCGCTAATTAAAGTTTATCATAACAGTACCTCTTAATAATGTATAGCAGTAACTAGGACCTCCTCGTGCTTTCTTTTATTTTTAACCCTTACCCAAAGCAAATCTCAGTAAAACCTGATTAACCCACCCATTTGCTGACTTTTCCTACCAACTTTTTCAGAATGATATAAAACCCCTCTATGTTTTAGGTAAAATATGCAAACAGATTTGTTCCTTCATTCCACAAACATGCCTGTGTTTCTTGTGTGTGAACACTGTTCCAGGTGCTGGCCGTGCCTTATGATATCCAGGCAAGACCAACAAGTTCTTGTTCTCACCAAATCTACCTTGCTACAAAAGGAGGAGGTAGATAAACAATTTCAGGAGGAAACATTCGGCAGTAGCCAGTGCCATGGTGATAATGAAGCAGGGGATTGCTGGGAGGATGCTTTGGGTTAAGGGACATTAAGTGTATCTGAAAGGGCTGACCTTCTGTGATGTGTTCCGAGTCACAGGGAGGGGCCCCCACGCAAGGTCAGAGGCACAGTCTAAGTGGCAGTGCGTGTGACATTCTCAAAGACTGGAAGGAGAAGAGTGTGAGGAGGGAGGGCAAGAGCAGTCGAGGACTCCCCAGTAGGAGGGGCCCTGCTAACCCATGTGAGTTCACGTAAGCCAGGGAAGACCTGAAATTTTTATTCTGAGTGACCTCTAAGGATTTTAAGACAAACAGTGAGATGAAATTCCTCAGGTTTTTAAAACTACTTCTGTGGCTGCAGCAGGAATTGATGATGATAAGTCAAGAGTAAAGACAAAGGTGTAAAAGGCCACTGTAGTTATTCAAGTGAGTGGTCAGCAGCTTTGGTGCCATCACTGGTAGCAAAGACAAAGAGATACGTTTCCAATGTATTTTGTAGGTAAAGCAAAGACTTTGCTAATGCAGTGGGCTTGGGAGATAGAAGATTAGAAGATGAGAGGCATCTTAGAAAGAACTATGAGTGGAAGAAGAGGAAAACAAGAAGAAAGCATTGAAGATGGAGGCGGAAAGCATGTGTCATCACAGAAGCCAAGGAAAAATAGAAAGTGTTTGAAAAAGAAGAGGAAGTGTAAGCTGTGAGATCCCCTAAGATACTTAGATAACAAAAGAGAACATTATATTTGCTAGTGTAGAAGTAAGTTAGGCGAAAATGCAATTGGGGGGGGTGGAAGAGACAAGAATGAACATAGATCTCTTGGATTTTGCTGGGAAGAAAAGCGTTTGAGGTCAAGATAGTCAATGCCACTGTTGCTTTGTGATCAGTGATATTGAAGCACTTTTGTATTCTCCTAAGAAGAAATGAGACGATGGAAACTGTATGCAGGAAATTGACGGAATAATTTGTAGAAACCGTAGCCTGATTGCAAAAGGCTTTACTGAATACCTGACGGGTCGCCTTTGAGAGAAACAAGCGCATTCCATCCATTGTAACGAACAGGCCGTAATGAGGGCTAGGACTTCCGGCTGTGGTAGATATTGAAAATTGATTTAAATGATACATGTGTGGAAGAAATGCTGCAATCAGTGAGCCAGAAGGATGGGAAATAGAAATCTTACAGTGAGCCGAGAGGGTGGGTTAAGTGGGGTTTGTGAAAGTTAGGGTTAGAGAGGAACATTATTTATATTGAAGGCTTTTAATGTATAAATTAGCTGTATTGGGCAGTCCCTTCTTGCAGTGGTGGATAGTTGAGAAGCAGATATAAAAGCAAGCTCTTCTGAAGACATCTTGGCTTCTGCGCCAAGGAGGAACTGAAAACAGGTGAAAGAGAGAGAGAGAGAGCGGAAATGCACCATATTTCTCGGTCATCTGCTGTGTGATAGTCACTTCAGTATTTTTGTTCTCAGAGCAGGCCAAAGAGGTTTTGTTGCCCACATTTTAAATCTAAGTGCAACGAAGTTAAAGAATTTACAAAGGTTACAGAATTGGAAAATGGCGGCACCCGGCCAATACAGATTTCAGTGGACAGTACTTCAAGTTCCAGGTTTTCATTCTAGCCATCTAAGGAAAGACCTGAAATTTAGCATGTGACTAGACTCCGTGAAAGAGCAAGAAGGCAGAATCGTGGATGAGAAGATTTTCATCCTTGAGAACTAGGAAAATTCTACCTTTAAACATGGAAAGGAGCTGCTGTGTAGAAAAACAGGACAAACTACTTTCAGTGCCAAGTACAAGATTTCAGCCAGCCGTTTTCATAGATTCCAAAGCTAGTGAGCGATGAAGGCCTGCTCCAGAATTCAGTGTTTCCAGCTGATGAGGTATAAGAGTTCCCCCAAAAAACCCTCTAAATTCATGACATGTTTTTAAAAAAACTTAAAAGATCTAGTGAGATCCGTATCCCCAGTTAACGATTTTAGAGGGAACCGCACAGCAGCCAGACTCCTCACGGTGCTCCTTCAGCCTGCTGCCCGTGCCGCCTGCGCTGGCTTCTGCCCTGAAACCGCAGGACCTGCCCAGCTCCTGTAGACACCTGAACTTACAGCCCGGTGTGGGTTGTCATTCTCCCGTCACTGAAAGAACTTGAGCTGCTTCTGTGTGCCGTGTGTGCTTGCTGTTCCCACGGAAAAGAGCTGAGCACGTGACGCGCCCTTCGGCGTGGAAGGAGCCGGTGCCATCAGGTGTGTTCTGACTGAGGGTGAAGAGAGGTGTTCTGGAAACAGGAGCGTCCTTGCTGAGGAACGTCGTTGACCTGAGACTTGAGGATGAGGGAGAGCTCCTAGGACAGGCATGAGCAGTATTTCTAGGGTGTGAGTGAAGCATGCTTAAGGAACCGAGGTGAGGGTTCAGTAATATTTAAATATAGCATGCAAGAGAGGGAATGAGGCTGGAGAGATTGTGCGGTAAAATAGGGAGTTTGAATTTTTACCCTGAAATCTGTGAAAGTTTACTTGAAGGTCTCTCTTGGGCGAGTGAGATCAGATATGTATTTTAGAAAGTAAATTAGGGCTTCACCGAGAATAGGTGGTAAAGTGGTCAAGCCAGAGGCAAAGAGACCAGACACATGGAGCTTGGAAGAATCTGTGAGAAGCTGACGAATGATGGCCAGGCCCAGGGTGATGACCTTGAAGATGGGAACAAGGACGCCACCTAGAGGTGTTTGATGTCTGCGGAATAAAATGGGGTTAGGTGGCTCCCAAGTTTCTGCTTGAGGATGTAGAAGGAAGGCAGAGAATCCGGGAAATTGGAACCCAGTTGAGGAGAGCAGCAAAGGAGTTGGCACAAAGGCAGGTGCAGTGTACACCACGCTGAGGAGCAATCCTTCCAGACCGCAGCCAGCCACACCAGGCACAGAAGAGTCTCCCTAGAATAAAATGCAGACTAGAAATTTATTCTGGGAACTTCGGATTTGGAAGTAAAATTCATAGCCTTTGTAACATAGCTGTTTCAATATTTGGGGAAAATTAAAAAGAAATTTATAGGATACTACATGTAAAACTGAAGCAAATTTTTAAAAACATTTTATGAGTCAAGGAAAATTGATCATATTAATCATAAACTCATGCTAATCCTAAAATCATAATAATGTGCACACACAAACACACATTAATGTCATCACTGCAAAATTGTTGTAAATAATATTGGGAAGGTGAAGTGAAAGAGATCCATGGTAGTCATAGTGGTAAAAACTTACACAAATGTCCAACTGTCATAATATGAAATAGACAATTTCTACAGCGGATAAAACAAGTACAAATATAGGTACATTCTTTAAAAATAAATGGGAAAGTAGAAGTAGTAGCTAAAAGAGCTGACAGTAATTGGCTGTGGAAAGGGATTGTAGCATAAGAAAAAGACTGGCATAATGTTAAATATAAAATGAGTAAAACTAACTAAATTGGGCTAGAAGAAAAAAGACACTAGGATTAAACCTTTGGTAGATCTGACCAAATGTGACCACATTACATCTTTGCTCTGGAAAATGAACCATAAGACTCACTGACAGAAGTGGATGTCCAGTGGCCAAGTGCATTGTCATGCATTCTTCGAGCAGATTACCCAACATGAAGTATAAAAATAGAACTTCATAGAGGTGTGTCAGTCTCTGTTCTCTGCTGTCGTCACTGGTTCTAATAATCATCACCTGATTAGAATGTGTTTTAAAATTACTCACCTTTGGCCCAGTCCATAACGTGTGGCTTGACAGTTTGTTAAACTCTAGAGAAATAATCCTGTTAATTCCTGACAGGATGACATCATTCTAGCGGTGAGTCCACATTGTTTCCTTCAGTGTAATGGCTCCTCCCCTTTATAACCCCTTCAGGATCCCCTCCTTGACCAAAGAGTTCTGGGGAGTCAGAATGGCCTAAGCTTTTCACTGGATATCACATGACTTCTGTGATGGTGAGGCTGACTTCCCATACAGTTGCTGTCATGGAAAAATCATCATGTGAACATTTGCTTCCAAAGCCTAGTAAAGCTATGTGAGGGTATGATTCAGGATCACACATATGCTACGCCTTTCTATATTGGGCTTCAGCTAAAAGATTTCCAAGATAGAAACATGAATGTTAACAGAGGCAAGTGCAAAATCTGAATTGTGAAGATTTTTTTTAAAACTTTGTTCACGCCATTCTCTTGTTAGAGATACTGTGACAGAAAGTTTAAGAGACCCTGGGTTAGATCTCAGAGATAGCAAAGAGTCTTCAGGTGCTGAAAAATTGTGGGAAAGAAGAGAAAGAAAGGAAATAAATGACGAATAATGTACACTAGAGAGTTAGAGCCAGCTGATCTTGAACTTGAATCTCAGGTTGGAGAAGGTCCTCAGCCTTGAGCTCTCCCTGTGTGAACGGAGATGATGGCTTCTACCTTAACCCTTGCAGGGTAGTTCTGTCTGCCTTTCATTTTTGTCATTGGTTAGCTTTGTAGCAAGTTGTCTTCCGTGCTCTGGACCAAGCCCCACAGTGGGTGTGAAGTGTGAGCCCGCAGCTAACCCTTCAGAGAAATGCCGGGTACTGCTGTGAGCCACAGGGTCGTGAAGCACACAGGAAAGTTGACATTTTTCTATAAGTTGAGAAACAAGACTCCCACAGTCCGGGAAAGAAATTATCTTCTTTTCTACATCAACAGATATTTTTGCCTGTATTTATTCCTTCAAAGTTGGTGTGGAAATCAAATTTTCATAAATTCTAGACTAATCTGTCCTTCTGCACAAAGAAGTAGTTGTTTCTCAGTGAACCTGAAACATCAGAGTTAAATCTTGAGCAGTTGGAGATTACAGGAAAAACCAATATTCTCTCTCTTGAAAACTATTTTTGCTGTTTCTTGCTTTTCTAGTAATAATGTGGCCAGGCTGTTAGATTTTCATTTTCCTCTGTGTGTATTCATGTGCGCGCGCGCGCGTGTGTGTGTGTGTGTGTGTGTGCATGCCTCTGTGTGTGTGTGTGTGTGTGTGTGTGTGTGTGTGTGTGTATGACATTTATTGCCCTGGGAAGTTAGGTTTCCTGAGTTTTTTTGTCGGGAGGGGTCCTTGCACTTGCGAGGCAGGCAGCCGAACCACTAAGCTAAATCCCTGGCATTGTTTTTTTTTTAATTGTAAATGAATGAATTAAAGGGTTTCTTTTCCTTTTTGAGATGGCAATAAGGTTAATTATGTTGGATTTAATTCCCATGACCTTAATGGAGTCTTTTCTGTGTACCAGTGGTCTTTGATTGGAATAAAGCTTCCTCTTTGTTCTAAATAATTAAGAGTTGGCTACATGAAAGCTTGTAAGATCCATTCACCACATAAATGTGCTCATTAGCATTAAAAACAGTTGTTTCTGTCATTGCCAGTGATGTGCCGCCATTGGCCTGGAGAGAAACCTGAGCGATAGAACAGGGAGGGCCTTGGCTGACAGTGGAGGACGCTAACAGGCCAAACTTGGAGCTCTAGAAGAAAAAGTCACAGAAACCAAGGGAGAGGAGAGAAGTCGAAGGAGGAGGTACTACCATTGTCCGAGGGAATAAGGATGGCACATTAGGCAAGAGCTGGCTCCGTTAAAAGTACAGCGTTAAGTTCCGTTTGTGACTTTCCATCCTTTTCCCTTATTGTCCATCTTTTGTGCCTCCCACAACCGTAGGTACAGTTCTTCTGTTGTACTTACTGAATTTACGGTGATTCTTCACATAATACCTATTCATATGGCCTGTTTGCTCTGTTCCAAGGAAGCAGGGATAAGATACAACGTGCTGTATGCCTGCCTTCTCCCAGAACCTGGAACCTGGTCTCCTTAGTGTTTGCTTGAACAGGATTGAGCACTGTGCTCAGTTCAAGGCTGGATTCTCATGATATATTATGCAGAAAATTTAATCTAACTTTGTAAAAGTGGATTATGAAAATGTATATACAAGATTATATGAAAGCCCAATTAAACTTTATATGAAAACTCATTTTTTCCTGACTAGTCGGGGAAGTCATTTGGCAGGAAGTTATGGCTAAACGCAAGACAAGATCACAAATGCATTGGGTTTTAAAGTGAGAAATTGAGCCTTAGGGAAAATGGAATTTGTTCAGCAACCTCGATAGTCATAGCTTAAAATTCAGATCCAAGTCTGTATGACTGCAGATTTTGTGATCTATCTATTATTACTACCATTGGCAGACAAACTTCTGTTATAACCTAGGGCAGCTTGTCCATGCGTCACTAACCTGGGCACAGCCGGTGTCCGAAGCTGGACCTTCACTTACCACGTCTGGACCGGCGCGTAGGAAGACAAATAGCAAAAATCAGCTCTGCACCAGTGTGAAGTCTAGAGATATATGATTCGGTTCAATTGTTCATGCATCGTATTGATTGTTCCTTGTAGATAAAACGAGTATTTTCATCAAATATATTCCGTTAATGGAAATTATTACCAACTTAAGTACTTACTTAAAAAGTCTTTAAAAATCCTCCGGATTATACCTTCACAGGCACACACATATACAGTCTTTCTTAAGTTTCATAAAAATATTAGAAATCTATCTCAAATATCAAATATCCGGAAACATTTCGGCAGGATCAAAATGAAGAGTAAACATGTACTCTTCCATCAGCTCACTCTCTCTTTTCTCTCCTCTCTCTTTTTCTTTTCTCACTTCCTTTCTTCCTTCCTTTTTTTCTGCATATTAACTTGCTACCATCAAGTAATATTAATATTTTCACTTTAAACTTTAAATGAATGCAAATTATGACTGAATAGAATAAGCACAGCATAGGTACGGCAGTGTGTTGTTACGTCTGATATATTCAAGCAACACTTGTTCTTCCAAATAAGTCAGACATATGCTACTAAGACAATGACAAATGCTAAAATAGCCTTGCTGTTCCAAAGGGGAAAATGATTCAGCAGCATCTTTGTACAGATTGTTGCTGGAAAGATCTGTATTTTAAAAACAACAGCAGTGATGCTTATTGTGTTCTATGATAAAATGCCTGGTATTTATTGTAGCTGCCATCTTTCTTTAGGAGATAAAGGAGCTCTTTCTTCTCTGTCCTGCTGCACTGTTCTAGAGAGAACTGTAATTGTTCCCTTCTCCTAGAGCTTGAATCTTCTCTGCTGCTGTGAGCATTTCCCCAGCCCACGCCTACCACGCCTACCCTGTGCCACCCCTCCTACCAGTGACTCCAGAGTCTTGTTCAACTCTGGATCTTCCCTTTATCTGTACACTTCATGCGTTTCCCATGTCCAGGTTATACTCCTCTTAGCCCTCATTATTTCATCTGGATATTTTCTGTCTGCTTCTGGTTACAAGTACCACTTGCTTCTCAGAAACAGAAATCCAAATGAGTTCTTTCTCTGTTATGGACCTTTCAGCTGTAAAATTTCACGTGAGGGTATAACGCCAAATCATTTGAAAGGCACACAAACATCCACTCATTCCAGTTCTCCAAATGAAAGGCAAAGTCTAGGAAGTTTTGTTCTGCAGTAAAATGTACTTTACAAATCCCCCGCTCTGCTGTAGTAGCTATGTACAATGTACTGCACCGCTTTTGCTCTGTATTTATAACTATCCCTAGACTTAATACTTGAGGAAAGAAATTCTGTAAAATTTACCCTTAAGTCTTGTCATTGTGCCACTGAACAGGTGGTCAAGAGGTGCTCAGTGGAGTCCAGGAAGATGAGAAATGAGGAAGAAAAAGGAAAAAGGAGAGAGGCAGGGGGAAGAGAGAAGGAGGGAGAGAGACAGACAGAGACGGGGTGGGGAGAGAGGAGGGAGCAGGGAGGATGGAGGAAGGGAAGGAAAGGGGAGGAAGGGAATATCATTAGAAGCTTGCAATTTCACCAAGGGTATAAAGAAGACCATTTTTCACTGCATTATTTCTGAGAATTGGCGTTTTGCTAACTAAAGATAACTATTAACGTTTGTATTACACCAAAGAATTTTAAAACATTTTATGGCAATGTGCACAAAATAATTATGCCTTTGAAATAGCTTTCAAACACACTGGAAAATGCTACTGCCTGGACATGTTTTAACGGAATCAAAGGAAGAACTTCTCCGTAAGCAGCCATTCAGGGATCCGGGCCCACAGACGGCCAGCCTTTTCCCCAGTGACACACGAGTGCACACACGTGGCACCCACAACTTCTCTTGCTGAATATTTACGATCATACATGAAACTTTTCCAGGCCAGTGTTTTTTTCCTTTCAAAATTCATGCAACTAGTATTTGTTTCTTGAGGTAGAAAACCTACCATATTTATTATTTTTTCACGACATAGTCCTTCACATCCATGATTCTTGTGTACAATCCTTAGTTTTCCAAGGCTGAGTATAAAAATGCTGACAGAGGTAATCTAAACTAAGGTAGTTTGCATGTAGGTGAGCACTTCGGGGTTAGCTACGTTCTCTCACATATTTTCAGTCACCGAAAGTCCTTACTGCAGTAGACAATCACTACGGAAGCCACATGAACGAGAGGAGCCTAAGGCAGTCGTGAAAGGTGAACATCCGCGTCTCAAAAGACATAAGAATGTTACCAAGGCACCCAGGTGGAGCACGTAAACTGACTGGAAGATGGACAGTTGTGAGCATGGAGAAAGAAAGGGCAGATGGGGTGGAGGAGAGGAGACGGAGGCGGGGAACACTGCACACCCGGCTGGCATTAGAGCACAGCAGGCACAGAAACCCACAGATGTGCTCGTGTAGGGCAGCACAGGGAGAAACCTGAGGAGGGCGAGGCGCAGGGGACCAGGGACGGGGGAGTGGCAAGATGAGGTGGGGAGGCCAAGGGCCACGAGAGTCCTGTTAAAGAAACTGGACTTCTTCCTAGAGAGCACAGGGCCATCGAAAAACCATGAGCCACAGTTGGGTTTCATCACAGTTTTTTTTCCTTTTTAGAAATAACAAGTCACTACTTCCTGTCACAGCAGTTGTTAACCTGGTTTAGAGCCAAGCCTAGATCTTATGTATGTGGTTGGCAAGTTCTCTGAAACTGGATGCAAGTGTGTATATTTGTGTATGCATAGCTGTGTGTGCACAGTGTGTGTGTGTGCGTGCGCGCGCGTGCCCTCATAACCGAGTATCTGTAATCATAACTCAAATGTTTCTTAAAATGATCATCCAAATACTTCTTTAGCATGAAGCCCAGACCCTTAGAACCCTTCACTTTCTAAATAAAATCTGTCGATTTCCTTACACACAATGTAGAACATCGCTACTTGTAACTGTTGGCCATTTCTGATGGACCTCCTGGTAGAGCTCGTCTGTCTGCCCCACTCTTCCTACTCAACCTGGTTTCCCCATCCCACCTTCAACTCAGGAAGCCCCCGCTCACCAGAAACCTGGTTTAACTGTTTCTTCATTCTCCAGGATCCTCTCATATTCCTTCCTCATTCTCTGGTGTGAGCACAAATCGGTCACAGAATTCTGTGACCCAGCTAGAATGAAAGACAAACAGAAAAGTAGATCATTGGACCAGAAACAGAATGTCCAGAAACTGACCCACACTTATGTGGAAATCACGTGGACCATGAACTTGCATTGCAAATCAATGCAGAAATAATGGACTATTTCCGAATGGCACTGGAACAATGGACCATCTATGAGGGAAGAGAATAGATCCTTACTTCATTCACAGAATACATCCAGATGGGTCAAATGAAAGCACTGAAACTTTTAGCAGAAAAGAAATAGAATGATATCCGAGCAAATTAAAGCTGAAAGATACATTTACCATAAAAGACTCCTTATTAAAAGATATCATAAAAATTCAGAAATTGGCCATATATTGTGAAAACTGTTAAAGAATTAGTATCCAGACTATGTGACAAATTCTGTAAAATAAATGAAACAAGGAAAACTGTTCAACTTTATTATTAATTGGGGGGGAATTGTAACCATTTTACAACCCAGACAGATTGGCAAAAGAATTAAATAGACTATAAAGACCACATTTTGGAAGCAGTATGGGAAAATACAAATTCTTATCCTTGTGGATGAGAATTTAAATTATTAGGGCCATTTGAGAAAACATTTTCTGTTTCCTGGTAAATTTGATCGTATATGTGCCTACTCCAAGAAATTTTTCCATACTTGCACTAGCAGATGTAAGGATATTCTTAGCATTTTTGTGACAAAAAAATGGGGAACAGATAAGAACAGTGTATGAAAGTTGTGTAATATAGACATCAACATGAAGTAATGTTTGTTTTTGGTTTTTGTGGGGGGGGTGTTTTTTTGTTTTGTTTTGAGACAGGGTCTCACTATGTAGTTGAGACTGACCTGGAACTCACTATGTAGCCCAGGCTGCTCTTGAACTCACAGCTATCCTCCTGCCTCAGCCTCCCAAGTACTGGGATTACAGGCGTGCGCCACCACGCCCGACAATGTGTAGTAATGTTAATAAGATAATATTAATTAAAAAACGGAAGTTTAAAAGAAAGCATAGCATATTATTCAGTTCACCTAAAAGTAAATCTGAACTGTTGTTTACAACATATTAGTAGAGCTGTGATAAAACTCTAGACAAAAATTAGGAAATGAGAAAAATAAAACTCAAGAAATGGATTGTCTGTCCATTAGGAATTAGTAGGAGACAGAAGGAAAAAATAAGTAGTATGAGGACTGAAAAACATGCTTTTTTTTTTTTTTTTTTGGTACCAGGGATCGAACTCAGGTCCTTGTGCTTGCAAGGCAGGCAATAGAAACGCTAAGCTAAATCCCCGGCCCTATTATCATAATTTTAAAAGAAAATTTAAATGATGTACACTCCTCTGTTTGTGTATTTCATGAGAAAAACATTTTAAAAGACAAAAAAAATCATATATAGACTATAACCACAAAAAACCCTACCCTATGATATAGGTTATAACCACAAAAGAAAACCACCATATGATATAGACTATAACCATTATTGCTGTCCTTGAACCATGCTTATCTCAGCATCTCTAGAATTATTTCAGCGTCTCTGTTATTTGGCCTTCAAGGGTCATTCTGAGGAGCTCTTTTCTGTATTTTCACTTTCCTTCTACATTCTTTTGGCTAATGTTTCCTTTTTTTTTTTTTTTTTTGTCCTTATAAACTGCATATTCAGCTCATTTGTTTTCAGCTTTTTATCTTTTGTGATAAAAAGCTACAAATTTTTTACCAGTTATTCTATTTATATTTTTTCATTTTAATGTATAATATTTAACTTACTTGTATTTTGTGATTTTTATTTTGATTTGTTCTTTAACACATGAGTTATTAAATGTTGCTTTTCAGATATATATATATCTGTGTATATATATAGATATATCTATATATATATATATATTAAATGTTGCTTTTCAGATATATATATCTGTGTATATATATAGATATATCTATATATATATATTTAATGTTGCTTTTTAGATATATATATATATATTGCTATATATATAAATATATATATGTTTTTTAAATTATTGTTGGTTAAAAATTTATGACTCAATTGTATTATTGGCAATAGGTGATCTTTTTCTTATTAGTTCTATGAAATTTGTTACGAATTCCTTTATGTATGTCTTAGTCACTTTCTCATTGCTAGTACACAATACAAGACACCCACAGTTTAAAAGAAGGAGAGGTTCACCTTGGCTGACAGTTTCAGAAGCTTTGGTCTCTGTTCAGCAGATTTAAACACACAGTAAGCATGGAGGTCCTGGGCGGAAAAGTACAGCTCACATCATGGTGGCCAGGAAGCAGAGAGAGAAGGGAGGAGCCAGGGAAGGAGATCTACTTCCAGGTCATGCCCACTTCTGACCAGACCCCACCTCCTAAAATGAAGTCAGTTGTAGAACCCCCATAATCTAATACTTTCTTAAGGCCCCATTTGTGAGGACACAAAAAGACTCTGGGGGACATCCTAGATCAGTGATGGTGAACTTTTTAAAGCTTGCAGTGACTCAACAAGCCCACTGTGGCACCTGTGCCATAGGTTTTGTGCCACTGTCCTAGACCTAAATCATGACGCCATACTTATATAGAAATCACACATGCAGCAGATTTGCTTAGCAAATCAAGTTTAAGAAAAAAAAGAACTAATTTCACATAACACAAGATGGAAATGAACACCAAAAGAAATCACAAAATATAACTGCTTTTGTTGTAGTACTCCATAGATCTTGGTATATTGTGTTTCCTTTATCATTTGACTGTAGGAGTTTTTAAATTCCTCCCTGATTTCTTCTTTGAACCTTTGATCATTAAAGAGTGTATTATTCATTCTCAATGTGTTTGTGTAGTTTCTGTGCTTTCTTTTGCTGTTATCTCTAGCTTCATTCCTATCTGATAAGTTGCATGAAATTAGTTCAGTTCTTTTTTATTTGTTGAGCTCTTTATGGTCTAACCTAATGTATGGTCTATTTTAAGAAAGTCTTGTGGCCTGCTAAGAAGAATGTTTATTCTGCTGTTGTTGGATGAAAAATTGTAGATATTTGTTGAATGCATTTGATCAGTACTATCATTAACTTTAATTTTTTGTTGATATTTTTTCCTGTTGATATTTTTCCGATCTAGTAGTGATAGTGTGTTATGTGTCTCCACTATGAATTTACTGGTAGACATATTCTTTTCTGAGAAGTAGTATTTATTTTGTAAAATCAGGTCTACTGGCTTTCAGTATATACCAGTGTATATTTACAGTTCTTACCTATTCTTGGTGAATTGTGTCCTTTACCAGTATAAAAGGGTCTGCTCTGATTAGCTTTGTTTGAAGTCAAATTTATATAGTTACTCCTGTTGGCTTTTGGACTCCAGCAGCAGGGAGCATCATTTTCTGTCATTTCCTTTCATTCCAAGTATGTCTTGGTAAATGAGATGTGTCTCTTGAAGGCAACATACAGATTGGTCTTGTTTTTTGATCCAAGCTATGTCTGTATCTTTTAATTGGAGAATTAAAACCATTTATATGAAGTGTTATTGTTGAAAGGTATGTACTAATTCCTGACACTTTGTTGTTTTTGTACTGTTTAATTCATTTCTGTTTCTTGTTTATTTAATTACTCTCCCAGTTACATTCATTTTTTTCTCTTGGAACCTATATTTGTGTTCACTGTTACTGTTTAGAGTCCCTTAAGTAATTCCTGCAATGCTCATTTAGTGGCCATGAATTTCTTTATTCTTTTCTTGGAAGATCCTTTGATTTTGAAGAATAACCTTGCAGAATATCTACTTTGGCAGTTAATATCTTTGAGGACCTGAAAAACTTAACTTCATTCCAAGCCTTCCCAGCCTTTAAAGATTTTTGTTTCCTTGTCTGCTGTTAGTCTCATGAATTTGTCCTTATAAGTGATTTGATGCTTCTTTCTAGCAGCTTTTAATATTCTTTTTTTATTCTGAGTTTCTGGCATTTTGACTATGATGTGTCATGGACAGGTACGTTTCTGGTTGTCTCTATTTTGAGTTTAAATACCTCCTTTACTAGGGTATCCATCTCACTTCCCAGATTCAGGAAATTCTCTGTAATATTTTCAGTGAACAGACTTTTATGCCATTAGCTTGTACTTTGACACGCTTCTCAAGAGAAGTGGTTCTTAAATTTGTTCTTTTAGAGTTGTGTAGAAACTCTTGGATAATTGATTCATTTTTTTCATTACTACTGACTGAATGTTGTGTTATGTATATTCAACATGTCTTCAAGTCCTGATAATCTTTCTTCTGATTCATCTTGCCAACTGCTGAGACATTCTCTTGAGGATTTGGGGTTTTTTTATGACTTACTGAGGTCTTCTTTCTGCCTTGTTGTTTTTCTTACCCTCTCTTTGTTTACTGCAGTGGTCTTTTATATCCTGCATTGTCAACCTTAGTTCATTCAGCTGCTTATTTATATCTTCTTTAAACCCAGTAAACATTGTTCCTGTCAGCTTTTTAAAAATTTTGTCTGGAATATCATTCACTTCAATATCTGTGAGATCAACTTTGGAGGAGTTGAGAGTTTTTGTAGGTATATTGTTGCCTTATTTTCTCCTTAAATTTGTGATTCTGTGTTGAGATTTGTGGATCACATAGTGAGAATGACTCTTCCACTGTTGTGTGGGGTCATTTTGCCGAGCGGCTTTCTTTCGGGGATGTGTCCAGGGCTGTAGGTGTGTCTTCATGAGAGAATTTGCTTCTCGTATGTTCAGAATGCTGAAATCAGTCCCTATGTTGTTTTGAGAGGAAAGAGTTAACTACCAGTACCATCAACAGTTGAAAAGCTAACCATATATAATACCAGCTGATAAAAAACTTGTTTTAAGAGATGTACTAATTTTAAAAGTTAACATAAAAAAGAGAGATTTTTTACTATTACACTGTCCTGGGAAAAAAACAAGGACAATCTTAAATATAATTGGCTAGAAAAAAAATTAAACCTTAGTGATATTTAGGTTAATTATATATGATATATTCAGAAATGCATAATATATTTAGAAATACATTCTGCATTGAAAATAATTACAAATATATATTTCTAGAAAAAGATAAACAAGAAAAGTTGAGAGACAAAGAAAGTTATGTGGAGAGGGGGTGCCTAGTAAGCAGGGGAACAGAAATGGAGCTGAGAGAAGAGAGGGTGATTGTATCCACTTGTTGGACTCACAGAGATGTCTGTAAAGCGATCACTGATGTGGGACTATGACCCTGTGGAACATTTGAGGAGAGCAGAAAACAGATTCATACAGTTATCCTCACAGGTACATACGGTATGTAAGAAGACCACACTAATTACATGAACCAAAATACAGAACAAGATAAGAGTCCAGTTGTCCTGCTGCACTATTAGGATGAGTGTCTCAGGCTGCTTTGCCTATGTTGCTGCCTTTGGACCTTCATGTTCAAAGTCCTTGTGGCTACAGGGTTTCTGCCAGTGGGTGCTCTGTGGCTCCCTGCAGCAGGTCCCAGCTCAAGGCCCCCAAGCTCCTCCTGCCCAGTCCTTGCACCTGGCTCCTCCCTGCCTGCTCTCTCTGGCTCACAGCTGTGCTGCTGCTTGCCCAGACTCTTCAGATGGCCAGTCCAGTGGCATCCAGGATCGGGAAGGACATAGCCCCAGCTACCACCAAGCTGGCAAACCAAGGCTGAACCTTCTGATTTTCCCACTCCCGGCATTTGATGTTTCTGGCTCTACCACAGCTCACTCTGGTCTGCCTCTGGCCCCGGATTCCATGTGCCTGCTTGGCTGTCCCTTCTGTCTCTCTCCACCCCCAGGGATGGTGTTTCTAACCCAGCTGCTGCTGCCCTCCAGGTCTCTCTCTGTCTCACCATCCCCATGGTGCCCAGGTCTTGGGACGCTTCCCCTGATGAATATTTCAGACTCAAGGCCTCACGTCCCAGAAGGAGAATTGCTCAGCCAGTCCTGAGGGTGGTGGTGTTTCTGCCGGACACTGATCGTCCGCTGCCTCCTCAGCTTCCTCTCCTGGAGGACTTTGTGCTCTCTCGTGATGGTGCACTCTCTAGGCCAGAGCTGCAGACAGTGCAAGGGTAGAGCAGAAGTTCATGTCTTTCCCCAACCGTCCAAGCATCTCTCTCCACACTTCTTTGGCCCTCACCTCCGTGGACCTGCATTCGGATGGTGGGTCCCCCCACCACACTGCCCAGCTGCTTTGGTGCCGGCTGGGTGGGTATCTCAGGGGGACCTGTGTCTGCTGTAATCTCTGCTCCACCAGCAAGGATCTCTTTCCTGAAGAAGAACAGTCCTTTCAGATGAGCAACAGTGTCGCCTCAGGGTCATCAGTGTGCAGCTTTTTTACTCTTTTACTGGTTTGTCATCGGAGGTGTTGCAGTGGACACAGATGAAGAGACACACAGGACGAGGAAGGCATCAAAGGGCCTCCTCCTGTGTGCTTCCTGCAGTTTACTTTTATATTAGTTTATTTCATTGGATTTCTCATTTTTATCTGTCTTGCTCTTTGCTTGTGTTTTCCTGTTACATTTATTAAAGTCTTTTCTCCACTTCTCATTCCATTTGACTTCTACCAATTAGGAAATCATAACTTTATTTCTCTTTCTTTAGTTGCTACCTTATAAATTTTAACATACCTTTTAAATTTAGAAACCATACCTTACTTAATTCTAAAAGTCAATCAGACGCGTTACCTTCTTCCCAAACATGGGGAAAATCGGAGAATGTTTTAAACTAAGTATGTTTCTCCTGATAGATGTGCTTTTGTTGTTCAGAAGTTTAGCTCTGCACTGAGTTTTTTAATCCAATGATTATCCATTTTAGGGTTGTTTTATGTAGTCAGTGTTTTGTTTTGTTTTGTTTTGTTTCAGCTTTAATTGAATTTATTGGTACATTTTAGGGATACAGTACAGTTACATTCATTGTTGGAATCTTGTTCCTCTACATGACAAGTCTTGATTCTCATTTTTTCCCCTTACCCCTGCCCTCCCTTCACCCCCTTGTAGTCAGTGTTTTTACATTTAACCACCTATTTTCCTTTTTTATGTTTTTCAGTTTTAGTTATTCCTTCTTGCTGTGTAGGTAGATCTCATTGTTAGGACAGTTTTTCTTCTTACTAAGTAAATATCTTTTGGCAGCTACTCTAGTGAAAGTCTCTTGATAGTAAGTTCGGTTTGTCTTTTGTTTAAAATGTTATTATTTTGTTCTTTTTGTTAAAAGATAACTAAATATGATTGTTTAGTCTGAATACTTGAGAGATAACAGCTCACAAATCATGCTTTAACTGTGGATCACTTAGTGTTAGGGTAATTAGTTCTTCCATCTCTTCCGGCCTTTATCATTTTTATGTGTCATGGCATTCACACTCTTACTGTTACTTGTAAGCATTTATGAATTGTTGCAGACTATACCAAGCCTATGGTGCTGTAGAACCCCTGGAACAAATTCCTCTGGCTCCTTAAATGTTCTGTCTTTGAAGTTAATCTCTCTTTTCTGGTCACTTTTAAGATTTACCACCTCCTGTATTCTGCACCTTCATATCAGCCATATCTTGTTTAGAACTTTTTGAGCTTGATCAGCCTAAATATGACCTTCACAAAAATCCTGAAATTCCTTAGTCACCTCATCCTCTTTTTCTCTACTGTCTTTTCCGAGTATTCCCAAACCACCATCTTGCTCTTCCCTCCGTGCCATTGAAGCAGTCTTCTGTCTTCTCTTGTCTTGTCTTTCTTGCTGCATTCTTCTAATTTCCGTGAATCTTCTGATGCACTGTGAACTTTCTCCAGCTGTTTAATCTGTTCATCTACTTAGTTCTGTCTGATGCTCTCACATCATCATTGTGCTTTCACATCCTCCATTTAGTTCCTTAAATATATAAAATGCAGTCATTTCTCATTTTCCATTTTATATCTCTAATATCTGCATCGTTTGCAAGTCTGATTCTTTGCTCTGAGGTAGCCTATCACTAAGTTCAAATATTTCATTATATATTCAGTGATTCTTTTTGTTTGTTTGGTACCGGGGATCAAACTCGGATCCTTGCACTTCCAAAGCAAGCGGCGGAACCACTGAGCTAACTCCCCAGCAGTGAATCTTTGTAAAGATCCCATGTTCACTGGAACTTGCTTGGTAAGATAAGAGCCTAAATGTAAAGTTCATATCTTTAGAAGAAATGTACCTACTTAGCACTCAGGGACAAGACCAAAATATAATAGATATTCAATAGATATATTTAAAATGCATGAAGGTGTCGTAGACTCCATATTCACTCCAGGATCCGAGTCTCCTCGTGCTATGAAGTGAAAATTTGAGACTGACTTGACGTCCATATACTTTGAGTTGTTGTTCTCTTTAGGAGCTCTAAGAATAGTGTAACATGATCCCCTCTTTAGGCTTCATCTGTTGTCTTGGGCCATCTCACACGAGGGATCTCTTCTTACATGACTTCTGGGACACCTCCGTAAGTCAGCCCAAACACCCTTAACACAGTGTCCTACCTGTCTGTTTCCATCACACCTGAGGTTTACCCCAACATAATTTTTCACCGTGTATTTAGGTTTGTGTTTCAATATTAAAGTACAGGTAACCTAGACTCTGTTGCAACAGCTTGCTTTAGCGTCTCCTGCATTTACTCTGGTGTCTGGCTGATAGTAGGTATCAATAAATAGTTTTCCATGAGTAAATGAAATAAGTTTCAAAATATGCATTTAAGCCTCAGATATTTTTACCTTCAATTTGTGGGCCTTTCTCTTTTACATCAGAGCTCTCCAAAACCTCTGTTTGTGCTTCCATTCCCAAGGTCCAGTTCAGAGTTGGTCATTTAAGTTTACTCTTCTCAAATCACTTCCTTCAGAGACGAAGAAAGAACCTTTGCCAGAGAGAAAGAACTTTAGCACACAAATGTTTTAAGACTCTAAACAGTTGTATTGCTTTTGAAATGTGAAATGTCACTAGCAAATGAAAAATGGGATAACCATGACCATTTGCACTTTTACTCTAATTAGCTATTGATTGTTTGTTGTGTTCTAATTTATTGAAGAATTAAAGCCATTTTATAATCATTCTTCACTTTGTTTTCACTCATAGTGGAATCCTGAAAGAGCCATTAAAGTGCTACTTTAATTTCTTTGCCCCTTTGTGGACGCCCTGACTCATATGCAAAAGTCCACCCAGACCGAGATGTGTTGTTTATGAAAGTTAGACTCCCCTGAGATTGCTCACCTCTCAGGATTTCCCCATCCAAGGGGGCTCCCTGCCTCCGCAGGGATTTAGTAGCCTCTCATTTTCTCTTTGATTATCTGCATATACTTTGGAAAATATGTGTTAAATAGAATGAAGAAAAAGGCTGATAGCAGAATGAGAAAGGCATGACCCTGATCTTCAAAGGTTTTTCATCTAGAAAGGGAAGACACAAATTATCACATAGATTTGCCGCTTCATCTGCGGGTGTAACTGTTCTTTGTTGCTCAGAGTTATTTGCCAGACCCGCAGTATTGATTATGCCCAAGACGTGCTGTGAGCAGTCAGGCTGCAGAGTTAACTCCCCCGATCTGCTCGCTGTAAGAAGCGAGTCTGAAGCCCCATGACTCACCGAGGGGCCTCATGAGCACTGCGGCAGTGCACAGGTCAGCGTGACCTCCCTGCTGCTGGCCAGGCTGACACCAGAGTGACGGCCTGTGAGGCTGTGGGGCTGACAGGAGATGACGTCATAGCCGAGGACGGGGCACTGCCCCCAAATTCCATTCCCACAGTCATTGCCTTCGCAGCTGGAAGGACAGTGCTGCAATTACAACCATGTATTTTGTCTGTCTTGCTTCTAATTTGAAAACGCTTTGACTCTTCTCTTATAGCCTTGCCTGCACTGGTTTCCACGGTAATTTCACGTACTGCACTTCTGTACACGTATTGCACCGCTGATTGATGAGTAATAATGTGATGAAAGAGGTGGGCCAGGGCCTTTTGCCAAAGGACCCTTGGCCTTTCCAGTTCACACTTTCCCTTTAACTCTGTCTTAAGTTGTTCTTCAGCCTTGCATCAGGCACTGGGCAGGTTAAGGTTAGGGTCTCACTGCAGGGGTCTCTGGCTGTCACTAAGCTTGATTATGTTCAAACAGCTTCACGTCTCACAAGTACACAGTTTCCTCACATTTAAGTCCACACCGTAATTACAGTACTACTAAGAATGGAAAGGACACTCCTTAAAAAGTAATAACTCAGTCTTGATTGTAAGAGAGACTCAGAAATATCAAAGATGTCAGTATGTGACCAATAGGGGAATTAGAGTAAACAAAAGAGGTGAACTTAGTCTGTCCTCTTAGCAACTCTTCCAGTTAAGTAACATTATTCCCACTTTCCAGGCAAGTAAACTGATGGATTCAGAGATGTTAGGTGACTTGCACAGGATTGCATAGCTAGTAAATAGATGAGCCACACTGAATTCACACAGTCTGATTCCAAAGATCTTCCTTACAGCCTCTTTACCAGGGAGGCTGACTTCTATGATAGCACGTCTGGGGGTTGCTACGCCTATCAGTCCTCATTTATGTGACTTCAATTAACGCTGAACAAGAACCTCTGTGAATTCTGGACAGCATTTGAGAATATAGTTGCAATGAGAAACAATTTTAAAAAGCAAGCTGTTTTGAAAAATTATTAACCTGAACATTGTTTTAATCAGTCTGTTAGTAAATTGTACCTAAATCAATGATGAAATAGGTGTTTTTTTTTTAATCTATGAATCTCTAACTAGCCATATCACATATAAATGTAAATGTAATAGTGTTAACAGAATGGTGGAAACTGGAAATAAATGTAAATTAACTTTTACTGTGAATATAGATGTCTGTTTTCCTATTCTTTTAGAAAGAAAATTTGAAGTTAATGGAAAATAGCAGTCAAAGTATCTGTTAAAGTTCTCTTGGAGATTTTATAAAAAGAAGAAACATTTCTGTATAGGATGTGTAAAATTAATTCTAACATTACATGAAATCTTGCGGATAATCTTTATAAAGAGCCCAAAATGACTAACTCAAAGGAAGAAAATTCATGTTTCGCTTTATGTAACAAGTAGCACGATCTATTTTTAAAAACCTAATGAGTTAAGAAATAACCATGTGTTACATTGTTTTCCCATATAAATAATGAATTACACGTAAGAACAAGTGGTAGTTAAATATACCCAGGGCCAATTGCATAGTTCTGGATATCAGACTTCATCTGTGGAAATTCAGCAAAACAGAATTAGAAGTGTCAAACAGAAAAGATCTCATTAAGATAATTCTTCCAGAAATGAATCAAAATTTCTATCCCAGCTGTTCAGATCTTGTGGTAGCTGAGTTGGACAGGGCTAAAAAAATTAAATTTGTTGTTTTTCAAAGTGTGGTACTGCAAACACCTACATCAAAATATGCAGATCGCTGGTGTGCTTGCTAACACTGCAGGCCATTTTCACCCCTTTTCAAGAGCTGCCATGTGAGGCCCTGTGTGAACAGAGCTCAGAAACTTCTGTTTATAAGAGCTTTTCCATCCACCAGTGGTTACGACCATGTTGGATTTGAGAGTTGTTGTTTTAGCACTTGGCTCTTCTGTATCTACTATTTTGAACTAATGAAAAAAATGAAGCAAACACTAATGATTTTTTTCAGCAAATATCAGACATTAAATGCCTCATTTACTAGATATTTGTGAAGCAGTGCAGCGGAACTGAAAAGAAATGTAAGCTTAAGCATGCCGATGTGTTGCAATGCTGTTTAACGTGGTGAAATGGAAGTAATATTTTCTGAAGGCTAACAGGATTGCAGGAGAAGGGAATTGAGGTAATCCCGAGTGGATGCGGAGACAAGTCTAGAAGTTATTTCTAGGAAAAAGAAATCAGTTGCATTCAGTTGCAAATTGAATGTAAAGGGTAAACAGTAGTGGAAAAGAAGACTACTTTGGGTTTTGCATCTTGGTAGCAAAAAATAATGATGAACTCACATGGGGATGGAGTATGAAAACCACAATGAAAAGTGCTAAGAATAGGAAAGTGAGTCCTTTATAGCTGGCTCATTTACCGTTACATTTATAAAAATGGTAACTGGAATTTTGACTGAATTTAAATTGACTTATGAATGGATTTAACCAAATTGTGATCTATTTCCTATCACAGCAACTGTTCAACTGTCAAGCTCTACGAAAACTAAGTATTCCCGATAATGACCTTTCAAGCCTGCCAGCCTCCATCGCTAGTTTAGTTAATCTTAAAGAACTCGACATCAGCAAAAATGGTAAGATTCTCATCTTATCTCTGAATATCTTGATTAGTTTTTACTCAAAATCTGTTTTAATGTTTTTGCTTGGGAAATGATTTTAAAATAACTTTTTCTTTGATTTTGTTCAAACTGTAAATTAATTTCATCAAAAAGTTAAATTATGACTGAAGGACAGGGACTCTCGCTCCTCTTAAACATACACCTGCCTCAGCCTCACGTTCCCCATGGTCTACTCTATCTTGTTTATCTCCTGTTTTTACATGGCCCGTTCTCCTCATTTGCATAGTATTTCCAACAGATCTCAACTGTCACCTGTGTGACAAAAGCCTACCTGTTCGCCTTGCCTGAAATTACGCTCTCAGTTTCTCTTACTGGGCTCCATTTTCCCCTGGCATGAACCTCCTCAGAATAATGTGTAGTTTACTTACCAGGATGTTGTATATCTTCTCTTGACCCAGAATGTAAACTTTGACACATGACAAGGGGGGATTTATCCCAGACAACTCAAGCCAATTCTGGTAAACAATCAGGGATTCATAGCATTTATTGAATTTGGGACCCAAATTTATGCATCTGATGTTTTTGTTGATGCTGATGACAGTGAGATTCATATTGAAGGCATTTCCTTCGGTGTTTGTGGGAGGGAGGTCTCCTGCGTCCTCCTTATTTCTTTAGGTCTGTGTTGCTTTCCAGGTGACCTCGGGTCTGCATTTGATTCAACTTTGTGGACAGGCGTGGCTCTGGTTACCTCAGTCAGCATGCTCCGTGCCAAGAGGGTGGGCATGATCTAAGCAAGCGCTTCTTGCTTTCTGATAAGTGATTCAGCCACTGAAAAATAATTACAGATAATTAACCAGTGTGAAGGGCGTGTATATGAGAAAGATACAACGTATTCTACAGGGTTAAGGAAGATTCCCCAAAAAGTGATAACTGAGCTCAGGGAGAATCAGTGGGCATGAGAAGGTCGGTGACGTTGGCTTGGTACTCTAGGTCAAGTTCCGATTTGTTAAAGGACCCCCTTGGTCATGAATAGATGTGGCATCCATAAGGAACCCACTGCCTTTCGGAGTGTCATGACACAGCCCTGCCTCTTCATTCTGCCAGAAGTGACCCCCGCAGAGGTCCGCCTTGTTCATTCTCTTACCGCCTTTGGGACTGACCGCATCTGCCCTCCAGGCCTCCCTGTGGGAAAGTACAGTGCTGCTGTTACCGACCGAAAGGACATTGTAGCCTTGTTTTTATTTTCACGTGAGAAACTGACATGCCGTATATTGAAGTTATTTGTTATCTGTATGTACTTTACTAGAGTTAAAATTCAGAGATGTTCCAAAGTTTTTGTTATCGTTGCTTTGTTTACTACTCTGTTTCCATTGCCTCAAAAGAATGAGGCACTTTGTAGGAGATCAGTGAATATTCATCAAAAGAATGACTGGTTGTCACCAAAAAGTTCACAGTGGCTCTGGGAGATAAGACTGACACCCACACATAATCAGTGATATCATAAAATACTACCCAACGAAGTGCTTAATTACATGGCACAAATTACAGTCGTGAGTCCTTAGAGAACGGGAAGATTAATTAAGACTGCTATATTATTGGAAGAGTTCAAGTGGAAGATACTGTCTGCAGATTCCCTTGAAGCACAGTGGCATCTGAATAAAGGAGAGCATTTGTTTGAAAAGGATAAGATCATAAACAAGGAACAGAAGCATCTGGCTATAGCAGCTTACCTTTCTGCTCAGTATTTTCAAGGTAATTTTAGAAGAACCCTATGCAGATAGTGACAGAGAATAGCAATTAGACTTAAATCCACCTAAAGATGACCTTGAATCTACTATTATTCTTTAAGAATAGATTTCAGATGACATTTTTGTATGTGTTTGTATGTGTGCACACACACACACACATATATGTACTGCTCTTTATATATTCCTATGTGTGCATATATCAAATGGTACTGTGAAATTACAATTTCTAAGAAATAACATATGACCAAGTACCACATCTATTGACCTTCAGACGGGTTTAGCTAGAAAGTCCAAGTAAATAAAAAATTGTCTTTTGTTTGGAGATCAGGTAATAATTCCTGGTGGCCCTATTATGTCAAGCAGTCTTTGTTTCCAGAATGTGAAACGCACTGTTCTGCATATCTGAAGTAAATCTCTGAAATTAGTATTCAGTGGTTTTAAGCTTTTCTTGTTTTTCATTTTCAAAGAGATGGCATGGGATGGTGAAACACACTGCAGCACTAGTTCAGCAGTAAAGGCTAATATATCAGTTCGCTGTATCAGCCGTTGCTAGAAATTGCTCACCTGGTGAAAGATCTCATCACATTGGCCCCTTCAGAAAATCAGAGCTCGAACAGCTGTCACCGAATTCTGTGACAGAGAGCTGGGCAGTTACGTGACGAGGATGATACATCTTTGGGGAATCTGTCAGGGGAAGAAAGAACAGACAGCAGGAAACAGGAGTAGCTTCAGCAGCCCAGCTGGCCAGGCTGGTATGCTCTTGGTGGAAAAGAGGCAAAAGCAGGATGGGTATTTAATGAGAGAGCACAGAGTGTTTGTCTTGAGATAGAGACCCGTGGAAGTACTAGGCAACCTAAGTAAACGTGGACTGAGATCCGCTTGAATTAGCAGGATGCCCTTTAATGAACGGATTTCACGTAAGGGCTGAGGTCAAGTCTGACTGGTTTTGCGGGTCACCTCCAGTCTTTACTTCTCACGTCCAGTTCTTCTGCGTCGTCATGTTCACCACTTCCTCTATATAATTTACAATGCTGTTTGATAGTAAAGCTCGAAGAAGGTAATCGGTATAACTTCATGTGGTGAGTGAGGCCTGCGTGCAGGAAGGTGTCGGCGCAGTCCGAGGGGTAGCTTTCATCTAAGCTGCAGCCGCTGCTCAGGCTGGCTGTCTGCCTTCCATTCCCAAATGACCATTCCCAGAGGAATGGGGCCGACCCCTCTTCCCCAGGATGCGCCTTCCTCCCCGCTGCACTGCAGCACCTGGACACGGTCCTCTGCACCGTTAGAAAAGATACTTCCTTTATGAGTCAGATGAAGAGAGTAATTAATCAGTTACTTATGAAAAGGAGATATCATTTACCCTGGGAAACTTCTCTGACACTTCCACAGAGAGAATTATTTTTTGTCCCCTTCTTTGTGATACCTGTTTACTCTGTTTTGGGTTTTGAACTTATCTCCCTTGCAGTTTCTGTGTAGGTGGCTCAACTATGAGACTTGAGTCAGGGGCTCTCTGCACCATTTCTATCTGCAGAGCTATTTGCACCATGGTCAGGATACATGGTAGATGCCCAGTAACTGGCAGGTAAATAGCATTACACAGAAGTATTCTGTTAAAAAGTATATAATGATGGTATTTGTATTATAATACATAAGAGACCCCACAGAAGATAGGGTGCTCATCTGTTACCCTGGAAGCCATCTAAATACTTGACAGCAATGCTGGAAAAGATAGAGGCAGCATGAAAATAAGTAACGAGTAAGCACTGAAGTCATCTCTAATCTGCCACAGAGTAGTAGACTCAGTGTCTTTGTTCTCTGAGCTAATGCAACTTCATGTCAAGTTTGGCCCCTTCCTTTAGCTCCAGACCAACTACTCTGCATGTTAGCACACCTACGGGGTGGCCAAGCAGAGCATGTTTACATCCAAACTCGTCACCTACCCAACCCACCCACCTCCGTTTCCAGTTCTCTGTTAACATTGCTATGATCAGCATAGGCGTTCGGTGCAAAAGTCCTTTTCTCTTCCAACGCCTCTGTCCATTCTGTCACCGCTTCTTGACAGATTTACCACCTAACTATATCACGAGTCTGTTTCTTTATACCATTTCCATGGTTATCGTCTATATTATTGTCCCCTCGTCTTTCCTCTGCCACGTAAACAGCATTCTCCTTGGTCTCCTTGACTCCATTATGGCACCACCAAACCCATCCTCTACAAGACAGCCACTGAGCTCTTTTCAAATCACTGGTATGGCTGTGTGACTTTCCACTTTCAGGTAGTTCAGCCGGTCTGTGATAGTGTTGGCTTCCTAACTCATCCCTCAAAGTCTCCACAACTACCGCTCCCGACACCCCTACTCCAACACCAATCCCACTGAGAATGACTGATCTTTAAATTTAGAGTTGAGATACTGAAAAGCGTCCTCAAATAATGTAATACTGTTTCATGATCAGTTTTATTCTACTCTACTCGTGTTATTTCCTCTGCATAAGTCACCTTTCACACCTCATGTTAGGTTCAAGTGTCTTTGTTTGCATGAAGCCTCTGCACTTGCACATTAATTCCATGGTCCAGCCTCTGGACTAATGTGCCTTGCGTATTCATTCTAATTTCATCATTATATTGAAAGCTCTTAGAACATATTTATATTAAAATATGTGTGGTTTTAATGTTTAAACTATTTTTATTTTAAGCATGAAGAAAATAATAGAGACAGCAATGTGCCTATCCTGGAGATAAAAGTGTTAACATTTAGTATAGATGTCACACTCTTTTTTAAATAAATAAGACATTACAGAAACTCATGAATGCTTATACTCACCCCTTACCATGTTCTCTCTCTCTCTCTCTCTCTCTCTGAGTTAGTGTTTAAAATTTCAGCAAAGTGCTAACACATTACATAAATTATTCTGTAAGTCTTGCATTTCACATTGTCCTTCTGAAGTTTGTCCTTGATTACCTGTAGAAGTACTGGCTCACATAGTTCTATATTCTTACCTGCAGTCATTAGATGTACTAAGTGATGGCCCATTAGGTAGATGGATAAGGCTAACTTGATCCTTTTTATTTTTCTAAACACTAGGTTAACATTTTGTTAAATTTTTATTGGACAATGTAGGGCATCTCTCTCTCTCTCTCTCTCTCTCTCTCTCAAAACTGTCTTTTCCAGTCTATATCTTTGAATTGTTTGCCACTGAGATTCTTAGTTATTTGAAAGATTTATATACTCTGAACACAGGTCCTCTAATTTGTGGCATGTCTTTTCACTTTGTTTGAAATGCAGTTTGTCAACAAATTGCTGAAATTTTAATGTACTGAAATGTATTGTTCTTCTCTTTATACTGCCTTTTTTTTTTTTTTTTTTTTTTTGAGACAGGGTCTCACTATGCAGTTGAGACTGACCTGGAACTCACTGTGTAGCCCAGGCTGTTCTCAAACTCACAGCAATCCTCCTGCCTCAGCCTCACGAGTGCTGGGATTACAGGCGTGCACCACCACACCCAGCTCCTTATACTGTTTTTTAACAACATACTGAAGAAATTCTTCCCTACTTTAGTATCACAGGATACTTTTTCTATTTTCTTCCAAAACTATTGGTTCATTTCACATTTGCGCTTTAATTCCTGTGCAGCTTCATTTTTTGTTATAGATGATTGAAATGTACCCTTTTCCATATGAATAGAAGCTAAATTGTTCTAGCGACATTTGCATAGTTCCTTGTTTTCCCAGGGATTTATAGTTCTGCTGCATTTAAAATATTTCTCAAACTCTGTTTTCTGCGCCATAGCTTGTCTATTCCTGCATCCTTTCCACATTATACTGAACATTATCACTTAATATTAAGTTTAATATCTGAAAACACAAGTCCTCTTTTTTTTCCATTTTCAAATATTTTTTTCCATAGGAATTTTAGCTTGAACTTTTTGAGGGACAGTCAATCAGAATTCTAAGGATTCATTTGGGAAGAGGTGGCACTTTGTGATGGTAAATCTTGGAGTCCATAAATCTACGGCTTCTCTTTATTTAGCTCTCATTTTGTGTCTTTCAATAGAATTTTGGGAATCTTCTTTACAAAAGTGTTGCCCATATTTTGCTAAGTACTTCAAGTTTATAGCTTATAAATTGGATCTTTTCCTTAAAGTACTTTTTAAAATTTTGGTAGATGCTGTATAGAAGAATTACTTATTTTGGTGTCTTTATCTTAAGTTTAGCCACAATAATGAATATAAGTTCTAAAACCAGTAATTTTTTTTGTTTTTGTTTGTTTGTTTGTTTTTGAGTCAGGTTCTCACTATGTAGTTGAGACTGACCTGGAACTCATTATGTAACCGAGGCTGGTCTTGAACTCACAGAGATCCTCCTGCCTCAGCCTCCCAAGTGCTGGGATTACAGGCATGTGCCACCACCAGCGTATTTTTTAAAATTGTGTATCTGTCATGACAATTTTTTTCTTCTTCTTTCTCTATTACATTCTTTCTTTCTACCCCTGTACCTTTATATATTCTGGAGTCACTTTTTCATAAGTTATAATCTATTAGAAAATATTCTATTCCATCATCTGGATTTTCAGTTTTATTTTTGTTACCATAGTCGTCTAATTTTTACAAATCTCCAATATACTTTTTCCTCATTTGCACTCCTAACATTAACTTTTCCACCTTTTATTCTTTGTATGAGTCTTTCCAGAACTATTTCCAGTTTTTAAAAATTCTCTTTTGGCCTGTTGATCTTTTTCATTCTATTTGTTTTATTTTTTATTAATTTCTACTGTTCTTTTGCCAAGCACAGCTATTTTTTATCCCCCTTTTTGTTTCACTGTCTTCATATTTTCTAGTTGTTTTCATATTCCAGTACATTTGCGACATTTTCAGTCATTGTTTTTTCTTGAAATGCATTGACAACTACATGGTCTAAATGATGCTAATTTCTTGTTACTTACTGCTTTTCACCTTGTGACCAACCAATATGGTCAATTTTTTAAATGTACCTTTTTGCTTATAATAGAAATATGTATCCTCTGATTATTGTGCCCAGACTGGAGGTTTACTAGGATAGTTTATTCTTCATTGTACTGTAAGCTTCTTCTCTGGGACTGTTACCATGTTAATAATTTTGATATGCTCGAAACTTTGGAGAGAGGCTGATCTGTGAGTACCAGGTTGCAGTAAGGAGTAAGACTTTTGGTGTGCTGCTCCATGACTGTAGACGACAAAGGACTGTATATTTTAAAAAAGACAGCCAGGGACTTAGCTTAGAGGTGCTGCCACCTGCCTCACAAGCTCCAAGACCGGAGTTCAATCCCTGGAACCAAAAAGAAAAAAAGATAGAAGGATGGAGTTGGAATGATTTCACCATAAAGAAATAGTAAATGATTGAGGTGACAGATGTTTAACCTCGTTTAAACATTGTACATTGTGTACATTGTATTTTCATGTTCTTATCTATGAGTAAAAAACAAATTTAAAATTTAAAAGAACCAAATATTTAGAACATTTACCTACTTAGATTATTCAAAACACGAAATTAACTGAAAAACAATGAACTGTAAGATGAGATTTCAACTTCTTACGTTCACTATTAAAAATAAATGTGTGAACCTTGAGCTTTTAAAGGAAATTTCAGTCAGTTTTACTGAAGCTTGATTATCTATCTGGCTAGAGAGGAATAAATATTCATTCTGCATATGAATAACCGTTCCTTTCTTCATTTTCTTATTCCTTCCTTATATGCAGCAGTCCAGGGGTAAAGGCACCACTTTCCTTTCCAGTGGCTTTTTAAATTTATTACCCCTCGCTTCTTAACTCAGCAGTGAAATTAAAACCCTACGTGCACCGGAAATGAAGGCATTAGGTGATGCTGTGATCTCCAAGTCAATAGTCCAGGCCTGTTTGTCGTGCTCACAGATCGCCATCATGGAGTAAATGGTCTCGTACCGTAAAGCAAGATAATCAATGGTGGGTTTGATTGGGCGCGATTCCGTTTCAAGTTTGATTGTTGATTTGTCACAGCTTCAGAGACGATGACGCTATAATTTAAGAACTTAATGCAAATGAATTAATTCGAAAGCTCTTCCTAATTCCGCAGCAATTAAGTATTTTTTTCTCATCCTCTAAAACTTATTTCTATACATGAACGGATTTGAACAGCATCGTAGTGGGCAAAATCACTGTTTTTAGTTATAATGAAAGCCATCAGAGTCACAGGCATTATCATGTGTTTTATTGACTTGCCAATCATTCCCCCCCTTCCCCCAATAAACACAAAACACTGAAGATAAATCATCCCCTCTGTTTGGAGGAAAGAGATGAATTTGTCTCTTTCCAACACACTTAAGAGAGCAGATAGGAGTACTGAGTTAAATGACAGGGGTCTGTGCACGTTTTAGCATACTGCAGGAGTGGAGACTCTTCTAGTGCATACTGTACGTTCTCAGGGGATTGTATTGAGGTCCCTCACACGGCCTGGGTAGCAAGTGTTACTGCATAGTTCTCGGTATGAATAAATGTGCCCTTCGCTGTTTGGCAAAGCATTAGATTGCTTATTTAGAGTAAAGCTGATTTTATTTTGCGCTACTAAATGCCTCATTTCCACGCTGTTAATGCGTTATTTATCTGAAAATCACTAGCACTTTCCTCACATTAAGGCTTCTTTCCCATCCTCCAGGATATACTTCTGCCCACCGTTAACAGCATTAAAATAAACTCAGGGCTGACTCTGTCTTCATTAAAGAACTTCATGACAATGAAAGCCTGGTCTTTTTCTCCTACCACCTTCTCAGTCTAATGCTGGGACTTTTAACTCTTGCCAGTGTATTTGTCAGGAAATAAAATCAACAAATACCACCTTGTGTGAATTCCCAGTACTTACTCCACCGGAGATGGAGCTCACAGTCTGGCTATGGAGCCCAGTCCAAAGAAGAGGGCAGCTGCCCCCACCCTCTCACCCTTCTGAAGTTTGTGTTGGGATCTGTCACTTCAACTCATCAATTTTCCTAGCGTCATAGCACAGCCTTTTCCTGAAAAGTGATTAACCTTATCGTCATCCCAGTAAATCCTGGAAAAAGTGTGAGAGAACAAAACTGAACTGGCAGTGACCCACTGTGGGTCCTCTGTGGGCTATGCCTTATTCTTTCCTAGCTAAACACCTTAAAAATAAGAATTTTACATTGTTTCTACATCCACCATAGATTCTATGAAAGAGCAGCCATAGTAAATGCTCGGTAAAGTGGTGCAGAGTAATGAAAGCAAAATTTGTTGGTCAAATGTGGATATTAAAGTGCATTTCACTTAGTAGTGATTCAGAACATTTGTTGCTGCAGGAGGCAGAAAAGGGAAGAAAAAATCAAGTATCACTGGAGCGAATGCATTGGGACTAAGTCGAATTCCTTCCCCTGTGAACTGATCGTTGGTCAGTGTCATAAGCACTTCTTAAAAATCTCCCTGCACCCGTCCTAGGCACGGTTGGTCGTGTGACTGTCTCTGAGCACCAACTCATTTACCTGCGTGTGGCTGGTTGGTTTATGACATCAAAAAGTGGGCAGAGTCTTGCAGGACACTTTTGACTCTTTTTGCTACAATTCCTATCCAGTCCCTGGCTCCCTTCCTTTGAGTGGTTAGAGGTGAAGAAAAATGCTTTTACTCTTTTTTTTTACTGCTTTTTTGCTCTCTCTGTCTCTGTTCTTCATTGTTGGCATGGACAGTTTCTTCTAAATTTATTAACCTAATAATTGTATGGGGTTTTATTTCTACTACACAGTAGAGTTCCCCTCCAAAATTACCTTCCAGTCAGTTCTTACCCACAGACTGACGCCCATTTGCCAAATATCCTTAGTAAAGTTAAGTTGATACACAAGCTAATTTTTAAAATAACATTTTGTTTTGTTTTAATCACTTCAGATAATTAGTGCAAAGTCTTTCCTGTTGAATTTTTTATTTAAATTAAATGTAATCGATGCAATTTTTACTTTTCCATGTTGATTTGCATTCATCCTCGATCCTGGTACTAAATTTTTTTAACATATGATGATTTGCCTCTGCACAAAACAAGAATGGCAGACACCCCCCATCACCTCCTCTATAATGAAGCCACCAGTTCGGGTTGTCTGTGTTGACACTCTTTTCTAAGCAGGTACCTGATCTGCTCCTGCTAATAGCTGTTGCTTGAATTGTATATAAAGAATACGAAGACTGTGAACTCCATTTCTAGCATTCCTTGTCAGTACATCAGATTTAGAAATAAAGGGTTATGGTATAAACTTTGCACTCAAAGTTCCAAGCATTGATACTAAATGAAATGTGACCGAGAAAATTATGAAACTAGTGCAGTGTAAAATGCCCCTTTGAAGTTTCTATATTCAGTCTTGAAAATTCATTGAAATCCAAGTTGTAGAAAATTGGAGTTACTTGCATTTGACCTGAAATATCAGGATGGGACACATGAAATAATTGACAAAAATTAGAACCTGATGTAGTCCTGGATTTGATGGACATAACTTCACATAGGAAAAATATAACAGTGTTTGGAACAAGCCTGTCCTGATTTCAAATCCTTACCAGCCTCTGAATGTCAGTTTCTTCATTACTTAAATGGAATAATAAACTAAATAAATATTACAAAAGTATTGTGAGAATGAATAAAGTACTTACACTATATTCTCAGTAGATACATTTTATTCCACTCCTAAATCTAATCCAGTTCATTAGAGAGGCAGGTAACTTGCCCATCCTTTTCTCAAAATTAAAAAATACAATTACAAAAATTGGTTGTCACATTTAAAATGCCAAATAAAAAATTTTAAACCTTACAAGTATGTCTTACTTGATTAATTTGATGCAAGATACATTAGGATTTTTAGTTTTTTTCAGCATATGGTGTTTATATTGCACAGTAAAACATTTGAGCTGATGATATTTGTGAAGTTCAGAAAATGTAAGCATTTAATATGTACTATCCATAAATACTATCATGTACATTGATCTCTACAGAAATTTATAAGGAACAAGTTTTATGAGTCATTCAAAGTTTGTTATTTATACAGAAGTATAGAAAGAGATAGTCACTGTTTGTTTGTTGGCATTACTGAGCATTGAACCCAGAGCCTTCACACTGTGCTACATCTCCATCCCTTTTTATTTGTTTGTTTATTTATATGTTGAGAAAGGATGTGCAGAGTCACTAAGTTGCCCAGGCTGGGCTCAAACTTGTAATCCTCGTGCCTCAATGTCCCTTAGTGCTGGGATTGCAAACACAGGCCGTCACACCTAGCTAGATAGCTTCCCTTCTCATTTTCAGACAGATAATTGGAATCTAGAGGCTCTGTGCAAAATGCGAGCATTTCTTTCCATGTGCATGTTTTAGTTCATTGCTTCTTGTTGCATATGAAAATGTAATCCAGTGCAATTTAACCAGCCCTTGCTTGAGTTTCCATTGCTGTCCTTGGTTTAAGATGGGCACCGTTAGGGATTTCAGGAAACTGCAGAGCCGGTCTCTGATCCCGCCCTGCTATCCTAACAGATCGTTCTCTGGCAGAGCCCTCTTCCTCCCGTGCCTGTGGTTCAGGGGCCCGTCCTCTTCTCTGCATCCTCTCTGCTCCTCCTCGGTGCTGACATTGGCATCGTGGTTTGTATACTATCAATATACCCCGATTTCTCAGGCTTTTAAAAATTCACAGTCTAGATCTTTCTCTTAAATTCTACCTTCTTATCCAAATATCTGCCTGACATCTCCAATTAGAAGTCACATTTCACACGTCCAAAACTGAACACTTAATTTCTCTCTGAAAACCTAGTCTCCATACTGTTTTGCCCATCTAAGATGAAGGCGACTCTAGCATTTAAGTTGCTCAGGGAAACTCCAATATCTGGAGTTTTCTGAAGTTTTCATTAGAAAATCGTTAGAAAACTGATCTTCCATGCCAGATCCATCTAGATTTCATTCCTTTTTACTCCCTCCACTTCCACCACCCACATGAAAGCCACCACCATCTTTCCCCATGGTTGGCTACAGTACCCTCCAATTTTGTCCTCTTCTTTTCAAAGTCATCATAATCAGGAGGCAGAATGACCTTGAGTTAGACATCAGATTATATCACATGTATGTCCTTCAATATTTCTCTATTTCATTCAGAGTAAAAGCCAAAGTTATTGTGATGGCCTACAAGCCCGTATATTCTTCACTTTCTGTCACTGGGACAAAGCTCGTGGCTTCTGAGGCTTTGGTCTGTGGTCCCTGGCTCCTAGGCAGGAATGACACGACAGACAGGCCTCGTAGGAAAAAGCTGCTCAATGCATGGCATCCAGGAGGCAAAGAGAAAGGGAGAAAAGAGGAGCCAGGAACAAGAATATACCCTTCCAGCCAGATGTGGTGGAAAACACCTATAATCCAAGCAGCCGGAAACTCACATCTTGCCCCCACATGCCCTGTATGCTGAAAATGTAGCTGTAGGGTTTAATGATTATCTACTGAGTTTCTGTCTTGCTTTGGTCTTCTTCCTTTCAATTCTCTTATTTCCCCTCTTGGAATGCAATGTTACCCCCATGGCATTTTATGTTGGAAGCATTTAACTTATTTACATTTTTAGGGGCTCACGACTAAGTTTGCCTTGAGTCTCAGAGGAGACTTTGGACTTGGACTTTTCAGCAGTGCTGTAAGTGTTAAGAGTAGGACATTTCTTGCATTTTGCATAACTAGATGGACGTGGGCCTTTTCAACAGAGGTAGAACTTTATAGTTTTGAACAGAGGCAAAATGTCTCCCAAATCTCATTTATTTAGGTGTGGTGTTTTCAGAAGCTTGTCACCTTGGGGAAATAGTGGAATGTGCTGTTAAGAGTTAGGGCCCATTTGGAGGAGGTAAGTCACTGGGGATGTGGCCTAGAACAGTGGTGGTGAACCTATAGAGTTTATGCTACAGCAGGGACCCAGAGCCCTCACTGTTAGCATGCTAGCCAAGACACTCCATCAACTGATTATCATGTAACAGTTTTTTCTAAACTGAAACTTCGGTATTCAGGTCCAGTTGCAGTGTTAGCACTTTGCAATAAATGAATTTTGGATCACAGTTTGGGCACTTTATCTCTAAAAGCTTACCATCAGTAGGCTCAAAGAATATATTCTGTGTGTGTGTGTGTGTGTGTGTGTGTGTGTGTGTGTGTGTGTGTGTTTGTGACTGGGGATGGAATCCAGGGTTTCACACTGAGTTACACTTAGCCATTCTTAAACTTGTTCTTATTTTGAGACAGGATCTCACTAGGTTGCTAGGTTGTGTGGACTGTGCTCAAATTCTCTTTCATCCTGCTCAGCCTAGCAACATAGGTGTGTGCTAACACACATGGCAACTTGACCTCCTTTTCAGTGGTGTTAATCTGTTCAACAACAACACCTTTGTAACCTCAGCTTTGCACAGTTGGCCTGCAAATTCTTCAAGTCCTTTGCCTCTGCTTTTCACTTACTGCTTTTCATTATAGATGTGATTAAAAACACCAGCAGTATCCATACCATAGGCTGAAGTCTGGGCTGCCTTGAAATTTTCCCTTCCAGAATTGTTAGCCCACCACATTTAAATTCACCCTCATACCAAGTCTTAGGGCAGAGGCAAAATGTAAACCAGTTCTTTGCCAGAATGTGACACAAACAGCTCTAACGTAATTCCCAATAGAGTACTTATTTGTGTTTGAAACTTCACGAGACTGCCCCTTGCTATCCAGGTTCCTGTCGGCATTCTCATCTTCTGAGCTCTGACCATAATGGCTGATCAGACTCTATTTACAGCATTCTAGGCTTTCCCCAGCTTTAATCTCCAAACTTCTCCGATAAACAGTTCCAAATGTTTCTGAACCACATGATCAGGTTTAGTAACACTGCAATGCAATTTCCATTTTACATATTAGACACTTTCTGTCATGGAACAATATATATGACATACTCAATTTAAGGAGAAGAGATTTACTTAGGCTTATGGTTTTAGAGAGTTTAGTTCATCATTGGCTGGCTCTGCAGCAGAAAGGGCCAGACAGGAGTGCCTAGCAGAGGAAAGCAGCTCAACCCACAGCAGCCCAGAAGCAAAAAGAGAGAAAGGAGGAGCCAGGAACAAGAACATAGCCTTTCGGGTAATGGTCCCCGTGATCCACCTCTTCCAAATGGACCTCATCTGCAAAGGCCCATTCAGCTGTGAACTCATTGATGGATCAGTGCACTTACCTTGTTATCTCTCTTATTCTGACCCGTCTGTTTCCTGGTTACCTGCTGTACTATATCATTTTCGTGGCAAATATTCCTTAGAAGCTTCTTGAAAAATGGTGTATACAAAATAAAAACATGAAGAATCGGGACATCTTAAAATACATTTTTCAGCCGGGGATTTAGCTCATCAGTTCAGTGGCCTGCCTTGCAAGCCCAAGGACCCAAGTTCAATCCCTGGTACCAAAAAATATATATGTATTTTTTTTCAAATCTAGGAATTTATTACTTCTAACTATATATTTTACTTTCATTTTAGTTACTAAGTTTAAAGACTTGACTTTTTTCCTCGTGTTCTCAGCAGGTAGGCTGAGGTTCTGTTTTGTTTTGTTTTGTTTTGTTTTGCTTTCTTAAATACTCTCTAACACTACTGGTTGGGAATGTCAGCGTAGCTCCTGAGAATTCTCCCTAAGTCCTTAGGAACCATCATTTATTTGCCAGGGCCTCCACCTTGCACCAAAACATCATTCTTCTTTGAACTTCCCACAGTAGGTAGGATTGGCACCAAGAAGCTTATCCACTGATAGCCATTCATTTTTCTGAATTTGATCTGAAGTTAAAGAATAAGTGCTTTGAGGCTTCTTTGTTGTTTCGATTTTGGTGTTGTTTGTTCGTTATTTAATGTACTCCAGAGGCTAACAAAATACTGTTACAAAATGTTGTGTGGCCTATGAACAAGATGGCAGCTGTGGTCAGTCCTGTCTGGTGAGGGCTTGTGTGTCACAGACAGCACTCTTGGGGAATGGCCCCAGTGCCCTTAGGAAAGAGGCACAGATGGCTGCGTGATCCCTTCTCCCTGTGTCCTCACGTCGTAGAAGGCATAAGTCAGCGCCCTGAGCTCTCCATTCTAGGGACGCTCATCCCAATCATGAACACCTCACCTTCCTAACCTGCATCTCTCCAGAGGCTCCACCTCTTGTGCCAAATCCTTGGGGTTAGGATTTCAGCCAGGACTTCTGCTGGGTCCTGGACATTCAGACCATAGTAGACACACTCTTATCTCTTTGCAACTCGTGAGTAGTATTCTTCAAAAAATTGTTTGTGCAATAGTGTATTTTAAGGGAATTTATCTCTTTAGTAGTAGACCTGATAGGGCCAAGTGAAAAACATTTGGAAGTATTTTGGGCAATGTCCTTATTTTACAGTTGGCATTTGGCCTTGTTCCATCAAAACACAAAATTCACTTCTGTTGAGTTTACTTGTTTCAATTTAGGGAATCTGATAGTTTTTAAGTATGCAATTCAGTCTAAATAACTATAGTTTCCACCGTACAGATTATACATCAGAAATTATTCATCTTATACCTGAAAGCTTCTATCCTTTGACCAACCACTCCTCAATCCCTCCCAAGACCAGTGCCTAGTAACCACTGTTCTACTTATTATTTCTGTGTGTTCAGATTTTTTTTTTTTTAGGTTTCCCATATACCTCGTATATGATGGAATAATTATATTGCTGTTTTGGGTCATTTCACTCAGAATAGTGTTCTCCAAGTCTTCCACATTGTTATGGATGTCAGGATTGCCTTGGTCTTTTTTAAGACCAAGTAATGTTCCACCAGGACTCTGATAAAATCACTCATACAGTCATCATTTGTCAGTGAGAAACTAACACATTGAGAGTTTCAGTGACCTGTCCAGAGTTGTCCAATTGAATTGAAGCTGGGATTCCATCTTATGCCAACAGATTTCACCGAGTCATCTTACAGTTGTGAACAATATGTATAGGTTTATAAACAAATAATAGGAACCACTTCTACCACAGTGTGCAATTATCTTTTTTTTTTCCTCGTTGAGTTTATTGGTACATTTTAGGTATACAGTACAGTTACATTCATTATTGGGATCTTGTGCCTTTAATGACAAGTCTTGGTTCTTATTTTTTCCCCTTGTCCCTGCCCTCCCTTCACCCCCTCTTCCCCTCCACATCTACAAACATTTTATTTCCATTTTTTTCATTTTCTCATATTTTTTCCCTTATTACCTTTCCCCCACCCTTCCCACTTTCCCTACACCTTTAGCCCTTTTCTTCCTATTTCACACTGTCAATTATCTCATTAGGATCTTATGTACTATTATAGTTTTTCACACCAGAGAAACTATCCGGTATTAACACATGTGTGACTTATTTATTTCACTTAGGAGTATATCCTCAATATGTATCCATTCTCCTATGAATTACTCTAATTTCTCATTCTTTATGGCTGAGTAGTATTCCATTTAGTGTGCAGTTACCTTTGCAGTGAAAGACAAGGAGATCCAGTCCTTTCCTTAAAATCCCATTTTCATTTACTTCTGCTTTGACTTCTTGGCTTATACTTATTTTAAGGAAATATTATTCTAAGGTAGGAACATGTAAGATAGGACATGAGGCATGATAGCATGAAATAGCCCACATTGGACACTTAACAGAAAAAGCTACAGAGAAAAGAATGCTGTTCCACTCTGTTTTGCATACAGTATACAGAGCTCAAAGGTCACTGTGTTACTTGGTTCCCATTTTGTTAATGTTCACTTAATGAAGGCAGCCCAAGGAATTGTGGCCTTCCCAGGAGAGAGAGAGAGAGAGGGAGGGAGGGAGGGAGGGACAGAGAGTCCGGCTTTCTTGCTGAATTCATACAAAATGGAGCTCATGACGTTCCTTAGGTTCATCTGTGGAAGCAAGTATATTTCAGCATAATTTCTGATGGGAATTCCACAGAGGGAGAGACATCTTGTCCCCTGTTATGTGTCCGTACTTGGAGGTGATGAAGGACCTGTCTAGTATTTGGCTGCCTCCCGCTGCCGCGCTGGGCATTCCAGGTCTACAGACACAGGAGTCTGAATTAGTAGAATCTCAGAGAACCAAATCACTTGTTCCGTGAGCATCCATTGTCAAACAGTCAGCAATCTACTGCCACAAAAGGTTCTTTATTTTTCTAATAGATGCGAAGGATCGAGCAAGGCCAGTTCCTTATGGAAACTTAACATCTGTATAAATAGTTGCAAAAAACAAAGAAAGTTTTATGTAAACATATCACAGCTGTCTTTCCTTCTAACTTTTGCGCGGCCTGCTGTGTTTGATGCTTTCGTGTGAATTGGCTAGCATGTCCCCTCATCTTTCATCCCTCTGATCCTTACACTTATGAATGAGGTTGACTGATGTTTTCTTTCATAGACAGACCTGTGCTTCTCTGTCACATAGCCAGTTAAACAGCCGTGACAAGAAATGAGGAATTCTCCAAGGGCAACTAGCTAGGAGACTACCTCAGATACTGGAGGAAGGTCAGAGGAAGGGCGACCCATCTCTTCAAAGCACTTTCAGACAGATGAAGAATGATACTCTACAAAAGAATTGCATGAAATTTGTTACAACCCTATTGCATTAGTTTGAGAATATCTGTCATATATATGTTTCTGTCTTCCCAATCTTCTAACATGATTCCTGGAAACAAAGGTTTTTATTTTCCATTTTCTTTGTATCTATGGGTTTCCTTTCTCCTGGCAGAGCATTATAATAACTATTAGCATATGCTATTTTATTTTTATTTGTTTAAATTACTAAAAAGCCAAGAACTATCTCATACTTGTCTTCAATTTTATATTTAGTTTGCAACTATTACTATCACCAAATATCATTTAACATGCAACTTTTATTAGAAAAAATATAAGTACGTACGAATTTATTATGTGACATTACTATATTATCATTCCCACTTAAATATTTATTTTCATTGATAGGCTATATACTGATTCATAGTTTTAATTACTTACAAATAATGTTATAACTATACTTTCAAAGATATTTGTGGAAACATTTTCACATACTTGTTTTTCACCTTTTAGGTGTACAAGAATTTCCAGAAAACATAAAGTGCTGTAAGTGTTTAACAATTATTGAAGCCAGTGTCAATCCCATTTCTAAGTGAGTATAAATGATTAAATTTTATCTGTATTTATGTTTGCATTGGATAATGATGTATGAAGGTAGATGAAATTTACAGACAAATTCAATTTTAAATGCAGCATCGCTGTAACATTTAATAAAATAATGGGAAAGATATAAGCAGATCAGCAGAGTTCCACAAGAGATGGTTCAAAGCATTGCTGAGTGGGACTGAGGGCCCAGCTGGTACTAGTTTTCTGTGGTTCTCAGGCAGCATTGCCTTTCTGAGATTCAGAACTCGGAAAATATTTACTCTTTATGTTCATGATGAGAAATTAGCATCAAAGACCTCATGGAAATTCAAGACAGCCCAAGATTTTAAGGTACTGCCCAATGCATATAGTTCAGTGAAACTGAGCATGACTGGACATAGCAAATCCTTGGGTACTAGACACTGCAAGAGGAGTGCAGAGATGATCCTGTGAGTATTGCAGAGTGGAAGACATGAAAGGTAAAGATACTGTCATCAGAAAAAGGAGCATTCGTGATTCAAGGTGTGTTAGTTAACGCATTCCACGGGAAAGGAAGGCCGAGCCTGTGAGCGTGTTGTGAGTAGAGGGTCTGATGTCATGGCAGAGAGCTTTGGAACTACAGGTGAGCCATGACCTTGAATGTAAACGTCAAGTGGGTGTGGAAACTAGCTAGAAAGTGCTGAGACTTGTTGTAAGATCTGGAAGAAGTTCAAACAATTCAGTGGTATTGGGATGTAGATAATGAATCTTTAGTCTAAGTTGGTATTTTAAACTCATGAAGCTAAACAGCCATAAGCTTTGAACAAAATTCCTCCGTCCTTTGTCTGCGTGAAGTTGGCTAGACTAGGAGAAATCCAACCAGAAAAGCGTTCGGTGAATGAAGTGTTCACAGAAGAAGAAATACAAGTCTGTCAAAGTAAAGATGAAGATAAATTTACACAAGTGTAATTGAGGAAAGGGATCCATTGCTTACTGTGGTTTCTAGCAAGAGTCTGCATGAAAACAGGCATGGAACAGGAGGTAGACGAACGAGATAGAAGTTTTGAAGGAGGTTTTGCAGTGAGTGGTTTGTGTAATCATTTGAGACCTTTTATAAAAAAGTATGAAACATCAATCAATAAAATGTGTTGGGAAGTTACAACTTTTATACCTAAAAAGTAGAACGTGGAGGGAGAAAAAAAACAAAGCCCTGAAAACTTTTCCCAGAGCTCTTGGACCAAATGCAACTTTCTCAAAATTTCAACAAAATGGATATTACGACTCTCAAACAAGGGGTATAAATATGTATTTGATTTGAGTTGCACAAGCTAGGATGGATGATGAATTCAGTTTTTCATCCTACTTTAATTCTAATAGATCATCCTAGTTAGGAATCACTGTAGGACTTTGGAGTGGAAGGCAGATGATGAATTATATCTTTTTAAGAAGTTTAAAATCTGTAGTTTTATTTTATGGCTCTGAATTTCTTTCATATGCTCAACTTTTAAGAAGATGAAAAATATTACCTATTTCATCAAAACATTCTCAGCCCTTTAAACATTAAACTTTTCCATGGAATTTATAAAAATTACTCAACAGATTTGTAAATTTAAGTAGCATATTAATTTTAAAGATTTTCACAGATATGCAAGTTAAATTCACTCATTTTAGATGTTTGATTTAATGAAATATATGGCATAGTATTACCATAATCAAGATAGATTAAAAATCTCAAAAAGTATCCTCAGCCCAGGCACCCACTTAATGTGATAACTATCCTCAGACTTCTACCTTTTCCTAAACATGATATAAATGATAAAACTCTAGTGTTTTTACTTTTTGATTTCTTTTACTTTTTGAAACGTAACCGAAGTTGCTGGATACCATTATTAGTAGTTGAATTGCTGGATGGAATTACGTTGTATGGAGGCAGCATGATTTGTGTGTATTAGTTGGTATACACCTAGATTATTTTCCAGTGATGGGCTGTTATGCTTTCTGCTAGTATGGATTATGTGCAGGTTTTTGCATGAGCATGTTTTTATTTCTCTTGCTGAAACACTTGAGTGGTTTTTCTGGGTAGTATGGTACCAGCATGTTTAACCTTATAAGAAACTTCCAAAACTGCTTTCCAAAGCATCTACCAAATTTTGCGTTTCTATTGGGTATAGATTAGTTTCAGTTGCCTCTCCTTTTTGTCATCATTTGGTACTATCAGATTTGTTAGTTTTCTAATTTAAGCCAGTTTAGTATAGGTGCCAGCTCATTGTGGTTTTACTTTACATTTTTAATACCTAAGCAACATCTTTTCATATACTTACTTATAAAATGTATATTTCTTTGGCAGTGATTCAAATTTTTGGCTTATTTTTGTAAACTTGACTTTTTATAAGAATTTTACATGTTAGATACAAGATCTTTGTCAAATATTTGTTACAATTCTATGTCCTATCTCTTCATATTCTGAATAGTGCCCTCAAAGACTTCTAATTTGAAGAAGCCCTAGTTAATAATATGATAACCTGTTCCTAAAAGATCTTTGATAAATCCTGTAAAACTTTAGGTTTTACATTTTAATTTATGATCCATTTAAAGTTAATTTTTGTATATGTGCAAAGTTTAAGGGTCAGAGTTCATTTCTTTTCCACATGTAAATCCTATTATTGCTATACCATAATGCTTGAAAGATTACCCTTTCCTCACAGAAGTACCTGCTAACTTTGTTGAAAATCAGTGGATCAAATAAGTTAAGGTCCATTTTGGGGTTTCCTGTTGTGTTTGGTTAATCTATGTGCCCGTCTTTACATCAGTTTCCTACTGTTCAGTCACTATAGCTTTGCCATAAATCATAACATCAGGAAATCTGGGCCCTTCCTTTAAATTTGTTCTTATCATAATTGTGTGTGCTGTTCTATGCCCTTTGTCTGCCTGTATAATTTTTACCATCAGCTCATCAATTTGTACGGATATAAAAGCCTGCTGGAATTTTGATAGGTTTTGTCTTGAATCTGTAGATGAATTTGTTTAGAATTTATATCTAAAAACTGTTGAGCATTCTTATCTCTGAGCATAGTATATATCTATACTTTCATCAAGTCTACATTTTTCGTCACTGTTTTGTAGGTTCAGCATGTACGTATGACACATTTTGTTCAGTCTATTCTTGTTTTCTTGTTTTTTGTGATACTGCAAATGATTTATTATAACTGCTTATTGCTAGTGTATACAAATGTCCTTGATTTTTTTTTCTATAACTTTTCTAAACTGACATCAATTCTGGTAGTTTTTTTTAGCAGATTTAGAAGAGATTTTCTATGTAGACAGTCAGACCACCTGTGAATTAAGAGTCTTCTTTCATTATTTTTTACGTGTGCACTATTTTTCTTGGGTTGTCTAGGACCTCCTATAGAAATTAAGTATAAGAAGTGAAAACAAACATTCTCTTGTCATTTTCAATCTTAAGGAAGTAGACTTTCGCCATTATGTGTTATTGTTTGTTTTTTCATATATGCTCTTTATCATACTGAGAAAAGATCCAGTAACCAGCCACTCCCTTCCTTTTAGGCCCTCTCCAGCAAAGTATTTGAAGTTTAGATTTCTGGTCACCATCTTTTCAAGGAAATTCAGGGTTTATCTGTCATGTTTTTTTCCATTGACTTTCACCATTCTTGTGACCACTACTTGATTCTAATGCCAGTCCACTTTTATAAGAATTTGTTACAAATACCAAAATCTGTATTAGTTTTCTAATGCTATGGAGTAAATTGCCACAAAATTAACAGATTAATACAAGATATATTTATGTTTTAAACTAAAACATTAATGTGATCTTTATTATATGGCACACCTGGTATTTGTGCATCCTAACAATTGTATAGAAAAATTTGTAAAGCCAAACCCAGCCATTTGAAATTACACTAAGTAAGGACCACTTACAGTTGCTTCTCTTAAAAATATACAAAATTAACCTGGTCCTGCTGTAGTGTTATAATTGAGGGAGCCAGGTAGCCCAAAGTTTTTCTTTTGTTATTGCACTTTTCTTCTACACACTTGTTGTGTTACATTTGTAACACTGTCAATAAACATTAGTAGTTTAGAACAAGCTCAGCTTCTGTGGTTCAGCAATCTGGACATGGTTTATATGGGTTCCTTTTTTCCGAGTTTCACCAGGCTGTAACAAGACTTGAGTGCGGCTATGATCTCGTCAGGAGACTCGACGAGGGAAGAATTTCCCCCAGAGCTCACAGAGGCAGTTGTCAGAGTTCATTTCTTTATGATAAAGCCAAGAGCCCTCGCTTTCTGTGTGCTTCCTCCTTCCGCCTGCAGGCTGCTCTTGGGGCTAAAGGCTGTGTGTGGTTCCCTGCCGTGTAATCCTTTCCATGTGCGGGTCGCAGCACAATAGGTTCTCCTCACGGACAGCGCCTGAGAGACCATGCCTTAGTAAGCTGCGTCGTGGAATGTAACATAGTTAGGGAGGTGGCAGCTGTCATATTTACCACAATCTAGGGCTTAGGAGCAATCGTAGGTCCTCCCAGCATTCAAAGGGAGATTATACCCAGCCAGGAGCTTCCAGTCTGGACATAGCACCGCCTCAGAATGTGCTTGTCACACCTCTGATGTCTCGTTCGTTGAGAGTGTTTATTCTCAATGCATTTTGAATTTTGTCAAAACTAGTGCTTTTAACACCTTTGATCTAATGATACAGTTTTCCTTCTTTAATCTGATCATGTAATGACTTACATTGATTGACTATTTTATGTTGATCCAATTTTGCATCCCAGGGATATTTTATTTGATTATGAAGCCTTTTTATATATTGATTGTCCCGATCTTCTAATATTTGTTAATGATCTCCCTATCTATATTCATGAAGCTCTTTATCTGAAATTGATCTTGTAATTTGCTTGTCTGACTTTGATAAAAGGATAAAACTGACTTCATAAAATGAGTTGGGAGATATTATCTTCTATTTTCTAAAATAATTTGTACAGATTTGGCATTATTTCTTAAATATTGGTAAACTTTATCTCTGCAGCCATTTGAGACTGGGGACTTTCATTATGAAAGTGTTTTTCTTTACAAATTAAATTTTTTAACAGCTGTAGGGTTATTCAACATTTCTGTTTCTTCTTACATGATTTTTAATAAAGTTTGTTTTTCAAGAATTTATTCACTTCATATGTTTTAAAATGTATTGGTATGTCATTTTTCATAAAATGTCTTTATTGGCCCATTAATATGTGTATATTTTCTCTCCTAGTATTGTGCCTTCTTTCAAATTTTGCTTGATCACTCTCACTACAGATTTATCAGTTTCATTGATCTTTTAAAAATAGATTGGGTTCTATTGATTTTTCTGTGTTGCTTTTCTATTTTTTCTTTTCTCTAAGTTGGAGCAGTATTAAGTCATGAAAAGCCTGGGACATAAAATTTGCAGATCTGAGTATAACTTTTCAGTTTTACTTTCCAATGCAAACTTTATAGTGTTGCCTGAAAACCTTCGCCAACTGGTTGGTGGATATTCTCACAATCAAATTGAAAGTAACTGCTCAAGGCGAAAAGCAAAGACCAGAATTTATGGAGAACCTGCCTTCTGGGGTTCTTGGAGATACTAATCTAATTTCATTTTTGCATTGACATTATATAGATAAATGTTATTACCTTTTCACAGGTAGAAATAATGAAGTTAGTATTTAAATCCCTGGTTCTTTTCACTATATGTTACTGTATCTGAAGTCTGTTTAGTCATTGTAAATTAGAAGATGCATTCTGAAAATATTGAAGTATTTGTGATGTTCAACAAGGGGAAAATTATTCATAAATGATGGATCTACTAGGTGATGTGAAGGTCATTGTAGGGTGACCTTGTGTGACCATTTGCCAGATCAATCCCGTTTACTCTTCTTGATGTGATGTATTTAATACCAGCTGCCTCTCAGCAGCCCTAAGTGTCCTAGTTTCAATTATAAACTGTGTGTTCACAGTGCATATGTTAAAAACTGAAAGACAATTATAAAGTGAAAGGAGAAATGATGCAATTTTGCAGTAATGTTTAATTAATAAGAGCTTAGAAGTACATGAAATGGTAGTCATGGTTAGGCTAGAAGGTGGAATTGTGGAAATTATTTGTTGTTTGCCAAATGTTCTCTAACATTTCACAATTTTAAACTGTATACATGAACATATTTAGATTTAAAATGCTTTCTGTTGGAGTAGAAACTTTTACCTTGGCTTCTTAGCTGCGTGTGGTAGCAAACACCTATAATCCCAGCACAGGGGAGGCTGAGGCAGGAGGATTGCCATGGGTTTGAGGCCTGCCTGGACAACATTGTAAGTTAGTTCAAGCCCAGCCTAGAGCATTCATTGAGACTCTGTCTCAAAAAATCAAATAAAAACAAACACACACACACACACACACACACACACACACACTCACAAACCCATACAGTGGTTTCCTAATCACAACATATAAAATTTTAAATGACTTAACCATTCTATTAGAAGTCAGATGTGTAAAATGTTTTCATTTAACTGATAAAGTAAAGGCAAGCAAATGTTGAAATGTTGAAATGTTGAAAGAAGAATGTCTCAGCCAATGATTTTATAATTTGTTAGTACACGTCTACATTCATCTTGGGGAGTGAGTACCAATACTTAGCACACCCGGTTCTGTGTATTCTTCTCCCCACACCAACCCCCTCCTTCCCTCGATCCCTCTCCCCATTTTCACTATTATTGTTATTATTATTTTAGTTCATGTTTGTGACATACAGTGACTGTGTTCATTGTTGGTAGTTGTTATATACACACACGACGCAGTTTAAATCTTTTAATGTCCCCGTCTTCCTCCCTCTGCTCATCCTCTGTCTCTTCATCATCTTCCAAAAGCTCTTGCAAAAAGCTCTTGCAAAAACGCTCTACCTCTCTGTTTCCTTTCATCAAGCTTTTATTTTGCTCTTTATTTGTACTTTTTTTTTTTGTACCGGGGATCAAACTTGGGTCCTTTTGCTTGCGAAGCAGGTGGGGGAACCACTGAGCTAAATCCCCGGGCCTATTTGTACTTTTGATAACTCCAATGAGGGAAACCATATGGTATGTGTTTGCTTTATTTCATTTAACATTATTCATTCTTCTACAGATATCTCCAATGTATCCTTCTTTTTAGCTGACTGGTATTCCATTATGTATAAATACCAATCTTAACAAGCCTATTCCAGTAATAAAATTTGACAGCTATGAACACATTTGATCCAGTATCCTACTTAATGTGGCAAGATCGGAATAGAAATATTAAGGAAAAGTGAAAATTGCTCTTATTTTATGATTCTTACTTTGAGACAGGTAATCACTAACCATTGAAGCAAATCTGAGTAGATACCATTATTATCACTTTACAAATAAAAAACAATCTAAAAAGTCCAATGACCTTGCAAGGTCGTATACAGATCGTAACTGGAAGGTCTGTAACACACACAGATCTTCAGGCCTGTGTCCATGTGATCAGCTGCTAAATCCTACAGGGCTGTGTTTCTCTTGTTATCCTTCCTTTGCTGTAATTTGAGTTTGCCACTTGGAAATAAGGGATTTATAAAAGGAGAGGGACTACCTGATAGAATTATCAACTTGTAATACAGTCTTCAATTTTTAAAGAAACAAATCAGTCAAACATGGAAAATCATCATGATTTCGTTGTTGAAAGGTACTTGGTGTAAAATATTGAGTTTTATTGAATAGTTCAGATAAGAATGAAGAGCCCGTGTGGATTACCTTCTCTCTGGGGACATTTCCTTTGCAGTCCTCTGCCCCTCCTGTGTACATGGTGATATTGAGAAGCATCCCTTGTGTGCCCCTTAGAAGTCACAGGCAGGTACCTTAAAGCTCATGAAGAATGTTAAATGTCTTCTTAAGCAGATTTGCTAGCTGCATTCTTTCAGATAATGTCTAATCAATTTTTATTGGCTATTATTTTCAAAGTGCAATTCTGGATAGTTCATGAGTTGTGTTTTTTTTTTATCTTTGAATAATTTATACTTTATTCTTCCTAGGAATAGAAAATTCCCAATACTAGTTCAAAGAATAATTGGAATAAGATTCTACTAAATCAGTGGACAGTGTGTAATTTAATATGAGAAAGAAGACAGTAATTTTAAACCACACTGAAGAGTATCTTTCAATAAACTCTCTTTGGTGAATTAAAATAAAAATATAGATACTATTACATAAGTCATACCATATAAATGTAGCCCACCCTCTGCATTTTTAAAGAAGGAAAGTTCCATATAAAATATTAGCACATATATGTTTATAACCAGGCAGAAAAATATTTTACTTTGCGCTCTATTTTTACATATAACTTAGTCGTCTAATTTTTCAATATGATTCTGCAACATGTGTTCAGTTCTTCAAGCCTAAAAGGTACGTTCCATGTAATAATCCAGTTTTTCCCTGTGGCATAAGTAGTGCCAGAGAAGCGATGACAGAGAAGATTTTTTGATCAAGAAATAGTGCGGTGCTATGTAGTGTGGTTTATGAAAAAAGATGGACTGAGGAAAGTTGGATAGCTTAAACTCTCCATGTAACTAGAAAATTAATATTTCTAAAGCCTTTTAACTCATTAGTGAAGACACTTTAAATTTTTACATTAATAATGTTAACCTTCTACTTATAAATATATTGTGTTAATCTTTTCTGAAAGTTATAAATAATCTCTTTTGGTGGTTCTAGGTACTAACAATGTGTCGGTAGGGCAATAGTTAAGTTTCAGTTGAAATCTAACATCTGTACAATTAGCAAAAAAAAATCCTCTTTTCGGGATGTGAGCTATAAAGCGTTACAACAAAGAGAAATATGGATAAAAATAAGTATTCACATCAAAAATATTTTTATTCCTATCGGGTCAAGGGCAAATGTCTGAGTTGAGCATTCAGGTCCCTCTAAATCCTGTCCCCGACTGATATTCTCAAATCTTAACTCCCAGTACTCTAACATGCAGTGTTCACTCTCAGCTCATCTCTGTGGTCCACCTCAGGTGTCTTCCTCCCACTACATTAAATAAACCCTCCTCACTCTTCCATTGCCTTCTTTCCCCACCCCTTTTTATTCCCATTTTTGTGAATCTTACTTCTCTGCATTAACCAGCTTTCCTGTTGCTAGGACCAAATATCCAGCAACCAAAGCTTAAAGGAGGAAGTGGTTTATTGGGCTCATGGTTCCGGGGGATTCAGTTCATAGTTGTCTGGCTCTTCTGCAGGAACAGCATGGCAGAGGAGCTTGTTAGCAGAATGCTTTCACCTCATGGAGGTCAGAAAGCAGAACAAGGGAATAATGCCAGATAGAAAGGGGCAAGAGATCAGATATGTTCCCCAAGGCCTGCCCATGACCTGCCCAGACACTTCCGGAAGGAAGCGTGCTTTACTAACCCCCTAGGTGGTTCACAAGCCAATCAACTTGACAGTTCAGCCTCCCTGCCACACTCTCCTAAGAGCAAACTTCAGGGAACAACCTCTGTGAAGTCATATTCAAACATTCCGACTCCAAAGTACACATGCATACGTGATATTTGTAGCAAATTCAACCAATATAAAAAAGTTACAACCTTTTTAAGGTCCGTGCCTTAAGAACCTGTTAAGAATTGCCAGAAGTTAATCCAGAAAGATGAATTATGTTTAGTGCGAATTGCCAGAAGCAGATCCTTCAAAGTGAAAATAGATATTCCGGAGATGCTCTCAGGACTGGCAGTTGAGGTTGAGTCCTCCAGCTGTTTATTAGTGCTGACCTCAGGAACTTGATCTCTCAGGGGAGTGGTGCAGAACTAGTACAGAACTCACAGGCACGGTGGGTGTGGGGGCCCAGCCCAGGTTTTCTATTCCTGCCTGTCAGGAGTTGAGGGCTGCCCCCCGGGGACACCCAGTCCCTGGGGCAGGAGCAGAAGCTGAGGAAACCTTAAAGAGGGAGGGAGGGGCTAGCGATCCGCAGTCATCCCGAGTGCTCCACAGAGAGGAGTAGGAGGGTCTGGTGTGGCCACAGAGAAATGGGCAATAAACGTCTTTTCACAGAAGATGAACCATAAATTGCCGATAAACTTTCGAGGAAACCGTTCATAACTTATCAGGGGAATGGTTATTACTATTGTACATTTACCACATTGATAAAATCAAAAAAGAAACCTTACAAAGCCAGTGGCTAAGAAGGGCACGGGAAGCACAGTTCTTATGCACTGATAATTTTGGTCATAAGTGGATAGGGCTACTTTTAATAAAATGTGGCTACGTTTAATAAATGTAAAGTTCTATTTACTATGACCCAGTCATGTCACCTTTAGGGGTGTAACATAAGTAATTAAATATAAAGGTATATGCCAGGATCTGTGTTCTAAAATAGTCAGAGAAGTACGGCTTGTAACAGCAAAACAAAAACTTTAAAACACGGATAATGTTTGTTATAAAGAGAGTAGTAACTAAGTTGTGACATTCACAGAATGTTATGCCGTGCTGTGATGGCCGATCATTTACGTTAAACGGATGAATTTGAAAAGGCCAATGCTGATTTTTAAATGTTTCAGGGAACTGTACACAGTATGATTAGATTTATATAATATTCAAAAGTAGGCAAAACCATAAAATGCTTCTTTTTTAAGAAATTAAGGGGATTACCTTGGAAAACCCTTTAAATAGCAAAATAATTAACACCATTTAGGAATTTAGCAGATAAACGGGAAATACAGTCAGGAAGGGGCACCTAGAGAGTGTCAAAGATTCTGTCTGTTTCTTCATTCTATTCAGGGTACAACTATATTCGTCTCAATAAAGAAAATATTTCATAACAAAGGTTGGGCAGAGGAAAAGAAGCCATGAAATAAAACTCGGATGTCATGTCCCAGGAGTAGGAGGAGAAGCCCGAAAACTGTTGCTGCAGAAGCAAAGAAGGAGAGAATAGGCAACACTGGCAACTGTTGCTAAGCACTGTGGGATAGAAAATGAAATGCAGCTAATGGGTTTGGGACCAAAGAGGTCGCTGGAGGTTTTGATGAGTGTAATTTCAGTAAGAGAGCCAAGGTTGGTGCCAGAAAACAGTGGCTTGAGAAGCAGTAAAAAGCACTGAGTATAGACAGCTCTTTAAATAATTTTAGCAGCAAATGCAAGGAAAGAGGTAGATCATAATTTGAACAAAAGGCAAATTTGAAGGCTATTTAGAAATACTTTGTTAGGTAACTTAATCTGGCTATACCATAAAGGTATTGAAATGTTTAAAGATAATTTTACATGTAGGAAAAAAAATCCGTGTTATTTCAAGAAAATTTCTTCTGGAAAAATCTTTCAGTTAAGTCTTTTTTAGGAAAGAGATGTGATATTCCAAATAACTGTTTCATCTAGTTTCTAAAATTTTCCCAAAGGATGTTAGCTCAATTTCTGATCCCTCTAATAGCCTTTATAATTCTGCCTAATTGTCTTTTCAATGTACTTGCTCATTTTTAATAACAGAAATTGTACCAATTTGAATCATAACATGAAAATACATTGTTTGAATTTAAAAAATTATCGATGAAGGTATCATCAGCTTATTCTTTCACTTTCCATAATGGATAATTTTTAGCAGCACAGTTTTATGTAGACAAAATTTTATGACTCACTGAAATCATTAAGCATATAGATATTCTTACCCTGACCTTACATGTGAATATTCTACCAAGAAAAGAATGTTAATTTTAAAATTACAAAACATGCCACACAACTTGAGAGTCCCATTAAAAAGTTCATGGCTGCTGCCCCTAAGTCCAGGCCAGCCATGAGCAGCGTTGTCAGACCTTGGCAGTGACAGTCTCAGTAGACGGAGTGGTAAGGAGCTGGGTGACTGCCATTTATTTTAATTTTGGACAAAATTTCCAAGCTTTAACAACTTGCTCGATGAATTCTTCCATTACTGTGTTACCAGAGTAGAGTTGGAAATGTATTACATTTCTATTTTCTCTTCTCAGAGATACATATTTTTGTTCTGTTTCTATAGTAACATTGATGCAGTAACTAAAACTTTAACTTCTTTTTAGACTCCCGGATGGCTTCACGCAGCTTCTAAACTTGACCCAGCTCTACCTGAATGACGCCTTTCTTGAATTTCTTCCAGCCAATTTTGGAAGGTAAGAATAAGAAATGCAAGCTATGCGATTTTATTCACCATCAGTACGTGCTTTCCCAGCGCCAGCTGATGGGGCTTCCAAAGTGATAATTGTGATTAAAGATGGGTCAGCATTGTACAACATACAAGACTCTGTTGATGCAGGAATTATTTCTGCAAAAATGAAATAAGGTTAGGTTTTCACATAATATTGATAACAAATAAGTTCTAGATGAATTAGAGTTAAAAATCAAAAGAAGTAAAGCCAAAATGTGATCTGGAAAAAATTCAGTTAAATATTTCTGTCCCTTGGATTGTGAAATGCTTTCTAAGCATGGATGCAACAAGGAAAATAATACATCAACATATTTGGGCCCTTGCATACTCTAAAAATAAAATAGGAAAGTAAAACATTTGAATAATAAAATAATAAACTAAGAACATATTTCCGTTATATATGAAACACAGATTATTTATATTTTTACTATATAAAGAATTCTTACAAATGAACAAAGAAGACAAAGATCTTAGGGGAAATGGGTGAATAATATGAAAAGACAATTTATAGTAAAACAGAATGGCCAGGGAATACCTGAAAAATATTTATCTTCAAAAATAATAAAGTAAATACAAAATAAAATGACAAGGAGAAACTTTGTTTTCTAGACTATCTCGAAAACTATTTCTAGAGTAGAAGTGTGGAGATAAGCCCATGTTCTGCTCCTCAGATGGCAGGATACTATATATTTAAAAGCTTTGAAGATAGAGGGGGTGAAGGGAGGACAGGAACAAGGGGAAAAAATGAGAACCAAGACCTGTCATGTAAAGGTACAAGATCCCAATAATGATTGTAACTCTACTGTATCCCTAAAATGTACCAATAAACTCAAAGCTGAAAAAAAAAAATACCGGCAGCCATTGCCTTTGTAATTCATTTCTAGAAATATCTCACACAATTGGCAGGTATAACATAGGATCTATAGAAAGTACATTTATTATTATTGGGCAAAATTTTAAAAAGTGAATCACATCCATCTGGAGGTTGGTTAAATGGGTGATTCATCTACGAGGTCATACTCTGTGGTGGTTAATAATCTGAATTTTCCACGTGAATATGCATGAGACAAAAGAGTGATTACTCTGGAATGAAATTACAGGTAACTCTTATTTTTATTCATGTTTTTCAATATTTTCCAGCTGCTCTGCTCCACAATTCTATTTTCTATAAAACATGTATTTTAAAAGCTGCAACATTTTAATTTCATTGTCAACTGCATTTTTCTAAACAATCATCTTTGAAATTGTTCAGATAATAGATGAGGCATAATTAAGCACCTGTTGACAGAAGCCAGCGTCGAACATAAGAATGGAGTGGATAAAGGGATTCACTTAGCAGGAAAGAGCTTCCATTTACACACTGAAAGCACATTAATGTTTCCCAACTGCTCTTAGTTTTGTGGATCACAGTACTGCAGCACTGATGAGCACCATATACTTGGGCTGTTGTAAAACTCACAGATTTTTAAAACAGCATTTTCCTGGCTTCTAAATGAACCAAAGTTCACTGTCTCTCCACATAAACCAGACCTGTCCTTCTGGTACAGACCGCAATGTCATGATATACTGTGGAATAATCAGTTTATTAGATATTTATCACTGTCATTTTGACTTTTTCACTTGGATTTTTGTCAGGTCCCTTTAATTCATGGATTTCCAAGTTTTGGGCTTGTGTGGACCTCACGGAGTGGAAAGGAACTATATTGGGCTGTGTATTATATAAGTATATAATATATAAATATATAATGTAGTTAATGTACGTATGCAACAAAACTTCCTTTCTGGCTTATTCAATTATTTTGTCAAATAACAAAAGCCCAAGTTTGATAAGGAAATGAAAACCTTACATGTGTGCTTCATAAGAATAAACACCTGGCTTCACAGGTGCACACACATAGGGAGGTTGAAATGAGATCACTGGTGATGGTGTGTTTTGCTCACTACATCACACAAGTGCGTGTAGGATACACACAAGTACTGATTTTACTGTTTGTGGCTGGCGTGGCACGCAGAGTTAGCGCCTCACGGCACCCTGACGCACATGCCTCAGGTTCCAGCCCTGCCCAGTGGAGTCCTGAAAATGTCACTCAAAAGCACGTAACAGCGTTCACAGCGTATGACTTTGTGGGGCTGCATTACTAGCTGTGTGGGCCACATGTGGCCTGTGGGCCTCCACTTAGATGCACCTGCTTTAAGTAACCCTAAAGTAAAGATGAGATGCGAGCAAGCAGAAAACATAATACCAGCACCCAACTACTTGGAGTTAGAATTTGAGCTCTGTGTAAACTGACTTCCAAACTCTGCTCTGTTTTATTATTAGAATTTTAAAAGTTTTTTTTAACCTTCTCTTGTGTAGTTAAAGAAAAGGATGCTTAAGGACCCTTCCCAAACTCGAGATCCTATTCTCCTAAAATCTAGTATCAATCTCAAAATATGATCATACGAATTGAGAAGATTTGAGGCAGATACTTCAGAAACCTCTTTTACTAGCAATATACCCAAGAAGACAGAGAATCCAGTTCATCTGTCTTCAGAATTAGCTTCGTCTGAGTACATTTTGGAGCTCTGTTTTGACACAAACAGCCGCATACCCCAAACCTGAACTGGACCCGAGGTGCATTCCTAATGACAGATGACTCCTAAGCAGCGGGAGCTCAGGGCCCCTCTCATCCTCGTGGGTGACTCTCTTCTTCCACTCTAACGTTGTTGCAGGACAGAGGATGCCAAAGCCCGTTAAGTGTTAATGTTGAAATGTATGCCTTAGAGTCCGCGACGCAGAGCAGACTACAGCACTTTCCCACTGTGTAATTGATGAAATCAGTAATATCTATTACTTGTTAAAAATGATGACGTGCTAGAAATGCTTTTCATGAATTACATCCCAGTGGATGTGGTGCTTTTATCACACACATACTGATGAGGAAACTGAAATGAGAAGGAGGTCATTTAATTTGCAGAGTGTTATAGACAGAGTAGTCACTCAGATCTGCCCTACCAGAAAGCCCAAGTTACTTACCTCCGTGCTCTCCTATTCAATTTTCAAGTTATAGTTTCTGGATGGAAATTATTGCTGTGTCTTAGTGAACACAGTGCCTACTACCTACTACATATTCAGTAATATGTCAAATGCACAAAGTTAAATGTAGCAGTGAATGCCTTTTTATAAAACATTGGATATTTAAAAGTCCTAGGATTCAAAGATAATCATTGCCATATCTTCATTTTCACAAAAGTGCTCTGCCATTTTCCAGAGTTGCTATAACTCTCTTTACCATCAGTCTGCATATTTCCTTAAAATCTGTAACCACAGGAAAAAATATTTGAGCAAAGTCATTTGGATAATAATAGTTATAATTTACCTTATGAATAGTTTACACAGAAATAAAATTAAAAATTTTTTTAATTCTTTTCTATAGACTTGTCAAGTTGCGGATCTTGGAGTTAAGAGAAAATCACTTGAAAACTCTACCAAAGTAAGTAATTGTATATGTTCTAAACTTTGTATTGTGATTTTTTGGTAGGAGGAAAAAGAGCTGCTTACTTTTATTTTGGCTGTTTTGCCATTTTGACTTATTTATTCTGTAATTTCTTCCTAAGGGTCAAAAAGTAAAGTAAAGTGTAGGAGAATCATATTTAATAGAAATGTATCCTGTCTCAAAAACTGTAATAAGTAAAAATCAGAAGTGGCTGTTTAAGATTTTTCTCATAGCTGATGATATTATGTGCCAAGAAATTATTCCACTAAAACTTTTGAATTTGTCATTTTTATAACTGAAAAACAACAATTTTACAAAGTTCAGCCTACAAAGACGCTTAATCGTGCAAGTTAATTTATGGATTGTGATATTTTTCAGTTTTTAAATCAAAAATGTGCCAGAAACTTTTAGAAAAAAGGTTAAAATTTTTCAAGAGATTCTGAAGTGATTTTTGTAAAAAAGAGAATGTTATATTCATATAACCTTACAAACTGTTCCCTTGTACTACACTATTTAAAATTTAGTTCATATGAATACACAGGTATTTGAAAGCAACAACTAATCTCTGAAATGTTATGTAGGAATTTAATAAAATACCTCCTCTTACCCTACCTTCCCTTTTATTCATGTCTAACAATAGAATCGTGTGTTGTACAGAAATAATTATTCCTGAATGTAAAAAATTATTTACAATGGTTTTTACTCAGACCAACAGAACTTATTATTTGTTCCATTTAAAACATGTGCCCTGTTGCTCTTCCTTCAGTATTACAGAAAAATATTGAGTATAGTGATTAGCTTCCCAAGTATTTCAACAAAACACATTTTCTACTGAATCAAAGCTTATTATATATTTTTAAAATACTTCCTGTAGGCAAATTCGACTGAATTGCATTTTTTAAATGAATGTCAGTAAAATACCTTCAACTGCATTCTAGGTATAACATTGTAGGAAGCAGCTTACGGGTTTATCCCTGACTCAGGGCACAAATGAGGACTAAAGACAAAAAACACAAAGATAGCTTGGCAGAGGTGGGCCGGGGAACTCTCTGCCTCTAGTGGACAGAAGAGCACAGGGACCCACGAAGGTTCTGACTTTATTAGTAGAACAAGCCCAGGTAGCAAAAGTGGGATTCAGGGCACAAAGTACTGTCCATGATTAACAAGAAAGGTAACAACCCCACATCCAGATCCATGATTTTCTTGGTTTAACCTCAGCTGATGTTGTTCTGCCCCATGGGTGCCATGGGTGTCAGCAGGCAAACCAGGGAAAGGGTAGCTCTACGCCCCATCTCCTGTGCCCAGGAGAGGTCAACAAAGCCTCAGTGTCTGCTGCTGATCATAGCCCAGTCTCCCACATAACACAACGTAGGAAAATTTAGTGACGGCAGTTTAATGACGTAATTATGATGCTAACTTTCAACACTGAAGTGAAATCCATTTCAGTACAGATGTAGAGAACGCAACCATGTATTCCTCAGCAAGTGGCAGTGCAGGAGATGGCCCGGGAAGGGACAGATGTCCCAAATCTCAACACCCTGCACCCTTAAGTAAATACCCTTCCCGGGGCTGAGGCTTCATCCCTGGACCCAACCCAAGGTCCGTCCTACTCTGGAGGCATCTGCAGACTGGGACTGTGGCTGACGGTCTTGCTGGTTCCAGTATTAATCTCCTGCAGGTGCAGTTAGTGCCACTATTTCCATCCGAAGGCTTTCACTTTCAGCATTTTAAAGTGACAGCGTGGCTCAGTAGAAACTAAACGAAGATGAAAGAGCAGTCGCCCCATTTACCTAGCCATAGACATTCATGTCAGGGAAGAAATATTGAATACATGGAAGACAGTCACATTGCTCTAATGATGGCTTGGATGTGAAATATAAAATAATCCTGGCCTGGATGGCAGGATGATTTTTTTCATGAGTATTTGTAAATTGAAATGTTAGTATAAATTGAAACCTGATGTAGATTTGAGAACGTAAACTTCACAGGAAATGGCTGTGTGAATAATGCAGAGTAACAAGTAGAGATTCTTGTCAGTGATTCGTGAGTGAGTGCTCTGTAGGGTTTGAGACTGTGGTCCACTGTTAAAAATAAGTAGAATAATGTGCATGAACTATTTTTGGAGTAGAAACATTGTAAAAATCTATTAGAAGTGGACGCTGGGTCTCCCTGTTAGACTTAGGCATATCTATCTCGTGTAACTGTTACAACTTTTCCATTTTAAGAAACATTTTCAGAGTTATTTGCAATCTAATGTGTTCATTTTATACCTTATCATTTTATATTGAACGCAGACAAAATATATGGAGAGCTGTATTTTAGTTTTGGTGTCTATGGAATGAGAATTACTGAAAGAAGTTCTATCTTAAATAAAAAATAAATTTCATCATGTGTTATAAGTTTTGATCACCAATAGAGCTACGTGTGAGCCATCTACTTCCCTTTATTTTCTACTTCCAATGAAAATAAAGGTAAAGGTGTAGTTTTAGGAAAACAAGCAAGAAGTGATTTTCTCGGAGATACAAACAAAATGATGGGTCTTCAGTGATTTTTTTATTCTTTTCATCTTTTGTCTGTAAGCATGTATACCTGGCAATCTGTGCAAAGTGTAAAAGAATTACAATATAACATGCATTCAAATGTATTTCCATTAATAAACTCATAGTGATATTTTGATGAGTGCCGATTTCAGGGTCAATGTTTTTTTCAGTTACAAACAGGAGTTACTATTATACATTTTTTACAACAGTCTGTTACGATCACTCCTCCTGAACAGCTGAAAAGAACAAGAAGATTAGCTTTTAGCTTCTGTGATCGAATTTTTCCCCAAAAATAATTAGCCCTTAATTATGATTTTAGAAGAGCAGCAGAAAAAAAAATGTGAGGAGGATAAGAATAGATCAAATGCGTGTTGGAGGTCAAGGTTCAAAGCTAGCTTTGGTTTGCTATTGGCTTATTCATTTATGTGCTTGTTTGCTGTGTATTCCTCCCTTCACTTGCTCCTGTAAAGATGTCTGTGGTTCAGGAATCCAGGAGAGCCTGATTTCTGGGTGGCTGTGTCACAGGTCTCACAGGGTTGTAGTGAAGCTGTGCCTGGGCTGTCCTCATAGACAGCCTGACTGAATGCCAGATTGTGCTGCTGGTTTCATGCAGCTGGTGTTGGGAAAGTGTGATCCTCATTGGCTGCAGGCAAGTGTAGCAGGACACTTTGGTTCTTTGCCACATGGGCTTCTCTAGAGGGCTGCGGTTCAGCAGCTTTACTTCCCCCAAAGCAGCAGAGAGAAAGAGCGAGAGAACTCTGACCTCAGAAGTAACATGATTTCTACCACGTTAGTGGTCACAGCAGTCAAATCTGGTAGAGTGAAGAAGGACCTAAGTGTGAATACCAGGAGGTGGGGATCCCACAAGCCACGGTAGAGGTCCCCAGCATACAGTGTCCGGTGATCAACATGGTTTGTCTAGAAATTCAGTTGACAGTACCGGAGTACCTCAGCTCATGAGCTTAATTCTTTCCATGGTTCTGGCTGCAAAGAGAATTGGATGAGAACCGAATCGAATTCAGTGGTATACCAGATGCCGCTGATGCAGAAAGCAGACTCAAATCAAATTCCTGAGACAGTTTTACCTTGACACACACTTCCCCTTTTCCAGGACACTTCAGCTCGACTGGTGCCCCCTGAATAAAATGAGTCTGTTTCATGATAGAGTCTGTACAAAAGCTTCTTGCCTAGAATTCTCCGATCCCAAATTTTTGCACAGTAGTCTTCCTTGTGATTTATGTTTTTCTTCAGCAGAGTGACTCACAGTGGAAAGATGGGTCTGATGTAGTGACAGCTTCTTCTGTGTCACCGACCATTCCGAGGGGGAAAAGCACTAACTAGAAAAGTGTTGATTCTAAAATTCCAGAATATTTCCAATATATTCATGGCCTACTGTTAAGTTTTCATATTTTTATTTTCACTTAAAAGTGTAGATTATTTGATTTTCTATAAAATAAGCCACAATACAATACCTAGAATACTATGAAAGCACCAAAAAAGATAACCCCCAAATTTGCAAAAATGGATAACTTTAATCAGATAATTCTTTTAGTATTTTCAGTCCACAAGAAAACATTTTTAATAAGATTCTGTTTTATGGTGATCTATAAACGTTCTGGACTTCCCTTGGTAAAAATAATAAGGAATAATCCGAAGCAAATAAATTCCTAAGTACAAGCATGAAAGATGCACAATAATGTGAAAATCTTAAACTATAGGTGTTAGCTATGTAGTAAGAAGTGTGTCCTTTATGTTATTTCATTCTGTACATATCTTAATTTCTCAGTAACAGATTCAGTCTCTGGTTTTCCCTCTGTGTGCACACTCAGGAACGCAGAGGTATCGGTGTATTTTGCCCTAACTAGACACCCTTGAAACGAAAAGACACTTGGAATTATAAATATTAATTAAAAGCACAACTACAGTGAAATATTGTTAGTAAGATATATGAGATCATGAGAGTCATAAAAGATTAGTGGACTATTCTCAACTGAAGAGGACGAAAGAGGCTTTGTAACTAAAAGCATTGTGGGGCTGGGGATTGAGCTCAGCAGCACCGTGCCTGTCTTGCAAGCACAAGGTCCCAAGTTCAATCCTTGGTACCACCAAAAAAAAAAGATTGTGATTCTGAATTGGTTCTTTTGCTGTAAAAGTTGTTATTGGGATGGGACAAATGGCAAAATTTCACTGGGGTCTGAGGATTAGATGGTACCGAGTAGCACTGTTAATTTCCTGATTTGGGTAGTTGATATCTTGCTTGGTAACAGCTAGGTGACTACGGAATGAATGTTCTTAATTTATAGCTAAATTAAACCTTTCCTTCTTTAAGCTGTGAGCATTGGCTGTCGTATCCTGTAATGGGATACCTGGCTAATGCATGCTAGTTTTAAAAAGAAATGATAACTTTTGTAGTATTTTGAACTTTTCTGTAACTTTGTGATATTTTCAACATAAAACTCCCTTTATTTTTTACCATTGTCCTTTGATTTTATTTTCTACATAATCTATTCTATTAAATTTTTAAGTATACAATACAGCGTAGGCACATTACAGCAGATTTCCAGAACTTACTTACCTTGCAAAACTGACGATTTATACTGTTGAACACAAATGCCCCATTACCTTCTTTACCACATGCTGCTGTTTTCCGAGTCTAACCATCTTAGACACCTCCTTATAGGAGCGCAAACGTACAAGATTTGTCCTTCTGTGACTTTCTTATCTCACTTAGCACCTTCATCTGTGTTATCACACGTGGAATAATGTCTTTCTTTTTAAGGCTAAGTGATAGTTCGTTGTATGTGCTCACCGCATTTTCTGTATCCATTCATATATCAGAGGATGTTTAGATTGTCTGCATCTTCACTCTTCAGAGTAACGATGCAGTGCACACAGGAGTGTTGATATTGCTTTCAGATCATTGCTTCACTTTTTTTTGTTTTTTGTTTTTTTTTTTGGTTTTGGGGGGGTTTTTTTTGGTACTGGGGATTGAACTCGGGTCCTTATGCTTGCGAGGCAGGCCACCGAGCTGCTGAGCTAAATCCCCGGCCCCAGTTCACTTCCTTTTAGATATATGCTCAGAAGGGATTGTTGAACCGTATAACAGTTTCATTTATTTATGTTTTCTGAGAAAACTGTTCCCTACATTTTACCATACTGATTTTTATCATGGCTGCACGTGGCTATATTCTACAAGAAAGAGCATCTAAACTTTATTTTAAAAAATAAAAGTAAAAGGTACTATCAACATAGAGCCAATTATCAGCTTTATTGCTAAAATATTTGTAGATATAGAGAATAAGGGGGCAGTTTTCATTTATGAACTAAAATGGTTAAATATTTATGAAAATCATCATTTCAATATAAAAAATACTACCTATATGAATTATGTACATATAATTTCCTACTTGAGTCAAAATAAATATCTATTAATTATCATTCAAAGTTCTAAGGTACTCTATCAAAAAATAGGTTTCTTTTTCAAAAAAGTTCTTTGATAAAATTTCTCTACTTATTTAAAATGGAATGTATGCTGTATTTTCTTTCTTTTAATCTCGCTTCCTGTTGTCTATTTTACTACTAGTTATCATTAGCAACATAATGAGACAAAGCTCATAAATTTAAAAATGGATCTGGACTGGACGGATGTGACAAGTCATTGTCTCTTCTCACTCCTGTGTTATTAATGAATCTCTTTCACTTGACACCATAGCATGCTACTGGTACTTCAGTGAAATTCATCAGCAGGTCGCTTCATGCTGTTGTAATAGGAATTCCATTGTTAAGCACAGCATATTATATGGCCTTTTGATGTTTCTATTGTCTCTGATTTTGTAATCGTCTTGTAACTGTAATACATAATTGGATAGTTATGATTTTATAATCACAATGCCTCATGTTTTTTCCAACTTATATTGACTTATAGTGCATGGTGCTTTTTCTGAAGCTCTGGTACAATCCCATTCTGGGTTACCTTTATGAAAATTGACAAAATGACAAATTAGCTCACCAGTCATTATCCTAGTGCCCTCTAGGTGTAGAGAATTGTAAGTAGAAGCAGATGCTTTCTTTACATCTTCTCTCATAGCGCTTTATTTTCACTTCAAATGAAGTGAGCATTTTAGAGCAGGATTTGATAACTTATAATGTGTTAAAGCAATGTAATTATTAGCATCTTTTCTAAACATCAAACATGTACTTTCATAGTGTTATAAAAGGAAAGCCTGTGAGCTCTTTGCCTTGTGAATTAATTTTATTTCTTCTTAACTTTACGCCCGCATCATAAAATTAAAATTGAGACCATTATGGTCAGCTAAGATTGTATCAGGGAGCAGAAGGACACAGGCACAAAAACCAGTAGCACCGTCGTATCCAAATCACTCTTTTCAGAGTGCTCTGATTAATAACTGCTCCTATCCTCAGTGATTACAGGTGCCAGAGAGGACCACTGCTGTCGGGTGTGAGTGAGGTTGGAAGTGCGTGGCTTCAGTTTCATAAAATCCAAGGGATTAGGCTCTCGTGGAAAAATTAGGCTGTACTCTTAGTTCTGTGTATTCCTAACGTCCTTGAGTGGGTATATGCTTTACTGTCAGACAAACCTGGAATTGTGTCCAGACCCTTGTAGCATGTGCATGAATTATTTACCTTCGGTGAACTTCAGATATTTTATTTTAAAGAGTACTGCACTCTATATCATTACGTCTTTTAAGCTGGAAAACAGTTGGCAGAAATAATGTTGTTATTTACATCTTACACAAAGCAGTATATAGTATATACTTAGAAATGGTTAGGTGTGTTCAAAAAATATAGGCACAAATTACACATTTGAAAATTTTATCTCAAAAATCTCTGTCCAAGGGAAATGGAATTATTTTTTATTTTTCTTTAAGATAAATGCCTTAATAATAGAATGCAATACTAATTCAGCTTTCTTACCTTTTAGCAGTACTTAATGACAGTGCATAACCTTTAGTAAAGTCTATCAAATGTTTAGGTATCTAGTTACTAAATCTTAGAGTAACTTTTTAATTTTAAAATTGGTGGTTTCTTTGGGTAAATATTGACTATGCATGACGAGATGGGGGGTTAACAGGGATCAATTCCCAGATAATTCCCAGGGATAATTCCCAGACCCATGAGGAAATTCTTTTAAACACTCAGCATTCATCAGGGCACCTGAGCACCACTTGTGCCTTTGTGAACTTTCACAAGCACCTCACTGCAGATTGGCTCATTCAGTGTAATGTGGATGACAATCCTCCTCTTTGCAGCCTCAACGTAGATCCAGTATCTCCACAAAAGACGTGGTTATGAAACATCCTACTAACATTGATTTTGACCTCATGTCTCTGGCCAAAACCATGCACAAAGAACGCAGTTAACATGCTTGCAGTCTCAAACATTGTCTCTGTGCTCATGAACTGCTGACATCCGTAGCCAGCCTGAGCTTTGTAACTTGAGGTCTAATTTCATATTCCAGTAGCCAGGTTACAGAATGAATGCTCAGCACACTGCAAGACTGAAATTCTTGTCAGCTCTACCCACCACCACACAGCAAAATCACAGAGCTAGGAGAAAATATCAGACTCCTCCCGTATGCTGCCTAATGACAGCACCCTCTCCTTCATCACGGAGATTAGGGAAATCAACCCTCTTTTCCTTCCCTACCACCCCTCAGCTGGTCCTCAGTTAGGTCACACCAAGCCCCTTCTTCCCATGGTACCCGCTCTTCTTGAGTTCTTCAGTAACCCTGGCCTTTGCCTCCAACACTCCCTGACTCTGTGTCATTGGAATCCTTTGTCCTGGTTTTCTTACTGAACATACAGTGACTTGTGTGGGTTTACAAGCTCACGGTGACTGCTCACAGCTTTCAGAAGACAAACATGTCAAGACCCTCCATGACTTGGAGTCCACATTTCCGGCTTCATTATCCCCCACGTTTCCCCCATCACACAGGGCCTGCTGTATGCAACACAATGCAGCTTTATATCTTGAAGCTTCATTCTTGAAACCTTCCCCTTTTGATGTGAAAAACTGCAAATCATCCTGTAAGTTTCCCATCACATTCGTCATGAAATCAGCCATGGATGCTGCGTTCAGGTCAGAAATTCTGTGCGGGACACTTTCCATGGGAATTTGGATCTGATTGTATAGTTTTATTCAGAAATCTAGTAAGTTCATTTTTGTGAGGATGTTTTGCTCATCTTGAATATGTTATCAAACGCTGTGACCTCATAGTCCAACTGCCAAGTAAGCAGTTGTTGAGCAGTGTGCTCTCCTCCCCCATTTACAGATTTTACAGTAGCACAATCACAGCATCTGTGGATACTCAGCAAGCATGAATGGTTTTTCACCAGGGCCGTTTTCTGGTTGGGAGTAGGGGAGAACTGAATCTTAGCAGGTATATTTTATTACGGGATTAATGACGTTTCCTAGCTACCTGTGCTTTGGTTTTCACTTTAACAAGAAAAGATTTTTCGTGAATAAACAATGAACAGCTGCCTGTTGTTGATAGTTGGTTCATTAAGATACACAAAAAGCGATTATCTGGGTCTGACACTCCATAGATTTTCCACTTACTTCTGGTCTCCCTTTGCTTCTCTGCTCAAATCAGGGTTATTTGAGGTCTTTCAGTATGCAAATTGTCTTTACAAAGCCTGATTTTCTGTTGAACAGATGCAAGGGGAATATGTCTAAATTGCTATAGTTTTCTACGTTTCTGAGACATTTAAGATTGATGCCTGAGCAATATTTAAAATAAAAATTCACTTGAGGTATTAGTCTCATTATTTCAGTTTCTGTGGATTTGTATTTTATATTTCCTTATGGGGACATGAGATTTTAGATTGTCCTTTCATGGTTTTTAAACTCTATGACTTTTTTTCCTGCCAAACTACTCATTCCATTATGTTTAATTTTACATTATTTGTGCTCAGAAGGACCCCAGACCTTCACCTAACTATACTGTAATTACCTTTCACTTTAAATTTAAACTTTACTCATAATTCTAACAGAACGGCTGTTCACATTTACTGCATAGTAGCAATCTTTTGTACTTATAAAATAAGTGTTCTATGAGTTTATGAGCAAGAGTAGAAATAAAATTAATGAGATGAAAAACTGTGGCTCTTATGAAGCATTAGCTGTGTAAATTTATATTCATTCTGAATAAAATTGAATAGAATACAATATAATGTGTAGATTGATTACAAATCTGATTAAATTTTCTATTTAGGAAATCTTCAGCAGCACATGAGATAAATGAATTCTTTTGTGTCTTAATTTAATCTGTATTATGCTATATAGGTTGGTTTTAAAATCAAAATTAAATTTTCTAGGAAATGTTTTAGATAAATGAATTCTCTTGTTTTCTAATATAATAAAATATCATTAAGGCTATTCTGATAATAGTGAAACATTTCATTTTGCAAAAAATAAAATGTTCTTTACATTTTTCATGCAAATTCCAAAAATCTTTTGTGTGAATTTCAAAAGTAAATGGTATAACATTTCTTATGCTAAGTATAATCATAAAAGACAGCTCTTAAATTATTGCACCATCTAAATGGATATATATTTTTTTTAAATGTTTATATACTTTAGTTTTTTTAAAATGGATCTATTACTTAAAGACTTTGCATAAGAAATTTGGTTATGTTTTTGTTTTGTTTCGTTTTGTTTTGTTTTTGAGACAGGGTCTCACTACGTAGTTGAGACTGACCTGGAACTCACCCAGGCTGGTCTCGAACTAATAGCAATCCTCCTGCCTCAGCCTCCCGAGTGCTGGGATTACAGGCATGTGCCACCATGCCCCACTTGGTTGAGGTTTTTGTTTTTCTTTTGGCAAACTTGGACATGGAAGGTTTTTGTAAAGAGGTGGAGATACTTGTATGATGAGAAAAATAATGTTCTAGAGAAAGAATAAAAACTGCAATTTCAAGTAAGAGCAGGGATAAAACATTTATGATGATTGACAACACAAGCTTGACATGGTTAAGGAGAAAAAGACCAGAGTATTTGGAATATCGTGAGTGTGGATGAAGGGCTGTGAGACGTGGTGGGTGAAGAAATTATGAAACACCTTGTGAGCTGAATTACTTAGAAATTAGGATTGTATTCCAATTGTAAGGGGAAACGATTCTGGCTTCCAGCAAGGGAGCTCTGGGATCCACGGACAGCAGCTGGCTGCTCTGTATGCGGGGGCAGGGGTTGGGATAGGCAAAAGTAAAAGAAGGACACCAACTAAGAGATGACTATGATGGTGAAGGTGAGAAATGGAGTCTCTTGGTCTCGTTTGGTCGTGATGGACACGGTGAGTGGGAAGACTTCAGAGCTATTTTAGAATTAGAGCCTTGATGATGTACAGATTCACGGTGAAAGCAAAACAGGAATCCTGGAGCGTTTCCAGCTTGCTTCTCTTTCTCTAAAGTGTCGCCTGACATTACTGTCACAATTAACTGTGCTTTACTCTTTCTTACGTGGCATTTGGTCTACGAAAGCATTTATTGTATTATGTTGAATTTTTGGTCTATGAGTGTATCCCCAGGAAGACTGTAAACTCTTCGAGGGAAGAACCATCTCTTACTTATCGTCTTCATATTGACAAGAATGTTGGACATGTTCTCAAGGATGCTTGCTAACTGAAGGGAGGCAGTGCCATAGGAAAGGGGGGCTTCGGTGCCTAGAACAATGCCAAGCACCTGGTGGACACTTTATGAATTTTAAGGATGATGAAGGAATAGGAAGTTATGCTGTGTGATATTCTCCCGTTAAATAATCTGTGCGCTCTAGCTGGCTGTTGATTACTGATAAATTAATAACTGAAGCATAATGGAATTGCAGATTGTTCGCTGTTCCGCTAGCCTTGGAATGAGTCCACTCACTACGCATTGAAATTTTGTTAGTATCCTTTGCTTGGCAAAGGACTGGCAGTGCAGCATTCCTTAAACTGACACTCTTAAATTAAGCATGGTTTTTGTTTTTTGTTTTTTGTTTTTTTTTTGCCTAAATGAATTAATTGAATATATTAAGAATTTTAATTGAAAAAAAATAAATACCACCTTGGGTATATTCTTACATCATGTTTCCCTGTAAGAAATAGTATTTTGGATGGAATGAATTTCCATAACATTATGTAAAATGAAAATGTGTTCCGAAGAAGGAAATGACGGAGAAGTCACTGGATTGTGGAGCAGTATGGCCTCTTCTACAGTGCTGAATGTTGTTCCTCAGGAAACATAGCACTTACAGCACTGCGCATCGGAATATCCATAGTGCAGTTAAAATTTGCTGTTAATGCCTTTTACCAAAGTTTCTATAGCACACTAAATCTATTGTGCTTAGAAATGTTTACAGAATATTTAAGTCAGCCCTAACACACAAATATAAATACTGCACATTCCTGATAAGGCTGATTTCACAGGAGGGAAAGAAAATAACAACTAACAAAATGCTAAGCACGATATTTAAGGAACTTTTATTTGTTGTTATTTGTTTTGTTTTGTTTTTGTTTTTTGGTACTGGGGCTCGAACTTGGGTCCTTGTGCTTGAGAGGCAGGCGGCAGAATTAAGGAACCTTTATTTGATTTGCAATTTAAAAGTATAAAATGAGGCCATAATTTTAGTGGAATTCCATTTTACCAGTAAGAGTTCCCAATAAGAAATTAGTGCCTTCTTTTCTCCTTTTAGATAGAATTCCAGCCATAAAAGTTTTACATTTCAAATAAGTTTTCAAATTCTCTTGGAAAGAAACTTGTTGAAAGAACCAGAATTCAGCAAACTGTAGGAGAATGGGAGTGAGAAATACAAATTCTCTTCGTTTAGGATCATGAATAGTTTTTTTTTTTTTTTACCGTAGTGAAGCCTAAAATTCTGGCTTCACTTGTATTTCAGTCATATACATTATTTTTTCATCATATATAGCAATTAACATTCAAGATTGGCTCATGAGTAAAATTAGCCTCATTGTAAAATCTGGCAGGCATTCTGCTGGTGAGGCTTTGGTGTGAAACAAGACAAGTACCCTCGTGTACTAGGAGACCTGGACTCTGTGGCCTGGATCCATAACATCTTACCACCCATCATGGAGACGCCTCTTTTTGGCATTCTCCTGGCTAGCAGTGTACGGACCGTGCTGTCTGTCTCCTGCCCTCTACTCAGTGCAAGGACCAGATGCACAGTAACAGTGAGGAGGCTCCAGGATGTCTCCAGGGGTGAGAATGATACTGGTCCACATCCTACAGGGAACAAACCCCCTACAACATGAGAAAAAGTCTAAAAAAGTGTTGTACCTCATCGCCCAGTGGAAAAGTACCAGCCGCTAGCTCACACCAACGTAGCCAGAAAGGCTGGTCCGGCCCTAGGACCATCCCGTCTGATCATGAGGGCTGGGCCTGCTTCTGCTCCTCAAGCTCCAGCGCTTCTCCTGTTCTGCCTCACTGTCTAACTCTGTCTCATCGGCCTGCCTGGCTCTCGCTGATGTGTTCTGGTGCCCTTTTCTAGAATGCACATTGACAGGCCTACTACAGGGGCAGGTCTGAGCACCCATCTCCTCTTCGGATCCCCCCAAATGATGCCAGGTGATTTTCCATTGAGGAGGACAACCCTGCACTGACGAGTAACACAGACAATGCACAATCCCATTAAATTCGTATTATGTTTGCCATTCTCATTCTACCTACAAAATAAGTATTAAACAGGTAAATCAACACAGTGAAACTGTGACCTGTCTTTAAGACTCTTCAATATATTTGAAGTGAAGATAATAACTTTCTTAAAATGTCTTCTGTTGTTCTCTTTTTTCATCCTTTAATGACATAACGTTTTTTCCATTCCTGCTTTCGCCCTCCCTTTTACCCCTTTATTTTCTCTTCATTTACTGCTTCTTGTCTATTAATTGTCTCCCTTCTACTTTCCTGCCATCTTTTTGAGCCTCCACATTTGAGGGAAAACGTGTGACCCTTGTCTTTCTGAGTCTAGCTTATTTTGCTCAACATAATGATCTTTTATTGTTTTCCCTCACATTTTTCCATCTGTAGCTTCAAACAGAAATGTACACAGATTTTCCCCTCTGGGATTACTGAATACATAAAATGAAACAGGAATACAATTTTTGCTATATTGTACACTATTTTTAAGGCAATTCATTCGAGATGAGCTATGCAGTGGGGAGTCAGACGTCTTTATAATCTTGTACAGAATGAAGTTATTGCTTAAAACTCTAATACAAAATGAGTCTGGCTTCAGGGGATAAAAACAGCTGTTAGATGTACTGTTCCAACGGTTGACCAGCAGAATTTTAAAGTATTTACTGAAATCCAATATAAATTTCCAAAATATGGCAATATTTTTTTTTAATTCTGTGGGTGATTTTTTTCAAGTTTTTAAAATAAAACCTGCATTTTCCCTGCTTATGGCAGGAACATCCTAGCCAAGTGGATGTCGGGATGGGCTACACAGTGGAGTTGGAATACCTTCATACCTTTGAGCAAGCCATTTGGCCTCCCTGGTCTCCAGTCCCCCATCTGCGCCGTGTTTTTAGGCATCGCACTCAGTACAGATGCATAGTACTCCCAAGGGCATCTTGTGCACGGCTGAGGCATGATACACGGCAGTGTTCGTTATCCTGTCCCAGAAGCAAACAAACACCCAGTACAAGCTTCTCAAACAGGATCACATACTGTAGTGGTCCTTGTCAAAGATACAGATACGTTCAGAGAAAAAAAAGGGCATCCAGGCCACACCACCCTGAGCATGCTAGGAGGTCCCTGTTGACGTGCTCTTTCCTCTTTTCTCTTCCATCTGTGAGTTAGAAGTTTCGGCAAGACCTCAGTTTTGCAGTTTAGCAAACCTGTCATACAGCACTGCTTTGCCTCAGGATGACAGTTACGCAATGGGGTGCAGTAACAGCGGCTCAGGAAGCTGAAACACTGATAACAAAATCACCCCTCTCGCCCACTAAGCCATGAGTCATAGACATTTGTACTAACCTGCCCAGGACCACTTTGCATATCCGGAGTTATGTGGCCTCCAGTTCCCGAGGAACTGTCCTCTGAGTCCTTTTGTCTTACTTATCTTAGTGACCTCAGTCAGTGCCCGGGCATCTTTTCTCAGAGGAAGAATTCATTGCTTAATGACAAAAGGTTCAATTCATTAGGAAAATGTAAGAACTGCAAATATATACGAGAATATCTAGGTATATAAAACAAATCTTGACAGATCTGAAAGGAGAAAGTGACAGAAATACAATAAATTGAACTATTTTTTCCTTCTTTAATGGTACTGGGAATTGAACCCAGAGCCCTCACACTGAGCTACACTCCCAGCCCCTATTTAAAGATATTATTTTGAGACAAGGTCTCGAAAAGTTGTTGAATTGCCCAGGCTGGGCTCAAACTTCTGATCCTCCTGCCTCAGCCTCTTAGTGTACTGGGATTGTAGGTGTGCGCCACCGTGCACGATAAATTACACTTATAATCCCAGGTAACTGGTGAGGAAATGAATACCACTATTCATAAACAGAAGTAAGCTTCCTTGATGCCTGGTCCCCAAGATTTGCCTGGATCAACCCCAAACTGAATCCAGTGCTTCCTAGAGAACCCCTAATATTGTGTACTTCTTCCAAAAGGGGCCTTGTGTACACCACCAGTGTGCGAGGATTATACCAATGAACATACTGGATTCAAAAGTTGAAGCTCTCCAGCAGCTACAATGATAACCCTTAATTACCTTTAAGTCTGCAGACAGTAAATGTGTGCTTTGTGATTTCTGAAGTTTATTCAATACTTTTCTAATAGTATTTTAGCATCACGTACCGGTATAGTTACTGTATGTTATATCAAAACCATAACATTCCAATTATGACCCTCAAATCCAATATACTATTGATAGGCAGCTATCTGTCTTCCTTTGTCAGTTAGTAAAGGCTTTTATTATAAGCTGAGCCGAGAATTTTGTATTTCCTTTTATTTTGCTCCGCTGGCAATTAGGGTTAATGGATTCTGATATTATTTAAGTCTCTTTCTTTTGACAAGTGTAAATTAATCTTTTGGGGGAAGCTTTTCTTAGGTAAATTATAAAAATTTAAATGTCAACCTTTCTCTAAATGTAATACTTTTAAGATCTAAGAAAGTGGAGAATAAGAAATTCAAGAGAGGAAAAAAGTTTCTTTACACTGACTAAATGATAGCTTCATCTTGACATTTAAAAGCACAGATCTCTTGAAGAATCTACTTAAATTAATTTAAATTTTAATGGCATATGTAAATATTTGGAGAAACTGTCTTAATCTTTCTTCAGTAACCAGTTAAATCAAGCTAAGTAATGTGAGCGTTTATACTGAATATATTCCTTTCCATTGTAGCCCGCTGATGAGCTCAGTTTTCTTTTCTTCCAGTGGTTCCCACAATCTACAAAATTTAATTAACCATTCTATTTCTCTATTGTTTTTCTTTGCTTATTCAGACATTGATTTTCTGATTAGGGGTTTTTCATTGTTAATTATTGGTTTATAAACTAAAAAGTTTGCTCAGTGAATACATATTCATTGCTTCATTTTATTTTGCTAAATAGTCAGCTTTTGTACTTTTCAAATTTTGTGTGGATCATTTTTTGTATTTGGCACTAGGCTCTTTTTATCTCATTATTTTATAGCACCTGCCAGCCACTGATCTAACGTACTTTATATTTATCAATACAATATATTTAATTCATAGGGTATCACTGTCTTTCAGGTATCCCTGTCAGTTCCTGTTTTAGTGAGGAAAATAGGGCATAGGGAGATTGAATAGCTTGTCAGATAGTACACTACTTTCTTGTTGCGTGTGGCACTGGGGACTGAACCCAGGACTCATATATGCTGGGGAAATGCTCTACCGCTGAACTATATCCCCTGCCCCAATACTGCAGAGCCCTTGAAGGTAGATTAGGGACCCAGAAACAGCTCTGACTAAAGACTGAACAGAAATAACTGATAGTAACAGTTGTATTCTTTATCAACCATCTAAGCAGGCTGTGTCCATGTAGAAAATCTGAAGCAAATAAGGACTGTTGTATAAGATGGTAAGAGACAGCACAAATAGATGAATATCAGTAGCTCTTATTCCCAGTCTAGAAAAAATCACTGATACAAAAAATAAATACATATTCCACTCCCTTGAGCAATAAAGTAAGAACTATTTAGAAATAAATTTAATAAGAAAGGCAAGATGCTAATGAAAAAAATCTATAAATTCTTCTTGAAGAGTATAAAAGAAGATATAAAAATGAAAAGACATCATCTCTTATGGAAGCTTTAATATCCTAAAAATGTTATTTCTTCTTAGAAGTTAAGTATTCATTTAAATCAACTCTCCTCATGATTCCAAGTGCTCTTAATTGGATAAAATAAACCTAGTGTTTATAAGAGATAGATGATGAATGACAGCCAAGAACTTATAGCAAAATATATTGGCGATTAAAAAAACTTACATTGTCAGATATCAGAACATATTATTAGGTGCTCATTTCAAATAAATAGTGCCATAAAATAAATAATAGCTCACTGAAACAGACTAGAAATCAGAAGTAGATCTAAATATTTGTAAGAATTTAAAACATTATCAGATGGGCATTTTAAATTATTGAGAATGGGTGAATTATTTAATAAATGATAATAAATTGATGATTCATTTGGAATAGAATTAGACCAGCTTATGCTATATGCAAAAATCAATATCAGGTTTATTCCTTAATTTCATCTAGCCTTTTCAAATGACCAAAAAGAAAAAGAAAGAGACAGAATCAACCAGACAAGGAAAAGTTCATTAATAGTAAAATCTGAACAAATAATAGCACAAAGATTCTCTAAAGCCACCAAAATGATCATGTCAAAAGGTGTTATTGAGGGAGAGCAGAAGACTCTTGAATTATGTTTAAAATAATTTATCTTTATAAAACAATTCTACAGCCCCTGTGTTTGTATGTATGTTTTACATAATTATATTGGCATCAAGAAAAATATAGTAGGATTTGCACTGCACTATGCAATCAGGTCCCTCATGACTAAGATCAGAGAAAGAAGTGGGTGAGAGAGTGGAGGACAAACAAAAGTAAAACACACAAAAAGTACATGAAGTTTTTTTTAACTATAGCTATAGTAAAACTATATATATGCCAATCACGTCTATAAATTTGTAAAAAGTTGCACTGCAGTTTACATGTACACAAATAGAAAAGTTGAATTTCCATTTATTGTCTTTAGCTGCTAGCAGCAATTTATGAATTTTTGCTTTATATGTTGGTATTTTGGTATTTTTTAGATAACATTCACAGCTCATGTTCAGTGTATGGCACTTTTAGCCGGTATTCAATGGGTACAGCTTAACATGATCTGTGTCAACAGACTGATCCAGAAAAATGAGAGTGTCAGTGAGAATGTAGCCATGGTAGCTTGAGAATTGCAGAATTGTTTTACTATTTTGACTCTTAAAACGTAATAGTTTCAAACAGTATTTTAAATCCTTCTAGATATGAGAAGCAATGTGACAGTCCCAGGTTACAGAGTTAGGAGTAGAAATCAGACCAAAAAGAAGATGTCTAGAAACGGTGCTGATAAAACTTGAGTATAATACATCTGAGGTGGGAGAGGATCAGGATCCATTATCTCTGCTAAGGAATCGTGCCAGTGGGATGGAATTTTAAAAGCAGGCAATACCCAGCCATCAGTGGAAGTGCCCAGCTAGTACTGCTAGCTCAAGAGGCTTCACAGCAGATCTTAATTCTAGAAGGGAGGCTCCTGGTTTTACGGTTCCCATCCCAGAACATCTGTGAGGGGAGGTACTGGAAATATGCGTGTTCTTGCAGTTCAGACCCAACTGCATATATTGTGCCCATGCTTGACAAAAGCAGTTGTTAGAGTCAGGCTTTCTGACCCTTGATGGAAGTTATCTGACAAGCAGAGCCATTGTATCAGGTCAGATTCCTTGCAGTTGTGCCTTCCCTGTTGAAATATTTCACTGTGGGGCCACAGTAGCTGTGTATCTAGGTAGCAGAGCAGTCTCTAGCATGTCTATACAAAAGCACATTCTACCTGGGGCTGACATTCTTGCAAAACACATCCCAACACAATTAGCCACAGAATCGTCCTTGGTAAGCAAGTCTGACTGTCACCCTTCTCTGCCTGTGATGTAATGGAGCAGTGTGTGGCCCATATTCAGCAACATGGCTTCAAACATATATCAAGAATGTGAATAAAAACATACTGACTACAAGGCTAGGGCAGCTTATCTTGAAGCTTCTAAATACTGTGCCAGTCAGTGCTCAGTAATTCTATCACAGATTTATTCTGTCCATGTTGGTATTAAGAAAGAATAAGAAAAAGATTGAAAAATGTTTACAGTACACTGCACAGTTCTGACTCAGACCCCGTAAGTCTAGGATGGATATCAAAAATTAGGTAGGTGTTCTTCTAGATAAATATGTTATTCAGCTGTGCAGAAGTGGTGGATGGGACCCCAAACAAGTCAAGCTTCTTTCATCAAGTGAATTTTCACTCACACACGAAACATCAGAAATTGAAACTTTCTATAGTAGACACAGATTTCCAGTTCTCTGCAAGGAAATAATTAGTCCTCACAAAAATCTACCAAAAACCAACAGTCATGTGCCGTGGATCTGTTCACGGTGTTGTAACGATCCTTTACAGCCCTGGTCCTGTCTCCACTTAGAGAGTTATCAGTGGGTGAGATTTCACCTCAGCGTTTCAATGGAGCATGGGTGCCTCCAAGTCCATATTCCAAGGTCAAACTCACCCTTTACATGACTTTCTGCACTTTTTCCAGTATTCCCAAACTCAGCTGATGGAATAACATTTTTGTAGATCCCGTGAGTCATCTTAGGCCTGTTTCTTACTCCCACGCCCGATCAGTCAACAAGTTCTGTCAAATCTGTCTAATTCGCTTATTCATTTCCTTCTTTCTGCCGCACTGTGCCCCCAGAGGCTGGCTCTTTATCATCCAGATCGCAAATCAAATGTCACTTACCACAGAAGGGCTTTGGTGACCCTCCAGTTGAAAGTAGCTGCTGTACCCCCACCCCAGGAATATCTCAGAAACCCTGTTTTGCTTTCTGTGTAACACTGAGATTGTCACAAATTGTTTCATCTATCACTTGTCTCTCCGCTTTCTGAAATTTCTCCTGGAGAACGGGAATCTTGGGCAGCTTGCCTGTGCCTGAGTCCACACTGCCTAAAACACGGATCGGTGCCCAGCTTGCCTTTTCAATTCATTCCTGTACCACTCACTGGGCACTTCTATGCCAGACACTGCTGCATATAGCAAATACAAAGAAGGGCGAAAATAAGTCCCCATCTTTGTCCTCATGAAGCTGGTGTTTAATCAAGTAGACAGCCATTACTCCAGCAATTTGTACATAAATAGGTGTCACATTACAGCTATGCACGGCCCCTCTCAGGTCTCTTTTTCCGTTTTCTGCATCCCCATTACCATTTCCTTAGTTCAGATGCCAGCACCTCATGTCTCCGCTGTTAAAATCTCTGCCCTCCCTCTTGTCACTCTCCACTGTCTTTTTCCAAAGCTAAAATACAAGTCCTTTGTGGTTTTCTACCTTGAAATCCTTTGTAACTTCAGTGGCTCTCTAGGAAAAAAATGTCCGTACTGCTTGACACAATGGATGGCCTTCTCCTCTTCCTTTCCCGTCCTGTCCTTTCTCCTTCTTTATACTCTGTGCTCCAGTTACCCTAAATGACACTCTTATGGTTGTACGTGTGGTTTCTCCTGCCTGAAAAATGTTTCCCTACCCCTTGGTACTCTTTTCACTCATCCTTGTGACTGAGGGGAGATAGCCCTATCAGAAAGCCTCCTATCAACCCACTCAGACTGCCTTCCCCCATCGTTCTTCTGTACTCTCGTAGCCAAGAAAGGGGGGAAAACATCCTTGTACTGTAAGTATTGATTTACTTCCTCTTCCTATTTGCATTCTTTGTGGGAGAATGTCTTTCACATTTCTACCTCCATGGCCTAGAGTAGTAGGAAGTGTGTAGCGTGGATGGAAGGATAATTAGATGGATGAGTTTGCTTGATAAAACTAAATTACAGTGATGTTCAACAACACAGCTTCAAGCATATGTCACAAATGTGAATAAAAACATATTGACCACAAGGCTAGTGAAGCTTATTTTGAATCTTTTCAATACTGTGCCAGTCAGTGCTCAGTAATTCTATCACGGATTTATTCTTTCCATGTTGGTATTAAGAAAGAACAAGAAAAGAATATCAAGTATCTGTAGTCCTTGAAGTGTTTAAAGTGTGGGAAGATAAAGCAGCATGGCAGTTACATCATCAGACTAAAAGACAATTTACACTATTTCTACCACTAATGAAACACTGCTTTAAAAGTATTAACATCTTTTGGTTTTTAGTATGAAGGTTTGTAACTGAAAAGAGAAGGTGTGGTTACAGTATTTTTGACAGCAGATACAAGGAATTGCTCACTGATAGAAGCAATACTGTATCTCGTTAGGGAAATTTGAACATTTGTACCAACAAATAAAGTGTAGTATAGGTTGGGACTTACTGCAGCAACTAGGAATATATTGCTATCCTAAAGAAGCTGACTGTTCTTGGGGTGGAAGACCAAGAGGTCACAAATATAATTGTTGTTTGAGAGTTTCAGCACCTGTTTACAATTAGAAAGTTGTTTGCTACCATTAGCCGTTATGGAGAGATCAAGTATATATCAAAAGTGTGGAAAATTGTGACACAAGTTGAGTTGTCAACATAATTGGCTTCTGAGCCACTCAGAGGATGAGGAAAACACAGATCTGTGTGTTTCTGGGTGGGTTATAGAGCGCTGTCTTATCCATGGCCCGTTGCTCTCTGCTCTATCCCCCTGCTGTGGTTCTGGGCTGCCATAGTTGACATGCCTTGCAGCCAGCTGATCACGGACTGAATGCCCTGAAGCCATGAGCCAAATTAAACTTCTTCTATGAACTGTTTCAAGTATTGTGTCCCAGTGACAAAGCACTGACCTATATAAAGCAGCTCCACAAATTTTACTTGGAAACATTTGAGAAAGGTGACTGCTTCCCTCAGCAAAACCAGGGAAAGCAATTTGCCTTGCCTAAAAGTGATCACTTATTTCTATATCACCAGGGTGGGTACTTATATATCAGTGGTGGTCCTGGTAGTGCCTTCAGTTCACCATCTGCATACCGTGTGTCCAAACTTCAGCAAATATTCATTGAATATCTACTGAGTTTACAGCATTAGGCTAAATGAACCCTACTTGTTAGAAAGATGAGCTAAGGACATCTGACAGAAAGGAGCCAGTAGGAACTTTTAGGATTCAGCAGTAAGGGCCACCAGGTTCCTACAGTCAAGCAACTAAGGCCTTTAACAGCAACTGAACAAGCAAGTCACTGAAGACATTTCCTTATATATTAATGACAAAGGGAGACAGATCTGCTGATCGAAATCCTAGTCACCTCAAAAATATGTGTGTATATATTGTCCTGGAAAATGAAAATATCAGAACATCATTAAAATATATAGTAAAATCCATGGCAGTAACTAGGCCTTATAGTGATGTTATTCAAAGCAATCTTTCTTTTCAATTAGCTTCAAAATTAATTTCTTAGCATGGAATATTATTTCTACATTAGCACTTGTTTGGCAGTTATTGTTTACTGTCAAGGCTCCATTAAGTTTCCATGTTCAGAATGATCAATATGCACCTTTGTTGATTACTGCTTGTGATTTCATGAGTTACTTTTAGAATAATAATGTTTTTAGCAATGTGCTTATTGTTTTTCAAACATTTGCTAAACAACTAAACCTTGAAAAGTTTATATATATAGTATTAAGATCACAATAAGAATAATATCACCTTTTTCACATTCTTTGGGACCCTGATATAAATAAACTAGTTTACCAAATACTTGAGTACAGAAAACTTAACAGTTGTCTTCTTTTTGTGTTAGTGGGGATTGAACACAGACCTTGCACTGAGCTATATCTGCAGCCTTATTTATTAGTTATTTTTCCATTCTTTAATTCATTCATTTCAGATAGAGTCCTGCTAAGTTGCTAATTTTCTAAACCTGAGCTCAAATGCGTGATCCTCCTTCCTTGGGCAAAAATATTTTTCTCACTTCTCATTAGAGCTTTATTACAACTTCTTTATTCATTGGTCTTCTGTCTTTTGATATTCTTTTACTTTGTATATATAGTGAAACTTTGTCAACCAAGAAGGTTAGACACTTTATCCATTTTTAGTGCCTGAAGTTTGGTCTTCTGTGTTTCCAATCTGGAGATGGAATCAGACACATAAGTAACAGTCACAGTATAGTTCACTGATACAAAGTGGAAAGTCAACCTAATTCCCTCAGAGAGTTAGGAAAGGGATAGAGTAGCATAACATACATGAAACACATCATAGAAAGCTATGCCAAAGGGTGGAACTTGGCTTGAAGGTTCCGAGAACATGCACAAAAGCAAGGAAAGTGACAATTATGTAGCAAATCTGAGCAACCTAGAGCTGAGGAGATTGCAAAGTGGCCTCTAGACCATTTCAGTGCCAAGAAATCATAAGAACCCATTGAAATCAATTGACCGTGAAGTGGAGAAGTAGGACACAAGATGTACTTGGGAGAAAGAGTAAAAACACTTCCCTAAGCGATTGAATTTGGATTGGGAAAGACAAAATATGAAAGGAAAACCAAGAATGACTCAGTGGCTGCTAGCTTGGAAGGTTTGGTGCTTGGTGTTTGGTATTCGGATGAACTGTTGGGCAGTAAACAGATACAGAAGACGTTTGATAAAATTGGGAAGGATAGGAAGATACCATGAAAATGAATGCAGCTGTGAACTAGTTAAATGTTAATGGTGATCTGATGAAAAAGTCCAAGCGCTATGCATGTCCACAGAAAGTCCACAGCCAAAGGTTTTGGAATCAGACCATACAGTTCGTTAAGCCCACGGACATCAATGGTGTATTCTGAATTACTAGTTATGGAAGAATGACTTACTGGCCTAAGCAAAAACGATGAGATATATTATGAATCCATTAACATTTTAATGGTGGAAAAATGCTCAGAGAGTATCAACTCAAACAAAAACAGGGTGCAGAATTATTTGTACAGTAAAATTTCAATTATATAAACAAAACAGCCTCAAAAGCTAGAAGGAAAGGTATTAAACAGTTATCCATACTAGGGTAAAAAGTTTATGGTAATTTTCCCTTTTTAATATGTAGCTGTGTTTTTATAATTCTTCTATGGGAATTACTTAAAAATCCACTTGGGTAAGGATGGTTTCTTAGCAATAGAATAACTAAATTGAGTTTAAGGAACTGGACAGAAAGCTCTCCAATGAAAAGGACCATGTGTTTTAGGTGCAGCTGTAAGTAGTTAAGGATTATTAAATAAAGCATTATGGTGGATATTGTTTGGGGAGAGCTAGATGGAAATAATGTGGTCGCAGTATAGAGGCTTGGTAAACTAATGTTCTGTCCTTTGTACTCTGGGAAACTGTCAAAGATACATAGTTGGTACTTCCTTTTTCCGTGGCTGCTATAACAAAGCGCCATAGATTGGTTTCCTTAAATATTAGAAATTTACTTTCTTATAACTCTGGAGGTTAGAACTCAAGGTCAAAATGCCACCCAGGTTGATTTCCTCTGAGCCCTCTCCTTGGTTTGCAGACAGTCATCTCCTCCCTGTGTCAAGAGGTGGATCAACAAATTATTGTTACAATCCAGGGAAAAAAAGGCTATTATATAAAACAGTGTTAGTAGAGATGAAGAGAAAAGGATCAGTTACTGAAATATTTAGGAAATAAAATGAGCATGAGTTTAAGTTTATTTTGATGTTAGAAATGAGTGGAAGGAAAGTCTGAGTAATTGAAATCACCAGACTTCTACTTTGAGTCACCCAGTCGATGGTGACACTGTCAGTGAAGGTTAAAAAGGAATCCAAAAGTAGGGAGCTGGTTAGGAGGGGAAATTAATTCATTTGGGGAGGTCCAATTAAAGTTACCAGAATACAGTTAGATGCAAGAATCTGAAGTTCAAAGGTAGATAATTGGCCTGGAAGTCTGAGTGTGCGATCCATTAGTACCTTCATTATTTTGAAACTCTGGGGGCAGATCCTTCTGTGCTGAGTGATGAAAGTAATGGATTTAGAGGGAAAAATGAACATTTATGGTACAAGCAGAGAAGGTGCCCACTAAGAAAACAATATTGTGTGAGTGAAGCAAGAAGGTCACTTGTCTCAGAATCCAAAGAGAATAGAGACCTTTGATGAAGGGAATAATCAATGAAAAAGAGCAAAGAGATCCTGAAGATAAAGGCTAAATATGTTACTCAGATTGGGAACTGATGGTTTGGGACACTGATACTTAACAATAATAATTCCTTGAACTTTCCTGTCCTTGACAATGGCTAAAGTATGTCATGCATTAGATTTCATTTTGAGTCTCAAAACAGTAGAATAGGAAAGTGTCATTATCTGCAATTTTCAGATTAAGAAGAGAGTAACTCAAAAAAGTAAAATATCTGACCTAACACTAGCCAAAGAACGGCAAATATAGGATTAAGCCCCAGAACTCTTTCGGTATCATCAGATCAGCTGGTACGCGGAGGGAACTGAAACTTCAGAGTACAGTGAGGCTGTGAGTATAGTTGGAGGTTAGAGAGACTTCCCTTTTCAGAACAAGAAGTTTTGTTTCCTGTCTCTCCCCACATTGTACCGTACTTTGCCTGTCTACTTAATTCAGCCTCATATATAAAGATATAGTTTAAGTTTCCTCTGGTTAGCTAAGGACTACTCTGCCATATGACTGCATTTTGTAATAAAAGCATATTCTTAATTTATTGAATTTTAATAATCTTATACTTCAAATGAGGCATAGATTGGAAACACTTAAAGAATAAAATGCTCCTTGTCTATGAAAATGTATCTGTTGATCACTTTGATGTTTAAAGAAAATTTTTTGTACCTGTACCCTATCTTCAAGTCAAACCATATGCTGTAAAAGTTTAAGCTTTCATCTGGTGTTGAATTTCCACTGGATCTATGGTGGAATGAAAATATCGACTGCTGTATTACAGCTCTGTTAGATAACTTCATTCCTGAATAATCTCTGTGACCTTAAGAAGGGCAATGATAAGGAAGAAAGATGTGAAACAAAACACTAAGATAGGATAGTTTTGAATTTGGTAGGTATAAAGCGGCACATACCAACTTTTGAATATTCGTGGAAAATGCACAATTTTTCAAATGTTGGTTTGTACTAGAGTATGTAGCTCTATTCACATCCAGCTTATAAAATCTCGTCGAACATTTAGATCATAAAAAGATAATATTCTTTGTAATATTTTGCACATACTGCTCTTTTTTAATTAACTTCATTGGTGTGTTTTAGGTATGCATTATAATCACATTCATCACTGATGATTTGTACCTGTGATATATTGTAGTCCCTTCTTTTCCCATTCCTTTTCCCTCCTTTCCACCCCTCCATGCCTCCCTAGTTACAAAGGCTTTGTTTCCATGTTTTCCCTCTTTTCTCATATTTTTTTCTTTCCCTTCTTCACTTCCCCCACCCCCACTTAAAATAACTTATGTATTTTACGTATATTACCAAAATAAGAATGAGAGTTTAATAAGCATCTATTGGGAAAGTTAAGATAATCCTATAAATTAGCTATATCAATCTGGGAATAAATGCCTCTTTTAAATGACTAATATGTCCAAAAATAAAACCAACTTCTAGCACATTTTAAGAGACAAAATGTTTTCACAAAGAATTTGTTTATGTAATGCTGTCGATTAAACATGCAGATGGATAACTTTTTCCATCTATGTTCATTCCCAGTGTATACAGAGTTGTTCAGCTAATTTAATTAATAATCATATGGATTTAAGAACTATATTTCTTGTCTGTGAATTTAAAAAAGCTTCAAGATTAATGTGCAGTAGTTTCAGTTGTATGCAGAAGTATTATAATGAAATATTATATTTTCATTTTTTAATTGCAAATATAAAAGTCTCTTTAGATGAAGCAGAAATTTCTAATGCAATTAAGGTATTCAATCATTGTTTAATATTATGTATAATTATAATAGTCCTTATTTGGGAAATCATAATTTGCTATGTGTTTTGCTAGTTGAGTGTATGCTATTTTTAAATTATTATATATTAATAAAACTGTAGTACTTGATTTGAATAAAATGAAGTACATCAAAAATTGTGAACAAAATATGTATTGAGTCATTAATTGTAATATATGATTGGTGGCTTGTCTGAGAAAAAAATATCAAGAGAAAGATTAAAGCAAAGGATGATTAATTGATTCAGAATGGCTCCTGGTGAAAAATTACATTCAGCAAGAGCCTGTCATGATTTGTGGTCATTTGTCACTCTGCAGTATATCAGATAGAATGGATTTAGGTGCACAAGCAGAAAAGTGACTGTATAAAACTGTCAGTTCTTTAAATAAAAATATGGTTTCTTAACTGACTTAATTCCAAATAGCTATGGTATATTACTCTGAGTTATTGCTGTGTTTCCAGAAATGGTAAACATTTTTGTGAAAGATTTTTGCCAATATACATATTTATCACGTTGCATTCAAGCCAAAATAAATTTTTTCCAATAACAAATTGTACATATTTTTATTAAAACGAGAAGCCCAGCAAAATTGACTATGTACATAAATAGGAAGACATTCTTCCAAACCATTCATCCAAGACATTCTTCCAATCAAAATTCTTTTAATGTAATGAAACGTGCATACTCTTTACACTGGGTTCAGACCTCCAGACACACATATGTGTGTCTCAGATGTCTTTTGGTGATGTTTTTCTTATGCAAAAGTCTCTTTTTAAGCATTATGAAAGATTACATGAAATCATTCTAAATATGGTTGTCATCTCTGAGAAGGAAATTATGTAGACTGTAGGGCAAGTTCAGATACGTGTCATTTTCAAAGACAGAAAGGTAACCATTGAAAGCCACAGTAAAAATATCAGCGGTCTGACCTAAACTCGACATAGTTTAAGCAGTATGCCTCAATCATGCTAGTCATTGTAGAACAGAGTTTATTTAAATGAGCAGAAATTACCTGGAAGTCTAAGCCAGTTATTTTAAGTCCTGACAATGTCTTATCACCGGAAGGTCACCGTATGATGGCCTGGCTCGCTCTTGTCTGGAATGATGCATGTTTTTTGTCATGAGACGCAATTCCACTCTGCTTCTCATTTGCAATTCCTATTTCATCTAATATTTTTTTCTATTCCTGTGCTGCACCTTTTTTACAAAACTCTTAATTTAAACCCAACTTGCTATGGAATTATGATGAGTAGACTTTCTACCTCCCTGTGTTGTAGACCAGTGGGTAATGCTTTGAGTCACCCACTGCACTGGGCGTTCCATCTTTTGGGCATCGAAATTGATTTTTCTCATCTTAGCATCTGAAGGCCCAGTGTCCCCTTGCCCAATCGCCTGACAGCGTACAGTGACAGCTACAGCTCAGGATGTGAGGCAGCAGCTTTTTGGGCACCAGACATGGCAGCGTCAGGATCATCAGCACAAATAAACTTGGTAGAGGTAGTTCTCCCAAACTGTCGTGAAACCAAACATTTTTGGTGGGCTACCTGCTGATGAGGGCTGCCTTCTTACTGTCTGGTCCATGCAAAATGTTTGGTCTTTCTTTGTTAGAATTCAAAAGTGACGTTCCTGACTAGCCTAGGGAGACCAAGCACATTCATAAATTCCAGTGGATATGAAATTTTATCAGTCTCAGAAAAACACTAATATCCATACTTTTATCGAATTTATTTCACTACTTGTTATGTAAAGCTTATGTTGCCTATAATTGTTGTGGATTTTTAAAAGAGGTCCAAATAAGTCCTCATTTAAGAGTCGTCCTGATGCAGTGAATAAGAGAATTTCCGTAGTCAAATTCATCAGAGACTGAATGTGGTTGCAATAGTTTTTCTCCCTGGTGACGTTCCCTTGTTTCGCAGAATGAAAGATTATTCCCAGATGTCCTCGGGTCAACATAAGAAATACCAGCAATCGAGTGACTTTCTGTATCATCTCATCTGATGTAACTTAATGTGAAAGAGTTACTTCGTAGCTGTAAAGCGCATTTGTTAATTAACCGCATTGGCTTTGTCTGTATAGTTCAGTGGCTGATAGCATTTCAATTTGCATGCGAAATGAGTCTCTATAAAGATGCTTTTGCAAAACAAATGGCAGTCGCCATAATGCGGGAATTTACTTTTAGCATTTGATGCATAGGACTCGGAAGGGAGGTGCATTTCTTACAGGGATCTGATGCCTAATGAAGTACAACGTATTTACCCCAGGCCTCACCACAACTCCTTTTAAAAAGCAAATTATAAAGAATTTATAATCATTCTATTGGAGAGAATTCTTGATTAAATACACTTTGAAGGATCTCTTTATGAAGTAGATACATTGAGCTTAGTACTTTATCCAGTATTTTGGTTTTGTTTCATTGTTACTATCCAGGAAATAACAGACTACAACATTCATACAAAATCTACAGTATAGAGCCAAAATGCACTTTTCTGAATATTTCTATTCTGTCACGAGCATTTTAATCCTGTGAAATGTATAAAATAGGAATTTATGGCTTTGGATGCCTATCCCCTTGGCACAGACCACATTTGCATATGAAAGTGGAAGTCGATTATTTTGTTCAAACTGTGTAAATGCTGATTTTTCCCATTAATACTTAAAAGATCTGAATGCGTAAATTTACTTAGTCATGTTTGTATATTATTTTTTTTTAGTTGTATGCACCATATTCTGGCTTCTGTCAATCTCACATAGATTGAATATACCACTCAGAAACACGACTTTGAAAAATATATTGCTATTGTAAGAACATGAAGCATAAACCTCTACTGCTTTAAAATGAATCATATTATCTCAGTGTAGCTGTGTAACATGTTCTTATGAATTCTCAGTGTCCTTCAAGTAACACCAATACTTAGCTTTCTAAAATTTATTTTAGACATTATTCAAAACGTGTGACATGAAAATAGCTTTGAAGATTAAAACACTGCTGGTCTGCCTCGACGGTGCTCTGAGTAAGAAGCCAGACTTTCCACTCTTAAGGCTTGACACTCTTAGGGAGCTGTGATTGCAGCCCAGAGCCAGCTGCAGGCTCTTGGAGAGTGGTCTTGTGGTCAGGATTTCTGCAGTGAGCCGCACTGGTCTTACAAGAAAGTGTAACTAGTGGAAGCTTGCACGTAGAGGATAAAGGTAACTTTCCTTGATGCAAAGAAATGACTAAGTGACTTGAATAACTTGTCATAGCTGAAGTGGTGTAGAAGCACATCTGCTGACGTGATTCTAAAGAAGTTAAACCGAATCCGGTACTTAGCTCATCCTTACCACTGTCCTTGCCGCTTCTCAGAGTGTTCCAACAAATGCATACGATGGTCAGTGCATCTGCTTGTGTTGATCTAACCCTGTATTCTCAGAAGACATACGTGCCAATTTTGCAAAAGATTGTGTTTCTTTGATAGGGTCTCACGTTGAACTTTTTAGTTTTTTTAAGTGGTGTAAATTGGTAACTAGGATGAATGTGCTTATTTGTATTCATTTTATTGAGGTACTTGCTCTTGGACCATGTTTTTTGAAATCTATTGATTAATGAGCAATCAGGATATTAAACCAGAATTTAGCTAACCACACTTAATGGAGAAAAACAACAGTGACAACAAAAAAGGCCCTTTAAGAAGAAGGCAGTATCACTCACCCATCTCCAGTTTACCAAATAAAGTAAAGAGTTTTGCTTACGCCTAAAGTTAGATCAACTCCCAGGAACCTAAGGCATGATGTGAACAACAAACGAAGTGTGAACGAATTGGTATCAAACTTTTATTTTAAAATTTGCACTGCGAATTTTATGTTTGCACTACAGTAAAAGGCAAACTGCCGTAATCCCCTCAGCCCTCCCCCGTGCTCGGAGCCCTCTCGCCCCATCCTTCTTGCTGCTTTCTGAAGTGGCTCTGGAGTCCTCTTTCCCGAGTGTCGTGGTTGCAGTGTCGTGGCTGCCTCGGTGTCCTGAATCATTTCAAAATGTTTCCCTTTTGTGGTCATTTTGACTTTGGGAAAGACTGGGAAGCCACGCAGTTTCAGATCCAGTGGACAAACGGATGAAGATACACCAGAATGTTTTCACAATCCTGCCTTCCCTTTGGGCGCATTCACCAGCAGCATTCACCATATTTTTGGCCACACCTGCCAGAACTGCTTCGGAAAGTGGCAAGAATGATGGGTAAGCATGTTGTGACCAGAAAGAGATAGTATTTTGAGGCAGAGCATGGCCCCGTATCTTTTACTGTAATTTTTTTTGGTACTGGGGATGGAATTCGGGTCCTTGCGCTTGCGAGGCAGGCAGCAGAACCACTGAGCTAAATCCCTGGCTCCTTTCACTGTAATTTTTAAAATATTGAAACATGCACCATAATCTGGGATCACACATCTTACTAAATCGCACATTGATGTCTTATTGACAAATCACGAGGTTAGTTTTTATGGGTCTCACGGGTGCATCAGAGAATAGGATAATTTTCCTTTGTGTTTCTCAGCAGTTATAGGTTTCTGAGGTTTGTTAAGAATTTCATAACTATAATCTCCAATCCGTTTATTTTTGTTCACACCAAAATTTGCCAATTAAAGTTTCTCCCTCTGTATTTTTTTTTAATCAAGTCAACTCTTTCCGATGCAAAATGGTCAGATCTAAATTTTGTCACCAAAAGTTGTAATTATTCTGTAGAATTCTCAGTCAAAACAAAGATTTAAAGAAGTCATACATGTAGTCTGTTATTTTATATCACTTGTTTCTGCTACTGACATTCAACATAAGTTAAAGACTTAAGATTTCACTTATTAGCAAAAAAAGAAAATAAAATCAGTAGAACAAAGATATGGCAACCGGATGTTCAACATGATGAAAAGTAACAAGTTTAGAACAGAAGGGATTAGAACAATCATGGATATGAAATCTATTACAGTTGCTTGATTTTTCTTAGAGATAAAAATCGATAAAACAAGTAATTCCCTTCCCCCACCACACACAACTTGCTTTGATCTCAGCTGTGTTTGGCTAAGGCAACATCCAAGATCCAAACTCTCAATCACTTTGCTGCTTGGGCCAATTTTGGAGAAAATACAAACATTGAATTCAGTCCCCTTCAGGAGACACATGTTGAGGCTGACTTGCTGTTCAGCGCTGTCACTGACGCTGGGGACAGAGGCTGTTTACAAAGAGCCCCGCTGTTAGACAGGTGTGGACCTATGAGGAAAATGCCAAGTGCATGCAGGGACAGCACAGCGGCGCACAGGAGGAGACCAGGAGGTGCTTAGACCTGGGCTAGTGCTGTGAACCCCAAGTAAGAATTCACCAAGGAAGTGAGCCCAAGGAGACTTTTGAACAATCAACTGGAATTTAAAAGCAGCAAGAGGAGTATTGCTCCTGGGCAAAGGTCACCAGGGGTTGAAGGTGTAAAAAGCACTCATGAAGGAGGAGGAAGGCAGAGCAGATATTCCACGGGGACTTAAATGAAAGAGTTGTAAACAGAAGGGTGACAAGTCAGATGTCTGAGGGATGAGATACAATTGGTTGAAAATTCACAGGCACCCTCCATGCTACGAAAACAAAGGACAAGAGCTGTTCCTGCAATAACTTTTTAAAAAAGCATTACTGATGTATGAAAGATACAGTTATATATATGTGTGTTTATATATATATATATATATATATATA
>NW_022900945.1:6194034-6238001 GCF_012274545.1 Fukomys damarensis
TATGTAATATACATATACCTACATTTTAAGGGTGCAATTCAGTCATTCTAATTAATTTATAAAGTCGTGTGGCAATTATCACCACAGTCCAATGTAGGACATTGTCATCAGCCTTCACCAAAATCCCTCCCATTCACTCACCGTCAAATCTCCTCTCCTGTCTTCTTCCCTACCCAGCCCCAGGCAACCACTGGTCTGCTTTCTGACTCTGTGAATTTGCCTTTTCTGCACATTTCACATGCATGCAATTACACGTGGCCTTTGGTGTCTGGCATCTCTCCTTCAGTGTGTTTCTGAGGTTCCTGCCAGAGTGTGATTAGCTGAAGGTAATTTTGTATGACATTTTCCTGGGTTTTGACTGTGGCCCATCACATAAGTTCCACTTGTGACATCATGCCAGTGTTCACTAAGTTTGGATTTCAGAGCATTTTGAATTTTTTTTGGAAAAGGGACACTCAGCACGTAAAAGGTTGTGGAGTTGAAACCACTGGCACCATGCAGCTAGGATGCATGTAGGTACTAGTTTCAGTTCCATTTGAATAACTATAACACCAAAAGCTCAGAGAGAAAAAAAAAGAGCCTGAACCCAACTGAAAAGCTTCTACACAATGAAGAAAACAACAAAAGAGAAGGCAGCCAGTAGATTGGGAGTTATTTGCAAACCATATGTCTGAGATGGAATTAATACCCAGAATATACAAGGAGCTTACACAACTCATTAGCAAAATCCCTAAGCTAATTTAAAGCAGTGAACAAAGGACCTCTGGAAATTTTTCCAGAAAAGACATGAACGGCCAACAGACATAAGAAAGTGTACCTAACATTGCCACCAACCATTAGTGAAATCAAATCCACAATGGGGTAAAACCTCATACCTGGTAGGACAGCTACTATCAAAAAGAAGTAAATATCGATACCAAGGTATAGAAAATGCAAACTGGTGAGAAAGTCAGTTGGTACAGCTATTATGGAAAGCAATATGGAGTTCCTCCAAATATTAGTGATAGAATTACTGTATGATCTAACAGTTCGTCTTCTGGTTATATCCGCAAAGGGAATGAAATCAGTAACCCAGAGTTCTACCCTGTTGCAGCATTATCCACAATAGCTAAAAACAAATGAGAGTTTAGTTAACTGGTGAATAAATAAATGGTCATGTAGAGGTCACCTATCTAGCTACACAGTGGAAAATTACTGAAACCTAAAAAAGAAGGAGGTCCCGCCATGTTTAAACCTAGAACAAAATAAGTCAGACAGAGAAAGAAACCTGCATGACCTTATTTATATGTGGAATTTTAAAAAGTTAAATGCATAGAAAGAGAGGGTAGAACAATGTCTACCAGGGGCCGGAGGATAGAGGCATTAGGCGATGAAGCTCAAAGGGTATATACAAGTTTGTAGGATGAAAAAGCTGTAGAGACCTAATGTGTGGAGAGGTGAGTGTAGGTAATGATAACATATGGTATTAAAATATTCTGAGAGTTGGTCTTACAGAGTCTTACCATACAAAAAAAGCATAAAAAAGAACTCCATGAGGTGTGGTGATGCATACACTCGTGAGTGTGGTAATCATCTCATTCCATGCTGTGTGCACACCTCAAAACAGGAAGTGGTACACTTTGAACATATACAACTTTTGCTTGTCAGTCTTACCTCAGTAAAACAGAAAATAAATTTTAAACTAAAAAGTGGGGACTATGAATAATAAGAAAACAGTTGCTATTCGAGACAGGAGTCACAACCCAAAATGAAGAAAATAAAATGTTGATGCAATCCCCCAAAATAAAGCAAATTATGTGCTTAACAACCATATGGCACACACTTTTTAATCCCTCAGTACTACGAAGACTGCAGGTACACGAAGTCATATGTGGTAAACTCAGACTTTGCCTGGGCCCCTAACAAAATAGTGACTTAGACAAAACTGATCTCCTATTCCTTAGCAATGAAGAGTTGATGGTTGTTTATTTGAGGGAGGGGTTGAGTTTGTTTTTTTTTTTTTTTTTTTTTTTTTGAGACAGGGTCTCCCTATGTGTTCCAATCTGGCTTTGAACCCACTGTGTAGCCCAAACTGCCCTTGAACTCATAGCAATCCTCCTGCCTCAGCCTCCCCAGTACTAGGATTACAGGTGTGTGCCGCTGTGCCCAGTTGAGAGCTGATGTTTATTAAGTGGACATGTCAGGCTCTTTACTCACCTACAAAATTTCATTAAACCTTGTAACAGTTGTATGACGTCTATGTTCTCACTTTTGATATTGAGAAAATTAAGGCTCAGAGAAATTAACCAGTCTATCCAAGTTCACTCTGATCAAAACTGTCAGGCGCTGGAATGAAACTCACTTTATTGCTACAGTACTCTGTAGCAATGATTTATCTCGTTAATTGTTTTGACTGTAAATTATGGGTTTGTTTAATTTCCATTTAAGAAACTTCAAATTACTTATACTGATGTTACTTCTTTGATTGACCTCCAAGGTGCTTGATTGAAAATCACATTGTATTAATGTTTCTTGATGATTAATATATCTTTATAACTCATGAGAAGAGTTTCTTTCTTGAGGTGTTTTTTTTATTTTAAAGGAAGATGCCAGGGTGCATATTAGATGATGGAATTGCAGATTAACAAGTTGTTCCTCATATGGAAAGACAGACGATCAAGTTTTGTAAGTTTCTGAGAGTGTCGGTTTACCTGTAATTATGTAATGCTGCCTTCGTTTTTTATTTAGTGTCCTTAACCATCAATTTTATTTTTTAGTCTTTTGAAGTTGAAGTGATTTCTTTTGTATTTCTTAAGATTTGAGCTTGAACAGGTAACAATACCTCCTGCAGTTAACACGTATCAAACTCTTCAAGGCCCATCAAAGAATGCCTTCAACAGTATAGTTTTTTTGATCTGCTCATTAGTCTGGTAAAGAAGGCATAAAAAATATTTCCCACTCAGCCAATGGGAAGTTTAGTATTATTCAGTAGAATATAAATCACATCCTTAGTGCCGTAGCCAGAACACCCATCTTTGTGTCAGATTACACTTTTTGTCAGGGGCATTTAACTCTGTACTGTATTCTTCCTTGAGGACATGTTTGGAATTGTAATTTTTTATAAGTAGATACACTGTAGAAGAATTTCATATAAACTCATAAAGCTTTGAGCTATAAATCACCTTACATTGCAATTATCATAATGTTAAGCACGTTAGGATCCAATAACTGTTAGAAACTATTAAGGGGCCAGAGATTTAGCTCAGTGGTTCGGTGGCCTGCCTTGCCAGCGCAACGACCCGAGTTCAAACCCCGGTACCAAAAAACCTATTAACCGGTAAACTTTTAGTATTCCTGTGATAAGCACATGTAGAAATTAATGGCTTTTGATAGGACAGCATTTGCAGTTCTGAGAGATTTTTAAATGTGTAGATTTTTTAGTTTTAATTCTTTTAGTTGTACAAGTTGGCAATCTGTAATGATTGCATTCCTCTGACGGGGAGGCACATAGCTCATCTTAATTCCTTTTTCTCCCCTTCCTTTCCCTTTCCTCCCTCCCTCCTCCATCTGTAGAGCCCTTTCCTGTTTGAGAAAGATCTGACTCCCTTCTTCCTGTCGTCTCTCTGTTATGTGGCTCTTTATTTATACTTTGGGTTTCTCATGGAAGAGACACCACGCAGTACTGAAGCTTGTGTGTCTGATTCGTTTCACTGGTTTGTGATTTTCCCAAAGTGCATCCACTTTCCCATGATTTACTCAAGTTTATTCTTCTTTGTAGCAAAGTGGTGCTCCCTTGTGTGTAAACACATTTTCTCTATCCATTCGTCTATTGGTGGACACAGAGGCTGTTTCCAAGATTTAGCTATTATGAATTGTGCTGTTTTAATTGGGTCTTTCTGGATCACTATAATACGATGTCTTTAATTTAGTTTTTCATAACTTTCTTGTTAGTGGAAAACCAACCTTCTTTTCAGTCCCCTCCATGAGCTCTTGGCTTCATGGGAGAGATAGTCTAGGACAAGGGTAGTCATGAGTAAAAGCAGAGAGACATGGAATGGATAACATATGCAAATTCCAGGAGAATCATTTGTGTGGGTGTGTAGGTGTCGGCTAGTCAGTGTCCAGAGATGAGGTTTCTAAAGCACAAGAGAGCCTCTTCAAGTGTGATTTTTACATAATAGGTTGGTGAAGAGAAATAGGCCTCATTAAGTTGATTTTGCAAGAGATACTGCCTGTTTGATTTTTACCTAATTTAGGCATCAGAATTTGAACTCTCAGTAGGTAATGGAATAGCTAATATGGAGTTTGAAATTCTCTACGCATGTTAACTCATTTGACCCTCACAGTAACCTTGAAGGAGGTAATTTTCTTCTCTGCATTTTACAAATAAGGAGACTGTAAGACAGAGAAGTAATTCACCCGAGGTCACAAGGCTGGAAGGGTGAAGAGGAAGACTGAACCCCAACACTCCCACTCTGAACCCTTGCTCTTAATTAAGGAGAACAGCTAAATGGAGCTCACCCCAAATAAATTCAAGCCTTGAGGTTACAAAGTGAGTTTTTTAGATATTTGAATGCATGTTGAATTCAAAAGGTTTTGCTAATATTTATAAAATATTTTTGTTCATAAAATACCCAAACCTTTTTTAATTTGAAAAATTTTACTGACATATAAATGATACATAACAAACTGCACAAACCAAAGTGCACAGGTTCACAAGACCAAGATATTTAAACAGCCCAAATACAATTAACAAATGAATAGATAAACATGGCATATACAGCAATGATTCCATTATTTGGCCTTTAAAAAGAAGAAGGTCCCACTCTTTAGGACAACGTGGATGGATGTTAACTGAAGTCAGTCAGCCACAGAATGTGTACTGCATGCTTCCTATTAAACTGTTCCCTTAAAATAGTCAAAGATATGGAAATAAATAATAGATTTCTGGTACCGGGATGGGCTGAGGAACCTTGACAGGGTATATAGCTACAGCTACACAAAAGACTAAGTCACAGAGGCCTGTGTCTATAGTTAACAATATTATATATTTAAAAATTTATTCAGAGGGTAGGTATCATGTTGAGTGTTCAAACCACAAAATTTAAAACAACACAAATGATAAAACGAAGCAAAATGAAAGGAATAAAACAAAGGGAACCCTTGGAAGTGGCAGCTGCGTGTACTGCCTGGTTGTCGTGATAGTGATGTAATTGTGTACACATACACAAACTCATCAGGTTGCATATGTTACTTGTAGGTAGTTTTTGTATAGTAACCCAAAGTGAAGCTAGAAAAAACTGTATAATTTGATGTTTTGAGGGCCGAGGATTTAGCTCAGTGGTTTGGCTGACTGCCTCATATGTGCAAGGTCCCGAGTTCAATCCCTGGTACCAAAAAAAAAAAAAAAAATTCCTTTGAAATGTATGCCCTAGGGAAAACTTTGAAAAAAAAAAAAAAAAATGCCTTTGAAATGTATGCCCTAGGGAAAACTTCGTCACAACTGAAACAAGGAACAATTTTTTACCCTCAAAGACATGCTCCTGAGCCTGCTTATGCGACTCCGTCCACAAAAACACTGTTCTGTTTTCTGTCCTTATAGATTCATTTGAATTTTCTGGAACTTTACATCAACATAATCATACACTGTATTTATTTTTACATCTGGCTTCATTTATTAAGCATAATATTTTTAAATTTATTCATGCTGCAAATGTTTATTGATTGCTAGTGCTGAATGAATATTCTGTCACCAGAATACACCATGGTTGTTTTCCATTCACCTTTGGATGGATATTTGATTGCATTATTCTAGGTGGGTTTTTACAAATTGGCTGTTAGGAGATTTTATATGTAAGTCTTTTATGCATGTTAGGGGAAAGGAGCCAGGCACAAAAACTAAAACTATCTGTATTTTCACTTACGTAGGTACAAATCGAGGCAAGATTAATCTATACAATGAGACGTTAAAGTGCGTCTCCTTTGAGAGATGCATTAGTGACTGGGCAGGGGCCTGGAGGGGCTGCTTTGGGCTCTGGTAATATCGTATTTCTTCACCCTTGATACTGATTACTTTATGATTTCAGTACATGAAAAATCCAATGAGTATTATATTTCCCATAGATGATGGTCTTTGAGAGTATCTTTTACACTGATTGAAAGTTGAAATAAATACAGGCTACTGTAATGGTTGTGCTCAGTGCGGAGGATTTATTTCCCTGTGCGTGACTGCTATAGTTGTCGTGTTGTCTGTAGTCTGTTATTGTCCAGTTTCATTCTTCCCTGGGGCCAGCCCTGCACTTCCTCCTCTGCTGCCTTTGTGCCATTTACAGTAAAATGACTGTTTTAAGTGTGTGCCTTTCTGATTACACTACACACTTTGTGGGGGGAAGATAACACCTAACACTCTTGCCTCTGTGCTCAGTCTCTGGCACTGTTCTTGGTGCAGAGCAGTTGGTCAATGGATTCTTGGATGAATACCATGGAACTCCCTCACAGTTTCTGATGCATCTAATCAAAGTTTAGCCTCTGAGTCTTCATTATTTGTCTTCTGTTAAAGGATTTTTCCTCTATGTCCTACACATTGTTAATTAGGTGATGTAATGTCAACATTTTTTCTGCCTTTATTCTAAGCATCAGTTTTTCAAAGTAATAACATAGTTATGTAATAATAGCATACAATACGGCATAATTAATCACTTAGCACGTACACAACCTGACAACATGCCCACTTTACAAACAGAGAAACTTGGGTATAGAGATATTGATTATTTTGTCCAAGATCTCATGGCCAGTGAGTGGCAGTTTTCAGATTTGGACTCCAGAACCCATGCTCTTGTCTGCCCTTATCTTCTGTGTTTATTTATGCTGCTAATCATTGTGTTTCTTTGCTTTAATAAAATGTTGTATTTTTCAGAGTGGCTTTCTCGGAGCACTTTATATAAAATCCAGCATTCCCAGTACTCTCAATTATTCTCACCCTTTATTTTCTTCACAGCACTTAGCACCACTTGATGTATTGTATATTTATGTTTACTTCTGTCTTATATATCTCTCCCTACTAGAATGGTAGTTCCATGAAAGCAGAGCTTTTATCTGTTTTCCTTTTGGCTGTATTCCTGTCTCTTAAAATAAAACAGTGCATAGTAGATATTTAATAAATATTTGTTGAGTGAATGATCACATGCTTCCTAAAATCAACTTATGCTGTAACATGTGGTACTGCAAGGGTGGGAAATCTTAACTCTTTAGTAGCATCACTTCCTCCTCAGTATTGGCCAGAAAGGATCTAATAGGTGGCAGTGTGGACACTGATACATACTCCATGGGCGTGGTTGAACATACTCTGATAATTTTAACTCAGCACTTCTGAATATTCCCTGAAGGCCCTGTGTCATGTGAGTTTTTATTAGAGGAAATCACCCACTGACCAAGTGGAGCCAAAAGAGGTTTTTTTGTTTTTTTTTTTTTAATGACTTTTATGGAAGATTTCATGGCTGCTGTGTGGAGAGCAGATTTAGAGGGCACAGGGCAAACACGGCAACACATTAATAAAGCCATGGTGGTTAGTCATCCACTGGGAAATAATTGAAGTTTTGAGCTGTAGGTATGAAGATGGCTGTGAGCATAAGATGGGATGGATTTCAGAGTGAGAACATACAGGGCTCCATCACGGAGGAAGGAACACCTCACAGACTTCTATTTTAGGTAGTAGGAACTGCAAAGGCGGAAACAGGAGGTCTAGGAAGATGACTAATTCTGTTTTCAGTGTGACACACTGTATGTACATGTGGTATATGCCAGTAGAGCTATCCTGTAAATAATGAGAAGTTTAGTCCTGGAACTTAGAACAGCATCTGTGGCTACACAGTTATATTTTATAGTCATTAAATGCCAGAAGCTGCATTGGGAGATTATGTAGACTATTGCTGCAGTGTCAGTGGGTTTTAGCTAATCACCCAATATCCAAGGCTGTATGATTAAAACTGAAAAAGGCTCTAATGACAGGACGCTGATTGAGTGAAAGAATTGACAGTAAGACAAGTAAAACTTAGAAACCAAGCAAAAGCAATTTAAAAAGAATAGTGCATTGTAATACCATCATTGCCATCCCTGAACATTGGTGCCACCATTTGCACTGGCAGCCAACCATCTTTGGGCAGCAAGTCCTTCTACTGCACCATCCACCAGTGACCATATTGCTGTCACCACTGCTGCTGCTCAAGGCAGAAGCAATTCTCCCTGGCCAATAGGTCCTCTACAGGCTGCTGTTAAAGAATTAGGAGCATCTGTCTACTTGTATGACCTGGGGACCCAATTCTTGGACATCAGAGAAGCTTAAAAATCAAGTATCTGGCTTGTAAAAAGGGGAAACGTTGATGGCCACCAGGCAAGAATCCCCAGATGTACCTCCATTTAGGTCTTTTAGCTGCTGCTGCATGGGGGTTTGGACACCATGAACAGCCATGGAGTATCTTACTAACAGGAAGTTAAGGAGAACTTTCATAGGTGATTTGGGAGAAGGTTCACAAAAGCTATTGTCTGTTTTCGATTGGGTGTTCTCTAAAAGTAGGACATTTGGCCACTGGAGATTTTAGTATTTTTTTGTCTATGTGATGAATGAAGTTGAGTGGAACTTATGTCACCATTACAGAGGTAGTAGTCTCTCATATTACTAGAAGCGTAACATCTTTGTTTTTACCTCTATCCAGGTGTGCATATGTACTTGTCTTGTTTTTACTCTGTTTCATCATAGTCACAAATGGTCCTTAACCAAGGCACTGCTTTGTGGAATTGTTTATGATCATCAGAGAAATGCCATGACCCGGGTAGTAGCAGCTAGGCCAGCTGCCAGCTGCTGGCAGTTGGGGCTACTTTCTCCTGCCTTGGGAAGAAAAGCTTTGTCTTCTACTAAGAAAGTAAACAATTACCAAAATGTCAGAAGCTACACAGACAACTACAATAAAGTTACTAAACCCTACAATTTCCAACCATTAGGTATCACTTTAATTCAGGGACTGTCTCGCTTGGTTTTTCTTTTTGTTGAGACAAAATACCTGACAGCCAAAGTTAAAAGAGGAAAGGTTTATTGTAGCTCACAACTTGTAGAGATTTCAGCTGACAGCTTGCAGGCTCCAAGGCAGAGTGGTATAGCAGGTGGGCATTGCAGAGGAGAAACTGTTCATGGCAGGTAGAAGGCAGCAAAGTAGTAATCAGCAGCAAGCGACAGCAGCAGCAGCCCTCTTTCTTTGATCTTCTATCTAGGCTACCCAGTGGGTAGCACTCATACCCAGGGATGACCTTCCCATTATCACATCCAGAGCTGTGCCCAGCCAGTGGACTAATTTAGTAATCACATACCACTAATCTCAGGATCACACACTAATCCAAGCATCATACTCTAGATCCAGCCACGTCTAAAAAGCCCCACCACTGACTACCTGAGGCTTTGGGGAAACACCTAGATACAAGCCATAACAAAGATCATCAAACCTTCTCTCCAGTGGAACCAAATGTAAATATTTTAGGCTTTATGGGCCTTGGGGTCTCTGTTAAAAGTATGGATGACCCCTAATTTATAATTTTTTTCAACTTTATAATGGTGTGAAAGCAATCCACACTCAATAGAAACAATACTTAAGTTCCAGAATTTGAATTTTTTCTGGGCTGGCATACACAGGATGATACTCTTGTGAAGCAGAGCAGTAACAACAATGTGGAGCACGTGGTCAGCCATACCTTCATGAAGGTGAACAACCGATACTCTGCAGAGTACAGTTTTGCTGTGACATTCATAAATTACATGAGATACTCAATACTTTAGTATAAAATAAACCTGGTGTTCAATGATTTTGCACTGGGATTACAGGCGTGCACCACCATTCCCGGCTAAACAAGGAGTTTTTGTTTTTGGGGGGAGGGTCTTTTCTTGGGTTGTTTTTTTTTTTAACAGTCTCACTATATAGTTGAGACTGACCTGAAACTCACTATGTAGCTCAAGCTGGTCTCAAACTCACAGCAATCCCCTTGCCTCAGCCTCCCGAGTGCTGGGATTACAGGCGTGCACCACCACGCCCTGCTTCCAAAGTATATTTAATTGTAGTTTATTGCTACAATTGTTCTATTTTGAGTTGTTAATCTCATACTCTGCCTAACTCATTGTTTTTTGTTTTTTGTTTCTTCCGGTAGTGTGGATTGAGTCCAGGGCCTTAACACCAAGCTACAACCCCTGTCTTTTCTTTATTTTTTATTTTATTTTATTTATTTGTTTTTTGATACCGGGGATTGAACTCGGGTCCTTGCACTTGTAAAGCAGGCACTGGAAACACTGAGCTAAATCCCTGGCCCTCTTTATTTTTTATTTTGAGTCTCACTAAATTCTGGGTTGCCCATCCTATCCTGGGCTCCAACTTAGGACCCTCCTGTCTCATCCTCCCACAGTACTGGATTACAAGTGTGCCACCTCACCTGGGTTCGTCTTTTTTTTGGTACCAGGGATTGAACTCAGGTCCTTGAGTTTGCAAGGCAGGCAGCAGAGCCACTGAGTTGAAAGTCGGATAGGCAAACCATGATGTTAAGGAAGGTAGGTGCATTAAATGCAGTTTTGACTTACAATATTTTCACCCTGTGAAGGATGCAGTGCAGTGATCCTTCCCAGATGTTAGCATCTTGATCTTGAACTCAGACCCCAGACTGTGAAAAAATAAATTTCTCTTTTATAAATTGTCACTGGTATTTTGTCATAGCGCAACAGATGACCTAAGAGCCATCTTCCAATAAAACTGTCTGAACACTGACATATGAATTGCGTATCATTTTTGTATATTGTGAAACAGTACTCTGCTTTTTTTTTCCATCTATTTAAAAATGGAAAAAAAAATCCTAATCTGTAAGCTTTATAGAAAGGGACAGGGGTCCAGATTTGACTTGTCAGCTGTATGTGACAGATCTTTACTAGAAAAGCAATATTAATAAGGATCTATGTGACTGGAAAAAGAACCAGCGATTGTGCCTGGTTCAGAAGATAACATCGTGTGGAATAAGGAGTTATCACACCAGAGGTTCCATTTAGTTAGGTCCTCCTAGTAAAACTCAGAACGCATGTCTAATTAGGGAGCAGTGACAGGCTTCACCTATTACTTCAATTCTCTATTGAATTCTACAACAGATTTCTTCACAATAATTTTATTTGTTTTACAGTGCTGGGGATCCAAACAATGACTTTGTGCATGTTAGGCAAGTGCTCTATTACTGAGCTACATCTCCAGCCTCCTTCACTTAGATTTCTGAATTTTATTATCACCTTCACATAAGACCCTTCAAACTGGCTGCATATAAACCAGTGTACCTTGGTTTGGTTTTGGTTTTGATCCATTAAAATTGACAATCTTTTTGGTGATGCACTATACGATATTCACCCAAGAGGCCAAATCACAGTAAAGATTTTTCTTAACAACTTGTCATAAAAATGTAATTATTCTGAGTCATGTTTTGGTTTTTATCTGAGGAGTGCTTTGACTGATAGGGCTATATTTAGCCTCTTGACCACAAAACAAATCTACTAGCACAAGGCCCCCTAAGCAAATGGCAGTGATGTAGGATACTGTATGCGGCCCGTGGCAGCTATAGACTTCATGTATATAGAGCAGCAATAAAACCAGAAAAGTAAAGAAAGCTGAAAGCTGTTGTCACCTGCAAGCGTGTGTCAGCTATAAGGTCCTTTGCATGCAGTGTTGAGGAACCTGACTATTTTCCTGAAATAATTTGATTTCTGAGACCAGAAATGACAAGATCAGACTATTAGGGGAGGGCTTAGTCTGGTGACAGTGATGTGTCACTGGATTGGAAACAGCAAAAAGTGGAGGCAAGCAGAATAGTGTCAAGACTGTTAGGAATTACAGATTCTTCGTTAAGAGGCATGAAAGAGCTCCCTGAGGTGCAGTAGAGCTGCTGAAAAGAAACCATGTATTCAAGAGCCACAGTGGAGGCAGGAAAAATAGGGGCTTGGAACAGGCTGATTTGGATTGTGCTGGAGACAGAAAAAATGGTTAGAATTGCTTCCAGTTTCCATTATTTTAGTCAGTTGGGAAATCAGTGGCAACACACATAGAAACGGAGCAGAGAGGAGGCGAGTCGTGGAAACACTGCATCCTTCTCTCCTTCCAGAGGAGGGGGCTTTGTCTTCTAGTGCTGAGTGGTGGGCTGTGCTGCACCTCTCGGAATGAGGCCCTGTGTAATCACAGCGTGCGGGTTCCCTGGGCTATCTCTGTGAACCTGGCTACTGTAGCCTCACAGGGGAGAAATCTCTGAATCAGGCTTCTCGGAGGGGGAAATGTTCCCAAGAAAAAATTCTCTGTCCCTTCCTTGGGCATTCGTGTTAAGAACACATCCCCTACATGTCACAAAGAACTTTACCGAGAAAATACTTTGCTGTTTCTAGAACATACAAAATACTTTAACACTTAGGTGAGTACACATGTTAATGCCTTTTTCTTTGCTTAGAATTTCCTTTCTCCTGTTTCCACCCCGTAAACTCTTCATCTCTAAGCCCTAATTCTAATATTACCTTATGTGAAGCCTTCTCTACATCAGGCCTGGAATTATAAATTCTTTTATCTCTCTGGATGGTTATGCATAGAATGGATGCTAATTACAACAGATCAGTACATTAACTTCATAATTATTTATGAATTTTCTGATGGAACGTAAGCTCCACCGGGTAGAACTGTGTCTGTTTTGCTAACCCTGGAATTGCTGTGATACATACAGGACCTCAGAGTAGCTATTGTTTATAATCAGAAGCATTTACGAACATTGCACTAGAAAGGGGAGGTGCTGGAGGCAACAGCTATGCTTTCTTCCCAACCCTTTGCTCAGTGCCTAGCATCTAATGAGTGCTTAACAGATGCTTGTTAAATTAATGAAAAAAATAGTTAATCATCAGTAAATGAATATAAAAGACTTAATTTATAGAGAATTTATAAAGTCAAGTATCAGTGTGGCACAAAAGTAAGGAGTTTAGATGATCGGCTTGTGTTGTCCACAGTTAGCAACAGCGATTTGAGGATTCAGAACTTTCTTCCATTTGGGGCAGTTAGCTAAGATTTATCACACTGAAAAAAAGTTAAACATTCCTCAATTTAATAGTTTTCTGAAATGTAATTTTTTCTTGGGAAGCAAAAAGACATCTATTGAATGAACATATGACCATCTTAAAGCACAATTTACTTTATATAAATATAATTGTCCTGAAGAGATAATACAGTTAGACTTCAGTGTCTTTTATAGTTCTATGATTGAAATGAATTTTCATGAAGAAGAGTATTTCACAATGGCTTCATTTCAAGTAGATATCTTGCCCATTGTCATTTTCATTGTATAGTCCATTATTTCTGACAGCTGTCCTATTATAGTTTAGTTTATATCTTCTAAGTGCTGATTATTAGAGTCATATTTAGCATAATAATCTTTATGCTGCATTATATCCATGGGAAAAATATTATTCTTGGTTCAGACAATTTGAAAGTTACCTAAATGAAATTCTCTCTTAAATACCTATTATAAATGAACTTTATGCTGCTTAAAGCATGCATCACTTCAATTATAAAATGAAATCTAATTTTACTCCAATGTATCAATAGATAGTATTAACAAAAATACCAGTAATGACAGTTTTAACCTGCAGTAACAGAAGGGCTTCAAAAGATTCTCTGATACAGACTCACTCAGGGACATCAAAATCGAGAGTCTGATGCATATATAATTTTAAGGAGAAACAACTTAAGGGAAAATGGTGAAATTATTTTCTTTGAAGATACTATAAATATAAAAGAAGAGTGATGCAAATTTGAAAAATACTAACATCTTTATTTCTGAAATTGTAAAGTAAGTAAAAATAATAACACATAGAAAAGCATGGACAAAGTTTCTGGAAAGCAGAAATTAAACAATTAAAAATCATAGCAAGATCCACAGAATGAGGTATGAAAATGGAATTATTAAACCAGAAAGCTAAAGTACTGAAAAGTCAAATGTAGGAAGGAAAAACAAAGTACTCTGAATTGTAAATCAATGATGGAAATGCTTTATTTTAATGTTAAGATTAATAAAAATTATGCAAATGTTTTGCTATAGATTTTCTATTTCTTTTTAACTGTATTTTATTTCTCATATTCCCAAAAGCATTTTTATGTGGAATTTAAGTAGGAAATTAATCATTTCTTTGTTAATCTAGTTAGGCTTTCCCTTTGTGTTTTAATTTTGATGCTATCAGAATATCTTGCTAACCAACAATTAAAGTGTTGAAATTGTTTTCTTAGTTTTTTTCCAACCTGTACTAAAAAACAAAATATAAAACAATTTTTGTAAATGTGTGATGTGTCAGACCTTCCAGGCAGTCTTGTTCAGTTACCTCTTTTATGCTCGCCTCCCCACCTAATTGTTCAGTTGACACCTCTAGGAGGAAATACCATTTGGGCTTTAAGTAATAGAACTCTCAGTGGCTTTTTATAAACAGTAGGTCTGTTGTACAAATGCCCAAGGTGAGCAGTTCCAAAGTTGGTACAGCAGCTTAACGATTTCCTCAAGAGCCTGGGCTTTGTCTGTCTCTCTGAATCTCTGTCACAGGCTTAGCTTTCGCTCTTGGACTGTGGATCCGCTCAGCCAGCTGCGCGGTGGTTGCTGCTGCTGCCGCCTAGCTTTCCATCCTCGTCCCAACATGAAGAGGAAGAATGGGGAACAGGGAAGAACAGTTTCATGCTTCCTCTTAAAGCACAGACGATACCTTCTCAGAATCTTCCTCCGCTCATTCTTCTTCCTATTCAGGGCCAAAAACTGGGTCGTGTGTCCACGTCCTGGCCGCAGGAGGCATCTGGGCAGTGACTACCCAGCGTGTCCAATTTCTGCTGCCAGGGAGGTTCTGGTGGCAAGGAAGATGCCCTGTCTTCTAAATCCCAGTCCTTGGACACCTGCGGTCACAGCTGGGTCTCTGTTGTTCGTTAGAGTATCAGATACAGAAGGTCAAATTTATATGAAGTGCATGAACGTCGTAATTACTCAGAAAGCTCAAGATAACACGTGATGAGGTTTTCTATGAAGCATAGCTGGGAAACCATGCTCCCACACCCTTCCGTGCATGTGTGTCTCTGTGCACATGTGTATATGTATGTGCACGTACACGCGTGTACAGACACGTCTGCTGAAGGAATCTCTTAGGAAAGGAATTTGTTGCCGTCGATCCCTGCTTGTTTATCCACAGAAGTTCCAGAACAGCGTGATTCTGCTTAATTATTTTTCAGCAGCATTTGAAATTCTTCGGGGGCCTCTGATGGTGCCTGTAATGCACACCCATGACGGTGGCGTGTCCGTAGCTGATCGTGTCCCTCATAACCCTTTGAGCAGGCTGCTGCAGCACAGAGGAGGAGCTCCAGCTCCTGCAGGGAGACCCGCGCAGAGCCCAAGACACCTGTTATGTGGCGCCTTTTCCCCATTCCTGACAAATATGATCAGCCCCTCTCCCTGGTGAAAGTCTTGCAATTACGGTCACATCACTGTTGCGTCATTGTGAGTTAAGACTGAACGAGACATTTTGGTCATTGGGGAAACTCGTGTACAGGGTGAAGGAATAATTGGTTCGGGTTATAAACCCAAGACGTCCAGAGAGACAGTAATGAAATTCAGGCTTCTGCTCAACCTAATTAGATCTTTTATTAAAAGAAGTTCAGAATTCGTTCTAGAGACAGTTTGTTCTCCTTAAAAACTGTCTGTGTGCCTTAATCTTCTATTTCATTCAACAGGTATACTTTATAGACCAGAACTATTCTTGAAAGGTTACTTGTTGTGATTTTGTTACTTTTTCTAAAATATTTTTTCATGTTATGATTTAAACTAGAGATAATTATAGGAAAAGTTTATAAGATACCACACATTAACCTAAACTTTTAAATGTTGAGTATTTCAAAGAAAAAATGATGCTAAGAATATATTCAAAATGTTAGAGAGTTGATGAAAAGTATTTATTTTAAATATTTAATAATTTAAATACTGCAAAATAGACTTCGCAGTGTATACACATTAACAAACCGGTATGCAAATGGGGATTTCCACTATTCTTTGGTGAAATAATAGATGTTTAATTTGTCAGATATTCTTCTAGAAATTATCAAAAGCCACTTGGACTTTATTTGCTATTCTTGTTTTTTGGTTTTCCATTTTTGTTTTTGTTTTAGTACCGGGGATCGAACTCAGGCCCTTGTGCTTAGCGAGGCAGGCGGCAGAACCACTGAGCTAAATTCCCGGCCCTTTATTTGTTATTCTTAAGGGGAAGCCAAACTGAAATGACGGAGAGTATATAAAAATCATAGCTCTGACATTGGTTCCAGATGTAGTGATGGTTACAGGATATTTTTATGTAAAATATTTGATCATGGAAATTATATTTTATTTGCCATCAAAAACTAAGTTTAGGGCTGGAGATTTAGCTAGGTGGTGCTGCTGCCTGCCTCGAAAGCACAAGGTCCCGAGTTCAATCCCTGGTACTAAAAAAAAAGAAAAGAAAAGAAAAAAAGGTTTCTCTTGTTTCCTGGTTTGTAACAGTAGGTCACACATCTTCATGTTGAGGTGTGAGGATAGGTATGCTTTCGAAGAATCCCAAGTCCTAAGCTTTCTAGTCTTTAAAGAAAAACAAAATTATGATATGGAGTTTCTCTGAAGAGACACACCATTAAGAAGAGAATAATACTATCATGTAAAATTGGCAGATGTAAAGTATAAAATATAAAAACGATTAAACAAACCACAGAGACTGCGCTAAGGGAAACATTTCTTTCCTTGAGTTTCAATAAAGGAGAAACATTGGACAGCAGCAACTGAGGATCTTCCTGTCTTTGTGCTGTGAGATGGCCACTAATTGGACAGGGTGTGGGTGCACATTTGACAGGGAAGTGAAAAGCAGGAGTGCTGGAGCCCTTGCCAAAAGGTGCAACCGTCTCACAAGTCAGCAAAGTTGTTACTGCACTGGGAATCTGGGAGGAAGCCACGGTGCTGCCAACCTTGTGTGGCTTCGGAGCTCACTGTACATGTGAATAGAGTCAGGCAAAAACAGAATTCACAGAGCACATAGCCCAGTCGAAGGGGCAGACAGACCAAGACACCACATTATTCTCCCTCACTGCTCCAAAGGAAATACCTGCCACTGGATAAATGCTATCAAGTAATAGCATGATAGGAAGCACTTAATTTAGTAAATGCAGCCAAATGACAGCATTGAGAGCCAGTATTCATGGATGTCGGTAACACGCATCTCAAGAAGTGAGGATTTACAATAATAGTCATACTGTTTTAGTGGCAGTTTCCCAATAGCAAATACTCATATCCTTAATTTATCTATAATAGCTGTGTCCAAGAGATTGAAATGCAAAAATTCCTAGGGACTAGACTGGAAAGTCTAAACCTATTAATTTAAGAACTGGTAGACCAGAGATTTGGAAGCAATGACTTGTTATCCAAATCTGTCGTGCCTGTTTTTATCAATTAACCTTTATCAGAACACATCCATTTCCCTTTGTTAAGGTATTACCTCAGCTGCTTTTGTAATGCAGTGGCAGAATTGAGAAGTCAAAACAGAACAGAGCCTGAAATGTTTCCTGTTGGATCTTTTACCAAAAAAGTATGCTGACTGTTGGCACAGGCCATAGTGACCTCTAAAACACACATTCTGCATTACAGTGTTTGTATTCAGAATAAACAAGGTGGGCTAAAGTCAGATTTGCAGGCAGTGCTGCAAAAAAGGATGAAGGTTTTGGGACAGCCCTGGCGCAGCTCTTTTGTGTAATCTTGAGCAGCCCACCAGTTTTCCTCTCATAAGAGGCAAGTGAGGTTGTATATGTGGAGTCAAATGCAAGATTGTGTGGTCTTTCAAGGGTCTGTGATGGTCAGGCCAGGGAGCTGTGCCGAAGACAGTCACAAATGCATGCACCTCATGTGGCCATGGGAGCAGAGCTGCTCAGACACGCAAAGTATGTAGTCAAATGTAAATGTCCACAGTGACACACACAGATGTGCTCGTGGAGTATGTATGAGGCGTGATGACATATAAGGTGAAGGCTTAAACTTTAAAATGTATTTCAGTACAAGACCCATTGCCATCCATCACCCTCAGAATCCTCCCCTCAGTTCCAGCATACTTATCCCGTGGTTCTTGCTATTTCCTGAAGCAGTTCTGGACGTTTTCTTCCTGAGTGTCTTTACGAGTTGTGATCAAAGATTCTGTGGATGCCACTGCCCAAGGCCACCCAACAGAAAGGCAGCTCATATAAACATGACACTTTGTCCTCATCCGCCTTATTCACCAGATCGGGCATCTTGTGGCTTCTGGCTCTTCCCAAAGTCAAAAAGACCATGAAAGGAAAATGTTTTGAATCAATTCAGGACATCATTGTGCCCAGGACAGTACAACCGAAGACACTAATGAAAGAGGACTAACAGAACTGCTTGAGACAGCAGGAAGGTCTGCAGGATAATAAATAAGACAATAGGAAACAAGGAGAGAGATCCTTAGCAAATGGGGAGGGGACCAAGAGACGGGGGAGGGACAGAGGGAAGGGGAAGAGGGTGTGCTACATACATGCGCCAGCGCCCCATGAAGAATGTAGTCATTATGTACTGCAAGCATTTACTAATAATGATCGAAAAGTAAATTTAATACGAAAATGAATGTATCAAACAGAGCTTTGGGATAAGGGTGTTGGAAGTCACATAAACAGGAAATAGCCTAAACTATTTCCATCTGTTGGAGAATCAAAGTAAACATTTGTGCATTTTGTTCTGAGAAGTCCTTCCAAGAGGAAAAGTAACACTCTGCCCCCGCCCCCACCCAACAAGCTTCGCCACAATGTGCTGGCCGTGTAAAATCTTTTAAAAATCATGCAATACCTGTAAATGCCTGAAAAAAGCTTTAGGAAACAGCGACTTAATGTCCTAAGTGAACTTTGAAAGCTTTCTCTATCTATTTCAATAACCACCTGTTACAGAGCATTCACCACTGCCTGTATGGACTGTTTTGATCATCGCAGTAACTCTGTGATCTAGGGATTGTCATTATCATCCCAATATTACAGCTAGGAGAACGTACGTACAAAGATGTTATGGAGCTTAGTCAAAGTGGAATAGCTGCTAAATAGGAATCATGATTCAGAGCCAACTAATCTGAAGCCAGAGTCTGTGGCCTTAACTACTAAACACATGGGGATGTGATGCTGTATCCCAGCTATTTAGAGAAGTGAAAAGCCTACCTGAACGTGTTGCTCAATATTTCCCTGTTAGTTGAATTTTTTAAGCCTATTATTGGAAATGTCAGGAAAGAACCTAACAAAGATTTAGCTACCGAGGGACTGGTGAACTTCAGTGTAATCTGGCTTTATCCACAAGAAGTCTGCCACTGTATATTCATTACCTTACGGTGTTCATTACAGGCCTATCAGAATGTCTCCTCGGTAGCTGTTAATTAGTTGTCACTACCTCCGTGGCAACTGTTAATTAATTGTAGGTGCCTGATATAAATCAAGTGGTTTCTCTTCATAAACCTTCTGGAATTCTAACTTCTCGCCGGTAAAGGTTGGCTCCTCCAGGCCTGTGTGCATGTCTTCATTTAGCAGACCTGACAGAAGAGCCATTTACACTGTGCCAGAAGACTGGCTAGCTACCTGCACTCCCGGAGTTTAGATGGAGACGATTAGAAAGTAAGTGTGTAAGAGAAAAGTTAGTCTCAGTGCTAAGAAAATAAATCCGGGCTCGGCGCTAAGTGAATGCAAGGAGTATACTTTATTTGGAGGTGTGGCGTTTGAGTCTCTGAGGAGGAAACGTCGGAGCTGAGCTGAAGGAAAGAAAGATGGCAGTGCTAACGGTGCAGGCTTAGAAAGTTTACACTTTTCCAAAATCCGCATACCTCTTATGCTGGTATGTCAGTAAATGTTATTTGATGCAGTCAATTTCATTAGAAGCTGCCCCTTGAGATGACTAAATCAGCAGATGAGTGAATCTGAGTCAGCAGCAAAATAATTGGTTTGGACAGATAAAGAAGGCACCAGCATGACTGATGGAGAAGTTACCAGGCTTCGCGCTGGCCTGAATGTGTACCGGCCGCACCTGTGGAACAGGAGGGCTTTCTGCAGTGACCTCTCATGGGAAGTTCTCCAGGTTCTTCATCTTGGAGCGAAATCTTGCCCCTCCTTTGAGAATGCGTGCCTCTGTGTTATTCCCTTAAGCTGCCATCTCAGGAAACTCGAATATATTTCATCTTTGGATGTACTTTCATTATTTCCTCTCAAATGTGCAAATATATGTGAATCATATATAACAAGCTTCTTCAAACCCCAGTGCAAATGTCACCTCTTCTTGAAATGCTTCCTAATTATGGAATTGATATTTTCCTCCTCCTGACTTCCTGTGGCCTTCTACGCATACTCTTACATTAGTGCCTGATCACTCTGGAAGTCATTATTCACTTAAAGGCCATTCTCACTTAGAAAATAAGCCCTTCGGAGGAGAGGCTGCGGAGGATGTGCTGCACACCTTACACTGTACAGTAGCCCCTTGGATCAAAGCATTAAAATGTCAGTGCTGCCGAGGAGGAAAACCTTGCTTCCCAGAAATCTTTCTGACTCAGGTGCACACAGTACGGCCTGCCAGAAAGAAGCACGCACTATTTAAGAAAATGAATGTTCACAAAGAATAATAGATAAAAAAAAAAATACCATGGGTTCTATTTTATTTTTCTGAAAGTGTTACTTGTTGGTAAGCTCATAAAATGAAAAACTTATTTCATCTAAAAGGAAAATCTGGGGGGACAGTTTGACTGATATAGTTTAGCAAGTAGCACATGTAGGAAAAGCCATAGGCTGTGTTACCAGTTGTGGATAAGTAAGGACAATCCATTTGGAAAGTGTAAAATACAGAGCTCATATTGACGGCATCATTAATATGGATGAGGGCCAGGGATCTAGCTCAGCAGTTCCACCACCTGCCTCGCAAGCACAAGGACCCAAGTTCGATCCCCGGTACCAAAAGAAAGAAAGAAAAAAGGAAAAACACAACAGATTTGGTATTTATGCAAGATGACTTTCTGGGGTCAGGGATTTAGCTCAGTGGTTCTGCTGCCTGCCTAGTTAGATCACCCTTACATATATATATATATATGTATGTATGTAATATGTATGTATGTATATATATATATATATATATATATATACATATATACATATATATATTAAATAACCTTACACACATAAAATGCAAGTAGTCGTACTAGAAATTTATCTTCAGAAATGGAAGAATATAATGACAGAGAGAAAGTAGCGATAGTAATTTAAACTTGCTGTAAATAAGGTTCCTGCAAATAAAACAAGATAAATTAAAATAGAAGAAAAGATATTGGGAGTAAGATATTGTAAGATAACTAACACTTCAAGACATTGGCTAGAGAACCTATGTGAAAACTTTCTTCTTGTCCCCTTACAGCAAGAAAATTGTAAAAAATTATATATCTAAAATAACAGTAGGAAGCTGTCATAATTTTAAAATGTACTCTCTAGGTGACCAAAAGTTTCATAAGCAGTGGCCCACAATAGGATGGGAAAAGATATTTTTACAAGTCTTACAGTCTTAGAGCAGCTACCTGTCCCCCTCACATACATAAAAGCATTCAAACTTAAACTATACTGCGAAGAAAATACACAATTTTAATACATTGTCTTAGACCACACCTGGAGAGGGGTGTTCAATTTTGAATCCCACCTGACCTTCAGAGGTAGGAAATGTTTCTGGTCCTGTAGTGTCTCTCTCTGCTACTCAGTTATGTGGTTTTAATGCAAAAGTAGCCATAGACAATATGTTAACAATCAGACATGGCTCTATTCCAATAAGCTTTATTTATTAAAACCAAGGTGTTAGATTTGGCTGTCTCTCGAAAAATAAACATTGACAAATGTTAGAAGGCCTAAATTAATATTATTAGCCTATTTGGAAACCTGGAAATCCTATCATACAAGGGATGATTGAAAAGATTACTAACATTTAGTCTAAAAAAAAAGATAAATCCTATAACTAATAAAATTTGCTTTCTCGCACTCAAGTGCAAGATTCCATGCATTCCTTCGCTTAATAAAATTCATTTCGTTTCGATCTTCGATCACAAGGGAGTGCACCAAAAATCTCTTTTCAGTTTTATAGTATATCCTGCTTGAGCACTGCCAGCGGGAACCAAGAGCTCATAGAGTCCGGGGCCTTGTGAAAGGGCTCTGCTCTTCAGATTGTCGTGTTTTCGCTGGAATCGGCGCTGTTACTTGTGGGGCCTGGTGCTTGACCCTGCACCTTGATTCCTTCCAAGGCTTTGCTGCTTGTGTTTTTTACCTGTTGGGCCTGTGCTCTTAGAGCAAGATTAAGAGACTCCTGCACTGCTCAGTGGTGCCAAAGTCAGAAAATGCCTACCTGTCTCTTTGTGGGGCCCAGACACCAGCTCCCCATGCTTTCCCTAGGAGCTCGGTTCAGTGTGCAGGTTGGGTACCAGGGGAAGGTCTTCTCCCCACAACACTGGACAAGCTGCCCAGCTCCCTCTGGACTTCCAGGGGCTCCACACAGGCCCTTCTGACGTCTTGACACAGACTTTAAGATCTGCGTGGAGAAAGGAGTCATGCATTTATGAAAAGCTAACAATTCAAGAAAGTAGCAAATTCCGAATGACTCGTGGAAAAGACAGAAAATGGTGTGTGAGTGTTGGAGTAGGTGGGGAGTGTCATGTTTTTATTTTTAAACATTTATTTCCATTCACGATCTTTTACCTGACTGTATATGCATATAAGTGTCTTGCATTCATGGTAGAGTCAGTGTGATATTTGAAATGGAACTCACGGCCTCCAACCTCTGTCCCCATGAACCATTTCTTTCCATTCTTCCCATGCTACTAGTCAATCTAGAACTGTCTTCAGCATCTCCCTTTCCACCTCACACCCATCTGGTCATCGAAAGTAAAGCAGTGTTGTCTTTCTCTGTAGCATCTCTCCTGTCTTAACACCATGTTATTCATATTGCCGGTGCCTCGTATGGGGCCCCAGCTCAGTCCCACAGGGCTGACAGGCGGTCTTCTATCCCACTTCTTTGCTGTGGTTACATCCTTTGTCTGTTCCCCACACCATGCCATGCTGCCAAGTGAGCTTCCTAAAGTACGAATCTGCTCTCTTTCCCGCCTCAATACTGAAGGCTTCTTTTTGTTGCTTTTAAACTAACATTCCGGCTTCTTTATTTGAAATGTCAGGTGATAGCATGACCTGACCCTTGCCAACACATCATTTCTTACCCATTATTGGTTTTCTTATTGTTTATTACTATTTCTTATGGCTAATGATTCTTACCAACTTGTAGAATGGGCTATGATTTCTTTCACTTCACTGCTTTGAAATCTCAGCCTGAAATGGTCCGGTCCCCTGATCTCCTAGAGGCTGGCCATGTGCTCGGAAGTGAAGCTTTGTTTTCTGCTCCCGCCACAGAAGGCCAAAGAAGCACCTCTTCTTGTGTTCTCTTGCAACTTACCAAGGTATCTTCTATGGCATTACTGGTTGCACTTTTTCATTCTTTTAGCTATTTCCCTAAAGAGTATTATTCTTTAATATTGGGAACAGCTCCTTTCATCTTGACAGCCTTAAAACCTGGGAAATAATAAGGATCATTGTATTTCATCTTTGTAGAAATAACCTGAGCAATGAATGGATAAAGTCATACGGAATGGAAGAAAGCTCTAGCAAAGGCTTTGCCCTGAGGAAACATCTGTCATCTAGCACGTGTGAGACTCTGGGTTCCATCCTGAACACCACCCCCAAAAAAGCTGATCTCAGAAATCTCTGCCAGTCCCATGAGTCTTCATTTGTTGAATCAAGTGGCTTGGCCAGTTCTCTCATCTGTCAGCTTTCCCAGCAGTTCATCGCTTCATCTGCCTTGAATGCTGTCCTGCCTTGGCCTCCAGGACTGTGTGCTCCCATGGCTCTTCCTATGACTGCTCTCTTCTCGTTCTTCTTGTTGACTCATTTCCGTTCCTCACCAGCCTGTCGTCTGCTGATCTACAGTCATTACCCTGGTGTTCTCATATTCTCAAGACTTCGTGTGCCATTCCTACACTATCGAGATCAAAACAGCTCTTTCCTTGGTATCTTCTCTGAGCCCCGGACTTGTTGGACAGCTCTAGTTGACTCTCCGGTAGAAATCCCTGAGTTACCGAACTGCTGAAACTTACCATTCTGCAATCTGCCTAAAACCCTGGTTCACCTGACCTTTCTCATCAAGCACCTGTGGACTCCGCTCTGTCTCCCTCCTCACAGTCAGTCCATCCACAGAGCGTGTCTTGGCTGTATTTAGAACCCATCCACACCGGCCCCGCCGGCCTGACCACCGCCACTCACAGTTGGTTATCTTTCATCCTGTTCACTGCGTCTGTCACCAGCCTTTGAGCAGCCTCCATCTCGCTCAGAGTCAGATCCTGCGTCTCTCACTGAGCTGCTGCCTCCTCATTGTCTGACGCCCCATCAGGTCACCTGCTCAGTCCCCTTCCCCTTCACTCCTTCCACCACCCTGGCTTCCGAGGGTGCCCAGGAGTCAGGGAGAGCAACATGGCCCGGCTCTCCCGTCTTCTTCTCATCGTGCTCTTTCCTTGAATCCTTGGCTCAGACTCCATCCTCTTGTTGAGGCTTTTCCCCGATCGTCCTATTAAAAATAAAATTCCTAGGGCCGGGGATTCACCTGAGTGGTTCCACCACCTGCCTCACAAGCGTAAGGTCCCAGGTTCGATCCCTGATCCCCCCAACAAAAAATAAATAAAATAAAATTTTTTAAATCCTATTTCAATTATTCCTATTCCCTCTGGTACTTAAATTTTCTCCATAGCTCTTACAACCTTCTAATACACGATTTTGTCTTATGTTATTATTTTGTTTATGTCTGTCTTTCTCCGGCCAGATGGAAAGTTCTGTGGAACAGAAATTTTTATGTGTTGTTTCACAGCTATTCTCTAAACAAGCACATCCCCTCCCAGTGATAGTTTCTGGATGAATAAAGAATTCACACATAGTTTTTGCATTTATGAGTGTCTGAAAGTATCTGGATTGCATTAATATTTTGTTTCCTGTTCACAAAAATCCTATAGTTTCTTGCCGGGTGTGGTGGTGAATGCCTGTAATCCCAGCACTCTCTAGGCTTAGGCTGCAAGTTCGAGGCCAGCCTGGGCTACATAGTAAATTCAAGGCCAACCTGAACTACGTAGTCAGACCCTGTCTTTTAAAAAACAAACTAAAAGGTGCTATAATTTCTGTGTTCATTTTAAAGATGAAACTAAAATTTCTAAGGTTTAAGTCCGTGTTTCTTCAGCATTTTCCACTTTAAGATGCTTTAAGATTTTCTTAATGACAGCATTCTGGGTGGTGAGAGAGAAATCTTTCAGGAAACACCGTCTTGTATTTTGCTACATGTTTTATTTAATGGTAGTTTGAGAAATGCAGACCACATGTTCAGTGTGCTAGGAGGCCTCTAACCTTTGATACACTCCTGCTTGGGGTTTTTCAGTTGTTCATTCTCAATTCCTGCACCTTTAAGCCAGTATGTTTGGGAAACAAACAAATACAGCTTGTGTATAACTGAAGTTCATTTAGGGAAGCAGGAAATCATAAAACTAATGATAAAATTGTTCCATGCTGTAGAGTTTTAGAGTGCTTGGTTAAGAACTGAGTTCGTCTGTTGCTTCCCAAAACTGTAGCCATTCTTAAGAATCCTTCCCAACCACCCACCTCCTACTGTCATAGTGTTAAACAAGACTCTCAGGTTTTTGTTCAGTAGCCAGCCCTGGTATGTGCTCCAGCCATATACCAGGACTTAGGAGCTAAAGCTGCTGAAGGTTTGCAGTTCGCATTCGGTTTATTTGCAATTTATGTCTTGCAGAAGAACATTCCCATTGTGTGTAATGTGCAACCAGGTAAATCTGATGGAACGGTTAGTGGGATGTCTTTCAGAGTAATGTGCTCTGCCCTGCCTCACAAGAGTGTTTTTCTCCATCTGTTGTAGGTCAATGCACAAACTGGCCCAGTTGGAAAGACTTGACCTAGGCAATAATGAATTCGGTGAGCTGGTAAGCACTGCATTTTCTAAGCTTGCTAAGAACACTCCGGAAGGTTATTTCTTTTGCTCTGTTTTTGTAACCCCGGGTATTAAAGCATCATGTTCACATTTGAGCTTGCCACATATAAAAAAATTAGACCTGGGAGTGAAAGTACTTGAGCACATAGAGAGCCACAGAGAACTGGATGTTAGGTTGTATTAAAACGGATACTGGGGAGGAAGTAGAAGCCCGGTGGCAGTTTTGAACAACAGCTTTGTGTCACGCGCCATGTTGAAGGTGTTCCGTGTGTTTTCTCATTTAATCCTGACTTGCTGTGTTGCCATTTTAACTTCATAGAAATGAACTTGAAGTGGCTGCTGACTTCTGTAGCTACTGTGTGCTTGAACAGAATTTAGGCTGAGACTTACTTGACTGACTCCAAAAATCCACAACTTGAAGCCTTCTCCCTGGGAGGCTTTTTGGTAGCATGGCATGAGAAAAGCATCACCAATGACACTGTAATTTCAACTGCACTGAAAGTGGCTTTCTATTAAACTCTATTGCTGCCTCACTTCGAGGGAGAGTGGAATTCTACTTGGCCTTTCCGGGTTCAGTTTTCATTAAAATCTGCCTCAAGAACAAATGTCGGGAGTGTATCAAAAATAAACGTTCCTATGTATTAAGTCCGGAAAGTCGCCCACTTGGACGTCTTGAAACCTGACAACTCCAAATCACCCGAAGTATACTTCAACTGCATTTGAATTAAAACATTTAAGGATTAATCAGCTTTTCTCTTCCAGCTCTGCTGCTCACTGTGTGATTTTTGTGCAGGTCATTTAACCCCTCTGATCCTCGTGTTCCTGATCTGTGAAGTGGGAGCCATAGCGATTCTGGATTATAGGCTTGTGTGTGATCCATAGTGCCTGTTCATGACCTGGCAGGCAAGCACTTCTGACTCAGTATTCATGGAGAATGGGGCTTAATTCAGGCTCTTTTTTGATTGTACAGAGACAATTAACTTATTTTGCTTTGTACCCAATCTGGTCTCCATCCTAACCTTATCAGCTGTTCATTAAGGGTAAAAACTGACGTTTACTCCTCTAAGATTAGAAGTTCAATCTGATGTGGAGAGTCAGATGCTCCCTTTGGGAGCATCTACCTTGCATACAAATTCTGCCTCTCTCTAACCTTTTCCCTTTCCCCTGCTTTACTCTCCAAGTCACAGTTTCACCGGGCATTTCACCCATTTTTGTGACCTTAGCTAAAAGGACCCCCTGCCCGGCCTCCGGCTGGTTTTAGAAGTGAGTGGGCAGCACATGCTGGCTCTGGGCTGCCATCTACACTGCCTCCCTTTGGAGTTTCGGTCCGAAGCTGTGCTCAGCACTTACGCCTCGGGCACAGCCCCTCGGGAGCAGGGCTACCTCCCACCTGCACGCGTTGCAGGCTCTGCTCCCACTGGCAGTCCGGGCAGGTCTGTCCTGTCCTCCCCAGCATCAGGGTGGCCCTCACTCCCCCAGTTCATGTTGCAAAGGTGCCTCACCAACCACAGCCCACGACTGGCCCATAGCCCATCTGCTGGCCCTGCGAGCCTCCTGGAAGGGCTAACCACAGAGGCCCAGAAGGCCAGCTCCAGAGCTGGCTCAGTCTGCCAGGTGTGCGCTGGGTGCACCCAGTGCTCACAGCTCTCACGGTGGCCTCCACCCAGACATTCGGGCGGAGAGCTGCAGGAGACCATGACACTGATGATGCCCGAGGAGCGCCGTGAGGAGTTAACCCCACAATCACCTTGTTTATAGCAGTGAGTCCGGCCAAGCCTAAGTGCCAAGGTCAGAGTAACTGGCACCCAAATTCCATCCCCACAGTTAAACCCTTCTAACTAGAAGGACAATATTCTAATTACAGCCATACATCTATTCTGTCTGTTACGTTGCAAATTCAAGAATGCTTTGTCTTGTTCTTTATGAGCCTTGTTTACATTAACTTCCCTAGGAACTGCACATGGCTCGCCTTTACCCCAATTGACTGCTGATAAAAGTCAGTGCCTGCGACTGGCTGGTGACTTTGTCGGTTGCACCAACATTGGTCGTCCTGCCCCCCTGCTTTCTCTCCTTGTTCTGTCTCTCAGGCCTGTGTTGTACACTGGGCAAGTGGGGACTAGAGACCACGTCCATAGTCTAGTCCTCCTCTGGCATGTTGGAAGGAGACACTAATATATAAGCAAATGGCTTGGTGAGGATAGTAAATGACGGTAGTGTGACTGGTCGTTTGTTCTGGTAGTTTTAAAATGATCTAGTATCTGCCTGTGCTCTGGCATAGGTGTGTGGCTTGGCTTAGGAGTCGGAAGAATATGCAAAGTGAAGCCAGACACTCACTTCCGTCACTGCACAGCTGGGCAGCTGTGGGTCTATAGGTCACTCGCTAACACCGGCTTCATCACCGATACAGTAAGAGCATCAATCCCATCTGTTTCGTAGTTTCTGCGGAAATTTCCTATAGGAAAATATAATTCACATACACTGAACGTATGCTTCAGTGAGTTTCAATTCTGACAGGTACTTGGTAAGCATTTCGTATAGGTGTCCCTGAATCAATATTTCACTGTAAAGATTTGGATCAACAAAAATTAACAGGATACATTTATCTTTTGAAAATATATTTATTGAAACTAAATATAAAATTATCTAAGTAAGTAATCATCATCAGAGCAAAAACAATATGTGAGAATATTCTATGTCAATTGCAGAATAAGGTTTTTTTTTCTGTCTCTTGTTTTTGGCATTTGCCATAGGATGCTTAGTTGTTCAAAAGGTGTGATTACAGAAGTCTACGCTTTTTATGTTATTCACTTTTAATCAAATATCTGAACATCAGTAGAGATGGGGTGGGGGGACTGGCTGCTGTTTGCCATCGAGAACCTTTAATGAGAAAATGAGAGAATTTTCCCCGTAAAAGGCCTTGAAATGTTGCGTGGAGAAGGGATCAAATTGTTTTCTGTAGCTCGGTAGTGACACCTGGCTGGCCGGGTATCACCAGATGATTCATTTTGTGTGACAAGACAGAGACAAGTGGGGGATAAATGACTGCAAAACCCTGGAGAGGCTGGAAATTGCATGAGAAGTAATGTAAATATTCTAAATTAAATTTGAAGTAGAAATATCTACTTATGGACGTCTCTCTGATAATGGAAAGTTCTGCAAAGTGAATTATCATGTTTCTAACAGCAACAGCCAGCAAAAGATACTGGGCAGAGTTCTAGAAATGCAGTGGATTCTTAAGGAATTTTTAACTGTTTTCATGAATTATTTTGCTCAATATAAAATTGATGTGACCACTTTAGAAAATTTAGAAAGTGAAAGCAGCATAAAAATGATAATAAAAATCCTCCATGATCCCACCCCCGGCCCCCATATAATCATTATTAATGGTTCTTGGTCTGCCCTCCCTCCACCACTTTTGCTCTTCTATGAGGTGAGGCAAGTATTATTTGAGGTCAGGTCTGAGGCAGGGCACTATTAAGTTGCTGTATAGAGTGGGATAACATTCACCCTGAAGATCCTCTCGGTAGCTTGGGGACACAGTCTTTTAAGTGTCACGGAATAATTTGGAACTTCTCAACTATTGTACAGCAGTCGGGGACACTGAAAAAGATTCATTGTCATGGGCTCAGAAGCCCCATGGTGTAACTTTCAAGTAGATGTTTCCAATGAATAAGACTCATAATTGGTCCTAAACTGGTCCTGAACTAAAAAAACCCTGCAAGCAAAGTACCATGGATAAGAAATATGCAGGAAAATGGAGCAAACTAAGAGTAGAGTTGGAGGAAGAAGGGATCGATGGATGTGAAGACGACAGAGTGGAGCCAGGATCCACCCTCCCCCTAATCCAGCTCAAGCTCCCAGCTCCCAGCCTAGAGGTTCCTGGTGTCCTACCCCTCACAGAGGAACTCCTACACAGAAGATTCAGAGGAAAGATCTGAGGAAGACCTAGACTTCCTAATCCTGTGCTGTTCAAACAGGAAAAAGGATCAAAGAAATGAGATTTGAAATGGCACTGTAAATATGGCAGGTGCATATTTGTTCTAGATGCTTCCAGAGCTAGATCCGCCTGCCAAGTTGGATTTATAGTGTGCGTTCTGCTTTGCCTCGATGCAGCATTATTGAATTCAAGTAGATTCCTACAAGGCACTGTAATTGATAAGCTTTCTTTGTTCACTGAATCAGGAAGATTGTCCAATGGTAACTACAAAATAGTGAATTAAAAACTGAATTGAAGAGAAAAAACTTGATATTTCATTATATCACATTTGTCACATATAAAACCAGTAAAATGTATGAGTTACGCAGCACAACGAAGTGAACCTTTGGAGCCCACCATGTTCATGGAGCTCCACACTCTCCGCCAGCACCCTCCACACTTCCCAAGCCCCTCACTCTGCCCGGTCCTCACAGATAGCTGTAATCCTGAATTCTTACCATTCTCCCTCCTTCTCTTCTGTGGTAACTACAATCCTGAGTTTTGTTGAACATTCCTTTGCTATATTTTCCCCTGTGTAATATATTTCTAGTTATGACATTGCTATATTTTGCTTTCTCATTTTTCTTTCTACAAATCTACCTATATCACCGCTTATATACCTTTTCTTGTCTCCATGTACAATCACTTTGGTCAAATTCTTTGTTATTACACTGTTGTTACGAATATTCCTCTATGTGCACACATGCAAGATTTTACCTAAGGGATGTGCGTGTGTGTGTATGGTGGAACATCTTGGTCATAAATTTTACACCTACTCATCTGTAAAAATAATGCTTTTCTTTTTTCAGAAAAACTGAGCTCCTTTGCCAGAGGTGTGTAAGAATTCCCATGATTCATACCTTCACCAATGCTTGACAATGTCAGACTCTATTTTTGCCAATATAACGGCTGTAAAAAGGCATTTCAGTATGATCTACATTTGCGTAGCCCAGGTTTCTAATGAGATTGACCATTTTTCCACATGTTTGTGGCAGTTTTTGTTGTCTCTCCTGTGAAATGCCTGCTTGCATATTTTTGCCCAGTTTTCTATTGGCTTTCTTTACCTTAATGAGAAACAGAAATTGGTACTCATCTATATTCTAGTTATATTCAAGATACTTATCCTTTGTTGGGTATAGCTATCTTCTTGAGGTCTCTACAAGACCTCTTGAGACCTCTTCTTGAGGTCTTTTTTATCATCAACAGAATTTCTTAATTGTAACATAAAAAAAATGCGTAAATTTTATGTGTCTAGTATATTTTGTGTCTTGCTTAGGAAGTCTCTGAATTGTCAAGAAGTATTTTTCCATATGATTCTTCTACCACAGTTTGAAGATAACACTTTTCACAGTCAAATATATTTCCATTTGGGGTTAAATTTTATAGTATATGTATCATTTGTTCTTAATGGATACTCATTTATTAAACAGTCCCTCTTTTCCACACAAATAGCATGTACTCTCCCTACTAGCGCAAAAGTCCATCCCCAGTCCCACGTGTCTCCTCTTAACCAAATTTCTACACATATGTAAGTTATTTTCTTCATTACTGAGTGATTCTCTGGGCACCAAAATAAGAAATTAGGACAAAAATAAGTTTTGCTGCCTGATAGACAATTCTCTTCAACATAAGCACCTGGATATTCACTTTTCATATGAATTTTAGTATTAATTTAGTAAGTTTCTCAGGAAGAAAGCCTGTTGGCTTTTGAATAGAAAGGCATTGACTCTGTAACTTAATTTTATTGGATTGATATGGGACAGTTGTCATTTTATTATTTTGAGTGTCTTTAGGAATCGACATGACCTGCATCTCACTTTATTTGTCCGTTGTAATACCTTTCTGATGTGTTTTTTCTTCAAAATAATTTCTTCATATTTTTAGTTTATTACTAAGTACCTTATTTTTTGTTGTACATATAATGTGGTTCTTTAAAATTATAGTCTCTAAATCTTTGTTGCAGGTGTATAGGATTCCATTTAATTTTTGTTTCTTAATTTATGTCTGTAGCCATCTGCTAAGCCCACTTGCCAAAAATATGAGAAATTTCCAACAGATTCTTTAGTAATTCCTGTGTGGTTAATCAAACAGTCTGCGAATGATCCCAGTAGATCATCTCGCTCCTCAATTTTAAATACTTTTTTCTTTACTTACTTGAGTATCACTTTTCTCCTTTAATCTCATACTGTGAATTGTATAGAGACTGTTTCTTATGTAAAAGCTGCCTTTCTGTTTCTGGCCTTCTAGCTGAACAATCTGTCTGTGCCACTGTGACTGGAGAATTTTAAGCAATAGAGATCTGTTTCTCACAGCTGGGAGACCAGAAGACAAAGGTGAAGACCTTGGCGGTTTCAGTGTCTGGGGAGGACTTGGATGGTGCTGATTCTGAGCACTCACACTGTGGAAGGAGACGGGCAGGAGAGGTGACCCACTGAAGCCTGTTTACAGTGTCTTTAGGCTACTCCAAAGGATGGATCCTCATGATTGAATCCATCCAAAACAGCCCCTCCTCTTAATACAGCCACAATGCGAATTAAATTTTATCATGAACTTTGGATGACATGCATAGAAAATCCGTAGCATAAACTGTTTGGATCAGTTCTGTTGGGCATTTTTTTAAAAATTTGTGCTCATAAGTGAGATTTGCATGGGGTATCACCAAAAGTATATGAATGTTTAATATGTTTAAAAATGTATGACAGTAAAAGACACTGCCATTAGCTCCCCTTAAAATACTCTCCCTCACTTTGAGCGTACTAATCCCGTCATCCTTGCTGTTTTCTGCAGCAGTTCCAGAAGTCCTCTTTCGTTGAGATGTCATGGCTGCCTAGTGTCTTGAATCAGTTTGACCAGTTCACCTCTTCTGGTCACTTTGACTTTGGAGAAAAGCCAGATGTCAGAGTCCCAGATCCCATGAGCAAGGTGGATGAGGGCACAGCATCATGTTTCTTTTTGTTTTGTTTTGTTTTTTTTGTACTGAGGATCAAACTCAGGACCTTGTGCTTGCAAGGCAGCGACAGCACCACTGAGCTAAATCCCCAGCAGCATCATGTTTTTATATGACAGAAATTGGCATAACTTACTGATCACTGAGGAATGATCAAAAATACAGTGAGTGCTTAAATGTTTAAAAATTGTTACCGTAAGGCACATTGCTATTAATCTTCATCAGAATACTCAAAGCACTCTCTAGCTTTAAACATATTTACCCATTATTCTTGTCAATTTAACTTTCACCAAAATGAGTTTTTATTTAAGTATTCACCATTCTTTTCAATCACTCCTTGTGCTTGTGTGCGTTATTCTTGTGTGCACTCTTTTCTTCTCTTCTTTTTTTTTTTTGGTTTTTGTTGTCCTGGGGATCAAATTCAAAACACTTGCAAGGCAGGCAGCAGCACCACTGAGCTAGATCCCTGGCCCCTCTTGTGTGCTTTTATCTGCGTTCTTATTCATCACTTTTGGAAAATTATCAGCCCTTATCTCTTCAAATGTTGCCTTTTAGCCATTTGTTCTCTCTCCCACTAGAATTTAGATTAAATATGAATATAAGCATGATAGTTTAAGTGCTTGAGAAACATTAGCTACTTTTTTTAAAAATCAAGTTTATTGGTACATTTTATGGATACAGTACAGTTACATTCATCACTGGGATCTTGTACCTTTACATGATATATCTTGGTTCTTATTTTTTCCCCATTCCCCAGACCTCCCTTCACCCCCTCCACCCTTTCCTGTTTACAAAGACACTGTTTCCATGTTTTTCTTTTTCTCATATTTTTTTCTTTTCCCTTCTTACCTTTCCCCTACCTCTCCTACTTCCTCTGTGCTTTTAGACCTTTTCTTCCTATTACACAATATCAATTATGATTTTTATCCTTATTATACTTTTACTTTTTCACACTAGAAAAACTATTTGGTATTTACACATGTGTGTCTTATAATTTCACTTAAGAGTATGGCTTCAGTGTGCATCCATTTAGCTATAAATGTCTCTAGTTTCTCATTCTTTATGGCTGAGTAGTACTCCATTTTATAGAAAAACCACATCTTTATCCAGTCCCCAGTTGATGGGCAGTTAGGGTGTTTCCATAGTTAGCTATTACAAACTGTGCTACTATAAACATGGGTGAGCATATATCACTGTAGTATATTCTTTTCTCTCTCTCTCTCTCTCTCTCTCTCTCTCTCTATTGAGTTTATTGGTACATTTTAGGTATACAGTACAGTTACATCCATCATTGGGATCTTGTACCTTTACATGACAGGTCTTGGTTCTCATTTTTTCCCCTTGTCCCTGGTATGAGTCTTTTAATTCTTTTGGAAAGATACACAGCAGAGGAATAGCTACTTTTGCTAATTATTTTATACATTTTTCATGGAAAGATAATTAGGTAGGGAATTACTTTTAAATATTTATTTTATTGGCTAAAAAAAAATCTTTCTGCCTCTTTACTTAAAACTATCCAGTATTCATCCTCCAGAATTTAGAAACCTGATAGTGAGGTCATCATAAGACTGTAAACTTTTTTGACCTACTTAATGAGTCATTTACTAAGAGAAATGCTTCCAAGCTATGAGTGATTGAACTTCTGGATTAAAGAACAAAGCATGATTTTAATAACAAAACATTAAGTGACAGCAGCAAAACTATTTTAAGAACAAGAAAAAATGGACTATGTAATTTTTAAATACAATGCAAAATAGATTGAGTTTATAATTTCAGGGAATTTGTTAGAAAATAGTATCATTGGGCCGGGGATTTAGCTCAACGGTTCAGTGGCCTGCCTTGCAAGCGCAAGGACCTGAGTTCAATCCCCGGTACCAAAAAAAATTAAAAAAAAGAAAATAGTATCATTTAACTAATATGTGAGAGAATGCATCTGGCAGTCTTTATAAAAACCTTTCATAAATTCAGCCACCCATGAATATATTTCAAGATTTTTTCCATAAAATTTCTTTACAGAAAAGCTTAAAAATATTCTACACTCTATAAAATCACCATTTTTGTGCTTAGTAAAACAACAGATTGCAATAATGAAGAATTTTTCATCTCAATACTCAAATGGACTGTGTTTCTGTTGGCTTTTCTCGTTTGATTTTTATTGAGCCAAAAGAAACTTTCAAAGATATAAATTAAATAAAAATTCTTGGAATGGAGATACTCTAATTCACGTAACTAAGAAGAAATGCCAATAGTTATATCAATTATGTAGTTAGGCTAAGTGATACAGATGTGTTTTACAGAAATGTAAAACAGCTGAGCACTTATGTTGGATGTTTTAACTTATAACTGAAATTGATTAGAGTTAAACTCATTTTATTAAAAGCATGGCAGCAAATACTTTCACCTTCCTAGTTTGCCCAAGGTGTGTGCGTTTTTAATTACTTAAGATGAGTGTAGACCTGAGACGAGCACTATTTCCATAGACTGTAATTTCCCTTACAAGTAACTACAACACTGGCTTACCACACTCGCTAACCAAATTTTGTCATTTGTTCTTCAAGTGGAGATCATAAAAAAGGAACAAAACACAATAGGATTTATTATTATGTAAACTGGCTCTTCTATTTTTAAGGAAAACACTTGAAACAGCCTAATTAACTCCTCCATCTTCTGGCAATGGTAAAACTGCTAAGGCAGTATAAATAGTGGAGCTCAGTTATATGCAGTCCCCAGTTTAATCCCCAGCACTACAAAAGAAAGAAAAGAATAAAGGGAGAAATGGGCGTGTGGCAGGGAAGGAGGGACAGAAGGAAAAGAAGAAAGGAAGTTCCATCCCAGAATTGCAAAGTCCGTTGAAGCAGAGTGAGTTCACATTTGAGAAACAATGGTTTAATAACCAGCAGATTATTACTGTGTCATGAAAATGATAAACGAAAGAAATATTTATTTTTGCTGACCCCATTTTTACATCATTTTCTCCTTAAAGCTTTCCCTGGACCTAGCAGGATACCCGGCATTTGGTGAACGTTGTGAAGGAATAAGCGAATGAATCACTTAGTGTTAAATGCAAACGGTTCAGCTTGATCCCCAGTACCAATAAAATAAAATAAAAGCAAAACAGTTCAGCTAGTTCTAATCAATTAAAACTTCACAGTAATAGAAGGAGATGAAATATGAAGTACTTTATTTGTCTGAAAAAGCAACCATTTCACAATAAAGTAACTTTTGAGGTTTCAATCCAAATTAGTTTTGAGATATATTTCCAAATGCACTTCTGGAAAAAACTTAATGAAATTATAAAATTTGGATTTGGGACGAACACTCACCTATCTACATACATACATACATACATCTCCATTCCCACCAGCCCTGGAATTTGAAAGGAACCCTTAATGAAATGTGTTTTCTGACTAAAAATACAGTCACTTCCTTCAGAGAAGGATCAAGCTGGGGACACCACTTTCACAATGCAACACCTGTTAGCTCGGATTTTAATAAGCAATGTCCACGGTCACACATACCAGTAAAGAAACTCATTTTTTTGCTCTCAAACTTCCTCTTTTCTAACCATGAAGTGAATCATTTTTACTCTATTTTCCAAGGAAAATTTTCCCTCATTCCATTTGCCATTGCTGCCATTCCTTGACTGGTCCTGTGAATGAAATTAAGTAACTCTGTTTGCCTTTCCAACAGTCGATATTTCTGAGAATATTGTCTCAGCATAGTTAAGTTCTGATGATTGTGCCAATGGTTTCTAATCAAAAAATTAAGGAGAATAAAAGTGCTCCCTGTTGGAGCCAAAGTAAGCTACAATAAATAAAAAGTTTGAATGTATAATTAAGGCTTTATAAAGAAAACAGGAGCAGTGCCATCATGGAATAAAATCAAGAGAATATTTCACTTGTGAATCACGTCAATAGCTAACAAAAATTATATTTAATCAGATTCAGACTTAAGTCATTTTAACTGCTGGGTCCTGGATTGAAGTCAGAAAAGTAGAGGCAATCAGGAGTCAATTTCTGGGTAACTCCTAACAGTGCGATCAGGAAAAGATCCAGTGGAATTTGAATTTTGTAAATTAGCTATACCATCTTTCAAAAAATGAAAGGAGTTCTTAACTGAGAATATATAATTAAATACCAAGTGAATATTCAGAATGAGAAAAACTACAAATTTTAAATTACAAAAAAATAAAAATTAAAAATAAAATCCAAAAACATAATGAAAAAAATATATATAATGCTCCCCCACTTGAAAATGATTTTGTAACAATGGAAATATGATCCAGTCTGTTCTCTAACATGGTTTTCGTGTTTTGGTAGCTTGGTACTGTTTATTTCAGTTTTACAACGTTTCATTGCTATGCCTTGTAAAATATTAGGACTGTTGTCAGGTTTTGGAAAATCTCCACTTGCTTCAAGCCTGGCTCCTCCGCCTCCGATGTCCTTCCATTGCGCAGTAATGAAAGGAGGCGTCCAGGCCCCGCATATCCTCTGTCCCCGCCCCTTCCTGCAGAGTGGTCAGCAGCAGTAAGAGTCTTACTCTTACTGCAACAGATGAACTGTACAGCGAAGTTACTGCAGACCACATAGATCTACTCCACCAAACCTGAATGAAAGGTATCCCCCTACATCGTCCTCTTTGTGGGCTCTCCAAGAAGCCTGTGGGTGTCCCACCACCTCAGGAAATTTTGGTCACTTTCTCTTTTCTGGGACCCAGTACCTCACACCCACAACGTAAAGGTGGGGAAAGTTTTATTGTGGCTCACAGTTTCAGCCCAGGAGATGGAATGGTGTGGTCAAAGGGCCTAGGCAGAGGAGAGCTCACACCATGGTGGCCAGGAAGAAGACGGGGAGAGGGAGAGAGAGAGAAGGGTGTCCTCCCTTCCAGGCCAGCTGCAGCAATCCGCCTAGCTTCTGACCAGGCCCCACCTCCTATTGGCAAGTCAGCTCTATCTCCCCATAATCCGTCACCTTCCAAAGTCCCCACCTTGGAGGACGTGACCCCTATGGGGGACAATCTTGATCTCAACAACAACACAGAACATAAGAGGAATCATGCAGAGGGGAAGTCGGGATGTGAATAACAGTTATAATATCTTATTTTTAACTGGCACTCCAAGCCTAAACATATACCTGTATCACTTTCCTGTTGATGAACTGTAAGCCACAAGTCAATGAACTAAAAACAAGGCAACATTGCTATCTTACAGCTCTTCCAGGTTAGAAGTCGTAAGTTGCAGTCTTCTCAGGGATGCATTCCATTTTTTAAAATTAATTTCATTGGTACATTTTATGTGTACAGTCATGACATTCATCACTAGGAATTTGCACCTTTACATGATGTATCTTGGTTCTTATTTTTTCCCCATTCCACTGCCCTCCCTCCAACCCCTCCTCCCCTCCCTAAATTCTAGTTCTGACTCCTAGACTAGAAGAGATAAAAGATTTTTAAGTTATCTTTTTATCTTAATAAAATGCATGCCTATCCATAAGATCCACCCTGAATTTTTAAATAGACTTGATTGCGTTAAAGCTAAAAGCAGCGTGTACCAAAGCTCTCCAGGACTTTGTCATCTTGCATCGTTGAAAGTTTATACCTGTTGAGCAGCAACCCATGTTTCCCTCCCCCAGCTCAGAAGCAACAGTCTCCTTTCTGATATTATAGGTTTCTCTTCTGGAGATGTGTCATATGAATGGAAATGTGAAGTATTTACCCCTCTGTGACTGGTGGATGTTTTTGCATATGATAGAATTTCCTTCCTTTTGAAGCTAAATTATATTCCACGTATTAACATTGACCTGTTGATCTGTTCACCTGGAAAGGACATGTAAGACACTCATTCTTTCACCCAGCAACGGACAGTGAGGTTGCTTCCACATCTTAGCTATCATGAATAATGCTACAATGAATATCAAAAGATAAATATATTTATCTTCTATTGTTGGATCACGTGGTAGCTTTATTTTTAATTTTTAATGGAATCCCCCTGATTTTTTCCATAGCAGGTGTACCATTTTACTTTCATACCAACAATACACAGAGGTTCCAATTCCTCCAAAATTTGTTTTGTTTGAAAATGGCCCTTCTAACAGGTGTGAGGCGACATCTTATTGTGCCTTAAATTATTAGTGATGCTTGAACATCTCTTCATATACCTGATGGCCACTCTGTTTTTTCTCTGAAAAACTATTCAAGTCATATGACCATTTTTAACCATGAAAAAAAATGTTAACATTAATACCAAAATAAGTAAAGGTAATACACACGTAGAGAACAAAATGGAACCTGAATCATTCACTCTTACCAAAGTCTTTTAAATGTTAAACAGAAGGTCTGATACGTTTCTTTTTTATTTATTTGTATGAGTCCCTGTTTGCGATTCATGATTACATTTCTTGGGTGGAGATGGTACATGCACATAACACATCTTAACTCCCTTCTTCATCACTTTACCTTCCTCTCCCTCCACTCCCTTCATGTCTCCCCCACCCCCACCCCAGTGCCGGGGATTGGACTCAGGACCTTGCACTTGCCAGGCAGATGTGGCGCTGCTGAGCTACATCCCCAGCCCTCTCCCTCCGTATGGAATATTACTCAGCCATAAAGAGCGAGAGAATAGATTCATTCATAGGAAAATGGATACATATTGAAGATATACTCCTAAGTGAAATAAATAAGTCACACATGTGTAAATACCAAATAGTTTCCCTGGTGTGAATATTCTGCAACAATGCATAAGATTCTAATAAGATTACTGACATTTAGAAATTTGAAGAAAGGAGCTAAAGGTGTAGGGAAGGTGTGATACGTAGGGGAAGAACAAAAAGGGAAAAGAAAAAAATGTGAGAGAATGAAAAGATGAAAATAAAGTGTTTGTAGATGGGGAGGGGAGGAGGGGGTGAAGGGAGGGCAGAGGTAAGGGGAAAAAATGAGAATCAAGACTTGCCATGTAAAGGTACATGATCCCAACAATGAATGTAACTGTACTGTATCCCTAAAATGTACCAATAAACTCAATAAAATTAAAAAAAAAAAAAAAAGAAAGAAGTCTATCGCCCTGCTTCCAATTAGCTTGTATTTTCCTCTTTGTTTACATTTTGGGTTTCTCATATAAGAGAAACCATGTGATAGTTAAGCTTGTGTGTCTGGTTTATTTCACTTAGTAAAATCTCCATTTTCTTACAGGTGACTCAGTAATACTCCAGTGTGGGTAAATACCACTTTTCCTTTATGTATTAATCTGTTGATGGACATACATATATAGTAGGTATTTTGTTTGAAATATTATGTATTTATAATAACAAGTAATGGTATAAATCCATGGAGTACAGTGTGATGCTTTAATATAGATACATGGTGAATTGTGGAGTCAGGCTAATACTGTGTCCCTCACTTTCACACGTTTAGCCTTTGTTTTGGTGAGAACATTTAAAATCTATATTCATAGCAGTTTTCGAATATGCATTGGTATTAACTCCTCCAGGCTAGACAGTAGATCTCCGTATTTTACTCCTCCCACGTAATTGAAACGTTGAACCCTGTGGCCAGTGTTTCCCCATTCCCACCTGCCTTGTAATCACCATGCTCATGGGTGTGAAGCGCATGTACCTCTCGCACCCTCTCCTCTTTGTGTCTGTGGGCTGGACTTTCTTCACTTCCACACGGAAGTGCTTCCGGGTCACCGTTTCAAGTTGAAGAACTCCTGTGAGCATCTAGAGTCAGGCAGTGGTGGATTTTCCTCTACTGCTGTCTTTCTCAAGACCCCTGCAGGGTGCCACGCACCGGTGAGAGTAAACAGGTACACAACAGAACAAACCATTTGTTCCTTCAAGGAAAATGGACAGCCGCAGAGGCCCCTTTAACTGACAAACGCCCAGTTCCCAGTCTGTTCTCCACGCCTGGATCGTCTGCACTGTGACTGATGTGTCCGCCTCCTGCTAGGAGTTCTCGCCTGGAACTCAAGTCTGCAGGGAACTCTTCAACCCTCTTCTCCCGCAGCCAGGGGATTCACAGGGCCTGAAGCCCCCCTTGCGAACACACCTGGATGAAGAGATTCTAAAGGAGCAGAAGACCTCCTGGACTTTCACTGCTCTTTAGTCGTGCTGACCTTGATGTTAGCTGGAGCGCGGCCTCCTTCTCTGTCCCACCCTGCTGCTCATACAAAAGCCAATGGGACAGAACTTTTAAGGAACTGTCCCAGCTCTCAAGAGGACTCGAAGTACTGAGCCCTGAAATGTCTAGAAATCCCTCCATTGCTCCTTGTGGACTAACAATGGCCTGTTTGCTCCTGGATCCCGCTGTTCCAAGCGTGGAGGTTTTCTTTGTTTAAATTGCTAAAGTGACTGCATTGCTCTTTCATTGCAAAGCGGATTGTAACACAGAAGTATAAAAGGAAAAAGAGAACCGTGCCCCAACTGGCCTCCCAGGCCCACTCCTCAGAGGTAAACACTGTTCCGTGCAGATCCTGCCACTTTTTTCCCTATGAATTTGCAAATATGCATGGCGTACGCATGTTTTCACTTCAGTAAGCATCATGGGAAACATATTTCCTATTCTTTTTTTAAATTTACCTATGGCTTCTATTGTATGCACCCCCTTGTTCTTTAGGCTACATTTACTGATGGGCATTTCCGTCATTTCCGATAATCAACATTTCACTGATGTGATGGCCAACCCACTTTTCACTTATGCGCACAAAGATTTGCAAAGAATGGATTCTTAGAGGTGCAGTTGCTGGGACACACATATTTTATTTTAAAAGTTACTGTGAATTTTCCTTCTCAAAAGCAGTACTAATCTACACAAACTTTTGGAGCTCTTAAGCAAAACCAAGCAATTCTGATTTCTCAGAGAGGTCCTTTTTGGTTTGTATTAAGTCACAGTAACACTGATTTTTTTTCATCTAATTAAATTTACCTTGTTTCTTCTTAAAAATCTTCTAAGCTTCTGGCTTCTTGGTTTTATCCTTTCCTGTTCACTAGCAGTGACATTTTTTCCTTTAATTTGCTTTCAGTTTTGCTTTTGTATTGTCATTTCCATGGAACTTTGGGAGAGATGGAGGATAAACCTCCTCTGACATCTAAGCCAACTTTGTTTTTTCATTCACTACACGTCTACTCTGTGCAGTTACTCTGTAAGAACTGAGTGTGCAAAGGTTAATTAAACACAAATTTGGCATTTTGAAATTTAGGCTTAATAAGGGCAATGCAAATGAGAGAGCCACAATTAATAGACAGCACCTTAGACAGATAATAAAATTTAAAAAGTAGAAGGATGACCTTTGGGTTTCAGGGAGAAGCAGCTCTTGATGTGTAGATAGGGGAGCGAATACAGCGTCTGGAAGACACAAGGAGTGGAACACAAGAGTGGACTTGGAGAACTGCAGGGAATTAAAAAGTCAAGAGGACAGATGCTTTTGTAGAATAAAGGGAGGCAAAATTAGATAAGGAAACTGGAGTAGAGATGCCAGAATCTTCGAATGCCATGTTAGGAATTTAGCGTTTGCCCCATGAATGAGTCTCAAAATGAAGATGCCATGTTCAAGTCTGCATTTTAAATTTTATTCTGCAAAGGATGAATTAATCACTTAATTTCTAAGCTTTCATTGATAACTTACTCAGCACCTGAAATTGTCAAAGGAGCTAGAATTTTAATAGCAATAGACAAGAAAACAGTGATGCATTAAAAACTATACCAGTTTAAAAAAACATACTGTTGGCACTAACGTAGAAGCAGGAAACGAAAAAGAAGGAATTAAAAAAATAATGGCAGAACATAGGCGGTGGAAAAAAGAGAAATAAATTGGCTGCATTGCTTTCAGTTGTAATTTGGATGATTTGGCCCTGTTGGATGATTTGGTATTGTTCAGCTTGAAATAAGGTGAATGTAGCAGGAGTTGGAAGCTGAGTAGGAAAAAAAATAGTTCTGAGCACCCTGAGTTGAATTACCCTTGAAAAATTCAGGTAGAGATGTCAAAAAAAGTGTAGATCTGTAACTCAATAAATGTGTCTGAGCTACCCATATGTATTTGGGAATCAGTAGCATCACTGAACCTCTATGAATGAGAAAAGACAAAAGAAAAGTATTCCGATCAGAAGAAAAGGGAGTTGTACACAGCAAGAAGTATAAATGTCGTACAAAGTTTCAGGTATTGCTCAGTATAAATAATAACTATTATTATTGTTGTTGCTATTCATAAATAGTTGAACCAAACTACTCGATCTTATTGTTTAAGTTCTACAGACCTGAGGAATTTGTCTCCCTATTCACCTGTATATCCTACAACCTAGAGTATAGGCAAACATGTGGCCGGTATTCAGTAAATATTTCTTCCTCCTCTGGATATAAATGTGTATTTGTTGCAGGAGGGGATTAGCAATCATGACTTTTCCCAGTAAAAACTCCAATTATCATCTTCCAAGTCACACAGTGTTGAATTTCTATGGCCAGTTAACTCTGAAGAAAAAATAAAAAAGGGTTCTTCCTCAAATATACAAGCCACCAAAAGTTATAGACATCAGTCATTGTATCTTAAATGATCAAACAGTTGATTTCACAGAGTAATCGCTGTCTTTTCCATTCCAGGTACACGTTTTTATTGTTACATTCATAAGATAGAAACACAAATAGAAGAAAACATTAAGGATGATGTAGAAAAACAAAACAGAAGCCTGCATTTGTAGCCAGGTTCCCATAGCAGTAGAGTTTCATCACTTTCTGATGCCTCCAACACCTTCCCAGTGTGACTGCAGTACCTGTGGACAGTACAGATCTCCTCATGTGCTTACCTGACGTCCACAGAGAGGGGGAATCTCACTCCAGTGGGGCCCGGCCCCCCTGCATGTCACTAAAGCCCTCTTCTTTTGTGAACAAAAACGGTCTCTCTTTTTTTTTTTTTCT